>NC_138773.1:258807171-259324671 GCF_965119305.1 Pelophylax lessonae | reverse complement strand
AAGCCTGCCCTTTTAAGCCTGAGATTACACCTGGCATTTGGAATACTGCAACTTAAATGAGAACCCCAGCCAAAAATAACAGAATTAAAATGAATATCCAGTTCAAATAAAAAATAAAAAAGCAGCTATTGTAGTAATATTCCATACTGATCTGGAGCCCCCCCCCCCCCAACCTCATTTCTTATTTTCCACCAGCCAGAAACTTTTAATCCACTTTCTCTAAACCCAGATTATAATGGATCCACTCCAGGCTGCTTCTGGACAGTGTAAGGAGAAGCAGTGCAGTGGTGAGTTTATCTTTCTGTACCATATCCTCTCCTCCAATCAGCATGCTCCCTGTCAGTGATGAATCGACTGGCTCCTTGTACTTCTGTTTCCTTCTTTATCATATTCAGGTATTTCCACTGCTTTCATTTAAAAACAATACAATTCATAGTATATTAATTATTACAGAGCTTACATCTGTGTCTGTCTATAATACTGATGTAAAACAGAAAGTAAGGATATCTCTAGACAGTTGTTACAAGGACAGGTGACCCTATTGGAATATCTAATCTCACATTTTGTTCTGGTGAGAACTATGAGGCCCGGTTCACATATGTGCAGTCGCAGGTTTGAACTTGGGGTCCGGTGCGTGTCTGTTCACCGATTCACGTGCGATTCAGGTCTGAATTTTTGCCTGAATTCGCACCTGAATCAGACCCAAAGATGTACAGGACCCTTCTGAAATACGGACGACAGCCACCCCGGACCTGTGTGAACCACTGAGAGCCGGCCACACTCGCCTATCATGCGAACTGGATGCGGCTAAACTCACATCCAATTCGCGTATATGTGAACCCAGCCTAAAAATTTATTTTTCCAATTAATGTATGTCTTGGTGTTAATGATCAGCAGGACAAATAGAGGGGTGAATCTATTCATTAGGAACACAGACATCATTTAAAAAAAAAAAAACTTGACCAGTTTTCCAATCTGTCCCTACATTATCCATTTAAAAAAAAAAAAAGGTCTATGCATATACTTTAAAGCAGCCATGCTTTAACCAGGGCTCATCGAACCCAAGTGTTGATTCAGAGTTTGTCCACCACCTCCGAATATGCGCAGGAACCAATTGTTCGGCACATGTTCGTAGGCATACCTGCCCGTATCTTCGCTAATCCCGGAAGTCAGCGTCGGCGAGCGTCAGACGGAGCTTCCTTTTTAGCAGCCATTGTTTCCTATATAAGAGGAGTTGTGACAGCAGTATTGACACTGATTACCTGATTGTTGTTGGAAATGCTGATTGGTTCTTCGACCGGCTCTATTTTTTATAGTAGGTACATTTTTAGTTCTTTCATGAACATGCTAGCTATGGCCTACCTTGTGGTGCATTCTTTGGGGAGGGTTTTTGGCACCTTATTATGAACAAATATATTTTTTCTCTATTTGGTTATTTTTTACTTTTTGGCTATTGTTTGCTTTTTTCCTGTAGCTGGGCCTGCTTTTGGTTTCTCTCCCAGTAGGGTTCCTCTGTTTTTCTGGCCTTTATGCTCCATTTATCCAGATCTTTCTGACATTTTTTTGGACTTAACACATGTAAGTCATGAATCCCTTGTCTGGCCCAGTAGTGTTCCACTGTCACATACATATCCTCTGATTGGAGCTTTAGGTAACATCATTTTTGTAACGCCCAGTGGGGTTCCTCTGTTTTTCTGGCCTTTATGCTCCATTTATTCAGATCTTTCTGAACCTTTTTTGTACTTAACGCATATAAGTCGTGAATCCCTTGTCTGGCCCAGTAGTGTTCCCCTGTCACATACATAGCCTCTGATTGGAGCTTTAGGTAACATCATTTTTGGAACGCTTATATCTTTATGATCTGTTGGGACTCAAGGAGCCGTTCAGGGAGAAATTTCAAAACTTCACTACCAGTTTTAAGTTATTTTGCATTACCTCTTATTTTTGTCTGGGCTACTCAGAATATTATCCCATTGGTTGCAGTGCTGGCCACACATGGCATACTGGGCTCGCCATATGTGAGTATGTAATATTTTCATATTTGATGGGCTAAATGGTTTTATACATGTTTTTTAGTTAGTTGTGAAACGCGGTGAAACTGCTGCAACCCTTCCTGTACCACTGGCCCCTGAATTATCATGTTACCATGTTTATAATTTTATGATATTTTGTATTTATTATTGTCTGGGCCAGATAGGACAACTGCTCCATCAGTTTATTTATTACAAATCAATTTGTGAAGCAATCATATAGTTACCTAACCATTTTTTTAACTAGGTTTACTGAAAGGTCAGGAAAAGTCAGCTGAAAGGATTGGTCTCATAAGATAGCTACGGCTAAGAGCCAAGTGACAGATTTTAACAGTAGACTTGAGCAAAATGTGTTGACCATACCAGCCAATAGACACTTCCACTTTATTCCATAAGAGAAAAACAATCTATTTAGATGCTGTAGGACACATAAATACTTCCACCAGCTTTTTAAATGGGACCCGTACAGAAATTGTGCCCAAAAAAAGGAAGGATGACAAAGGGACTAGTCACCAATAAATGGCCTAGCCTAGTCTGTAGGCTCCAGGTAGCTGATCTCCTCCCAATTACTGACTTATCATGTCTTGTTTTGCAGAGTATCTCTATGTGGAAGTAGCCATCTTATAGTAAAGGAACAAGGCTTTGCTTCCCTGTGTCAGAGGCAGAGCTGCCCCCTGAAAACTAGTGATCTGATGACTGGTGGGGGGATATCCAAGAAGCAGGAGAAGTGTAAGTAAGGAAAAAATAAATAAATAAAGCAGAAGCACAGAGATCTTTGCATTAAGGTCCTGAAGTGCAGCTTCCTCTCCAGCAAGCCCTCTGACTAACAGTGAGCAGAACAGTAGTATCACTAAATCTGACTCCAAATCAGCACTGCCCTGGATGATCTCACACTACAGGTATACACCAATATTTTACAGAACAGGACTGCCTAGACACGTCATGATTATGGATGGGCTCTGTGTTCAACTTGAACATCAGCTGATCGTGTGTTCGCAGAACACACAAACAAATGGGGTGCTCAGCAGGATGTTCACCCAACGATGAGCGCCCCATAATGCACTGCGCTTTTGCAGTGCACTGATTGCTGATGATTGGCCAAAGCATGCACCTGACCTGTATGCTTTGACCAATTACAGCACTATGTCCTGTCAGAGCCATGATTGGCCAAAGGCAGGGTGCTAAGTCCATGCCCCACACTATATAAATCTACTGTTTACACGGCAGCCATGTATAGTGTGTTACAATAGAGATTAGGAAGGTAGTTACTAGGTAATGAGTTTAGTCAGTTTAGTGCAGTCAGTGTAGTTTACAGGCATACCCCACTTTTAAAATGTATAGATATTTGTAGTCCTGGGTCCCCTATCGGTGCTCCCCAAGTTTTGTGTCCCTGTCACTTATAGCTGGGAGCAGTGCCATGGCAAGCCGACCAAGATTTCTGAAAGAGGCCAATGTTAAAGATAGGGAGCAGTGCCACGTCAAGCTGACCAAGATTTTCCATAGATGCCAATGAGCTCTGAAAGCTGAAAATTGGTCTGGGCAGGAAGGGGATGAAAGTGCCCTGTATATAAGTGGTTAAGGGGAAACTTATGACAGAATTAAAAAACAAAAATGGCATGCCCCCCCCCCCCCCAATCTAAACCAGGTCCTTTGTGTCTGGTAAAGATTTTAAGGGAAACTCCATGCCAAAATGTTAAAAAAAATGGCATGGGGGTCCCCATGGGGACAAGGGGACAAGGACCTCTTTCCGACAACCCTGGACTGTGGTTGATGGGATCTGCAGGTGAGGGGCTTATCGGAATCTGGAGGCCCCGGGTACATATTACCCCCTACCCATTCACCATAAAAGTGTAAAAAACCACAGAACACAGTTTTTAACAAGTCCTTTTTAAACAGAAAAAAAAATAATGTCCCTCGATGTAAATCCATCGTCAATCTCGATACCCGCCGGACCCGAAAAATAGAAAGAAATTCAAAAACGCTTCGCCTCTTCAGAGGCTACACGCCCTCTGCCCGATCCTTAGCTTTGACAGTTCTTTTATAGGCAGGGGGCGGGGCCACCTGGTTACATCACCCTGTGGCATGTCCCTTCTGACATCACATGACGTCACGTGACATCAGAAGGGGCAGTGCCACCGGGGGACATAACCAGCCCCTTGCCTATAAAGGAACTGTCAAAGCTGAAGAATTATTTTCCATTTTTTGGGTCTGGCGGGCGTCGTGATTGACGATGGAGTTACATCGAGGGACACTAGTTTTTTTCCTTTTTAATAAAAATCAAAAACTGTGTTCTGTGGTTTTTATTATTTTTTTTTTTTTGGTGAATGGGTATGGGTATGATGTACCCGATACCCATTCACTTAAGGGGGGGGGGTCTGGGGGCCCTCTTGTTAAAGGGGGCTTCCAGATTCTGCTAAGCTTCCAAATTCCGGGAGCCGGCAATACAGTTAACTTTTTTTTAAATTTTGGCCTGATATGGACTGGGGGGGGGGGGCTCTACGCTGCTTTTTTTCTTTTCATTTTTTTTATCTGTATTGCTGGGAGTCGGCAATACATTACAGCCGTGAGCAAGTTTAAATAACTTTAGAAATCTCAGTATTGCTGCAAAAGGCTCCATACATCGTACAGATGCGCCACTTTACAGGCAGACTAAGGGGACCCCCCAGGCAGGATATGTAAAGGAATTGTATTATTATTGTTTCACTTTAAGCATCGTTAAAATCACTGCTCCTGTAAAAACGATTGTTTTAAAAAAAGTTTTTTGCATTGATACATGTCCTCCAGGGCCGTACCCAGGTCCCCATACAATTTTTATGGCAATAACTTGCATATAAGCCTTTAAAATGAGGACTTCTGTTTTTTCATGTTCATGTCCCATAGACTTTAATAGGGTTCACATGTTCGCTAGACCTTTTCCCTGTTCGAGATGTTCTAGGGGGGGGGTCGGCCCATCACTAGTATTGATGTGTACTGTTATTTTTCAGGAAGAATTCAGTACAAAAAGTAACATTTTCAGATAACTGCTAAGTCAAAAATACCCTCTCTAAATATTAACTATAAAACAGTAAATATTTTTTTTTATGACTTTAAGTAAACCATGTTAGGAAAATAAACCCTTTCACCCATATCCAAAAACTAAGTCAAGTGCCTGTGTTTTTAAAAGAATAGGAAGGATGCATATATTACGGAATATTATGCATAATAACATCCCTACTGGTATAGAAAATCTAATAGTATAATACTCCCAAGAGATTCCCCAAACAGTATCATTGAGCATGGGGAGCAGAGTACATTTTTACAACAATGACCTAGGGCTATAAATATCATTTCACAACTAGAAGGATAAATCATAAAGTCGCTCCTGCATAATTAAGTCATTTGAGGGTTGTTTCCCACCCCCACCTAGTCCTGACTTTCTAGCAGGTAGGAAATATTCCAAAAAAATAGACCAAGCAATGGAAAAACATTTAAAAATTTAAGGAAACTAACAATTAAATGATCTATGCTAAATGTAATTTTTATATATTTCAACTATACAAACCAGAGTTAATTTATTACCACAGCCTCCTCAGCACAGAATTGGATGAACTGGTCAGGTGAGAACATTTTTATATACAGTAAATTACGTTTAATAAATTTATTGATATTATATTATTGATAAATATTTACTCAATTATACTACTATAAATTTCCTAATTTGGAATAACGTTTTTTTTTTTTTTTTCACACATTTAGGACATGTTCACACTACAGCAAATTCATGTTTTTTTTTTTATTTTACATTGTGCTAAAAATTAATTTAAAATGCATTGCAGCACATTTCTTAAACACTTTTAAATTTTTTTTCTTATACTGTTTTTTTTTTTAACATGCACAGTGTCACGGTGCAATTGAATGCACTGTGCTGTAGGAAATTGCTACATGTCCTATTTTTTCACCAACATAGAGCGTTGGATTGAAGTGAAGTCTAGGACATAAGGCAGATTGCCTGGTTCTTGGGGTGCTGATTGACAAGCTACAGACTTAGTGGCAATACTGAGAGCCACATCTTCTCATTCCACTGTAGAGCAAATAGGCACAGCCTATATGAGAGGGGCAACACTGCTCTCAATTCAGGAGCAGTGGAGCATCATTGCCACACCATCACATGAAGATGCAGTAAGTGGACTTTACTGGCAGGACCAAAAATTATTTGTGGGCCTTTGCCAGTGTAAAATGTACAAGCTGCATTTAAAATTAGGCTCCATTCACACCTGTGCATTAAAGCTGGAGTGCATCTTTTTATAAGCTTTCATAAAAATGTATGTTTTTTTTTTTAGAGTTCAGTGATAAGGCACCAAAAATGCAACACACAGATGTGACCTGGCTTTAAATGCTGCAGCACATATTTTTAATGGGAGGCCATATGTTTTACTTTAAGAGCTTGCTTCACCTTTAGCAACATGTTACATGTTACACTCATACTTAGGGTTTAACATGTTGCTAAGCAAACCTCTTCTCCCCCACAGCAGCTGTCAAATTTGAAATTGACGTGGCTGTGTGGGGCTCCACCCTCTCAGCAGCATCATTCATTCACAGAGGTCTTCCTCCAGGTCTTTAAAGCATAAGCCCACTTTTGTTGAGAAAAAAAAACAATTCCCCTCTGGGTAATCTCTGTACATTGCAAGAATTTTAACAATCTTTATTGCAGATTCCTACCTTTTGTTGTTCTGAAGAAATCACTGTTTGTTCCTCTGCCTCTGTGCTTAGTGGGTCTAATGGGAGTGTTTTCATAATTACCAATCAGCTGTGCAGCTGCAAAGCAATAATGAGGAAATCTGCTGGGCCTGCATTCCTTTAGACATGCTCCTATTGGGAGTAGCTCCCCAAATATGACATTTGTGTTGCAGGGGATGCCAGAAATCTGACTTGCATCTTGAGCAGACTTCTGGGAAAATTGGTGAGCCAATCACTCAAGCAGGAAATTATGTTTCTGGGGTGTGGTCAGTACACATTCTGTGTATAGGACAACTTCAGGTTGCCATATTGCATTGAATTTTCTGAAAATTACAGCGGCTGCAGATTGAAAAGGAAAGGTAATTTTTAATAACATTCAATCACAATATGACTTGTGTTGCAATTGTATATGCTCTATTATTTTTTCTTTATTTGCTATTTTTTTTCCCACGAAAGTGGAGTTACCCTTTAACCCAAAAGCTTTTATAGAGGTATAGGCAGAAAGCTAGAGGAAAAGTGTGCAGAAACCTGACGTTGCACCAATGTTTTACTGGTTACACGTACAATACAGGCTCCTGAAAGAAAAATAATACATTCCCATTTTTTTTTTTCATTTTTATAATTTTTGGGGTTTTTATGAGTGAAAACTCAGCCTTTAATACCACAACATTCTGTTTATTTGAAAAAATAAATCTTTTGGTGTTTTTACCATTTATAAAATGCAACAATGGTGCACTGTTTTAGGAAAGAACAGGCTTCTTACACTGCAAACCAGTCATCCTTTTGAAATGTTATCTATCCAGAACAGATACCCACATGGTGCTTGTTATTAGCTTTACTAAACTGAGTCCTCTTCTGTGAATGTGAGGAACCCATGGGAGGAACCTTTGGTCACCGGGGTCTCTGATTTTTGAAGTGAACCAATCCTGGAACCAAGCCACATTCACCCATTGTCTCAGTATCCATTGAGAGTGCCAATATAGGTTGCTGAAGTGTTCTCATTAGAGAGAAGGATAACGTGTCTGTGGGGTTTATCCTTTGGGTCAGGGTTTACATCAAAAGAGAAAGGAGATGAGTCTCTAGTTACCACATACATACATACATACATACAACTAGCAGGCCCCCTAATACAAAGAGGGTTATTAACTTAATAAGGGTACTAACAGGCATGTTATGGTGCCTAATCTTTGGCAGGACTGTTCATTTTAAATTCCTAAAGCAACCCTGCCAATTTTCCAAAAAAGGTCTCACTGCACAAGATGAATATATATTACCTAGGGCGGCACAGTGGTGTAGTGGTTAGCACTTTCACCTAGCAGCAAGAGGGTCGCTGGTTCAAATCCCATCCACGACACTACCTGCCTGGAGTTTGCATGTTCTCCCTGTGCTTGCGTGGGTTTCCTCTGGGTACTCTGGTTTCCTCCCACACTCCAAAGACATGCTGGTAGGTTAATTGGATTCTGTATAAAATTGGCCCTATTATGTATGTATGAATGTGAGTTAGGGACCTTAGATTGTACGCTTCTTGAGGACAGGGACTGATGTGAAAGTGTAATGTGTATATAAAGTGCTGCATAAATTGACAGCGCTATATAAGTGCCTGAAATAAATAATTACCTCCCTCCGCAGCTCTCTCCCCCGAAGGCCCGGGGCATGTTCATGAAAGTTAGGGGGCTTTGTACGTCAGTTTTTTCCTTACTGCTGACTCATATTAAAGGTTGTTATGTAGAGTTTCTGCCACTATTGTATTCTGCATTTTATTAGCAGTTTGCAGACTATTTTTGCTCTTTGCACTTGCTAAATCCATAGGTCAGAGTGATGACAGGCTTCACAATGTCTTTCATCACGACTATGGCAGATAATTCATTACACCTCATGATACAATATGAACCAGTTCCTGTAATTTCATAAGTAAATGTAGCATTGGCATTCATAATCAATGGCATTCACATCACACTGGGAAGCCATGAACTGTCACAGTCTATTGTGTACCAATGTTTCATCAACAGTAAACAGATTGTAAAAATCAGTATCACATGAATTATCTATAAGTAGCAAGCTAGATAAAGAAGTCTAAAATTCATATTTAAATTGATCACATTTCCAAATTAATATTAGAAAACAAAGAGGTTAAGTAATAAATTTTGTAAATGGCAATAGTACAACCTATTTTGCTTCCACAATCATGTACAAGCTTTTGAAGCTCCCATCATCTCCAACACTGTCTTAAAGCAATGGTTACAAACCTGGGCCATGTCGAAATGTCTGATTTAACTGTGCTGTAGATGGCAGTGTGTATAGGTTTGTAGATGCTCTATGGTTAATCTCTATGTCTTTTTTTTTTATAATATGTTTCCTGTCTGCAGTTGAGCAGGAAAGCCCAAGTTGACTGTGCACTGTCTATCTGTTCTGCAGGGCTACAGCATGTACCCAGATATCAAGAAAATGACCTGAAAGTTTGAAAATGGCTTGCTAAGCTATTGGTAGACTTGCCAGGCTTCACAAGTTTGTTGCACAATTGCAGTAAGTCTGTATTGCATGAATGCAGATCTACTTTCTTTGCAAACATTCTGCAAGTCTGCTGCAAGTTCTAGTTCAGTTATGTTGTGCAATGATCATCCCACCACAGGGGTCACTGTGACTTGCAGAGCCCTTGCTGTAGACTCACCACTGCAATTTTTCTCTTGCTAGAGACCTGCCACACAAATTTGCTAAACATTGGAAAAGTGTCAACTGGAACTTGTGCTTCAAGTGCTCTGCAAGTGTACAACTTGCTAGTGAGAATGTGCAGCAAGTTAAAAGGGTTTTAAACCCTTTTTTTTGGAAAAATAACAAACATGTAATACTTACCTACTCTGTTTTGCACAGAGCAGCCCCAATCCTCTTCTTCTAGGTTGGCCCCCCGGTGCTCCAGGCCCTTCCTCTTCATCGAGTGCCCCACGGAAAGCCACTTTCCCTGGGTCACCTGTGCAGGCTCGCTCCAGAGTCCTGCTGCTGCATCCATTGACACAGACAGCAGGACTCTGCCCCATGCCCTGCTCCCATGTCATTGGATTTGATTGATAGCAGTGGGACTTAATGGCCCCTGCTGCTTTCAATCTGCCCAATGAGAAGGAAGACAGTGACTGGAGCTACTGCGCTCGTGCACATCACTGGATCGGATCGGGCTCAGGTAATAAAAGGGGTGGTCTGGGGGGAGCTGCAGCACAGAAGGTTTTACACCTTGATTCATAGAATGCATTAAGGTGAAAAAAATTGAGGCTTTACAACCACTTTACACAAGACTTAAAATTCAACACTGCTACAAATGTGTGGCAAGGTATCCTTGCTATCCGGGTGCAGAATTTATAACAGATTTCCTGGTGTGGATAACAATTCCATGAATCTTCATCACCCATAGGATCAATCTTCTCATCAAATACTCCGCTATTCAAAAATTTCTAATGGTGCAACCAGTTAAGGATATCTCTTCAACCCTATTCAATTTAAATTCTGAAAGATTTCAAAGTGGTTCTACCAGATTGGTATTGTGTTGCAAATGTTGGCTCACTGGTTCCCCCACACTTTCTTTCTGCTATGGCTAGCCGGTCTTATTAGGGTCCATGTACATGGGACGCTGGAAATGGTCGTTTAAGGAGCAGTTGGGCGTTTTTTTCAGAAGCCCCTGAACCCATCTACATTTTATCTTATCTGTCCATGTACACCAGGTCGTTTACAGTCATTTGCAGGCAGTTGCGTTCAGGGACTTTTTTTAGAACGCAATTATTTGCGTTCGAACGTGTGTTTCCAGGCGGTTCAAACGCACAAACGCGTCTAAACGCGTCTGAACGCGTCCGAACGCGATGACCCGCGTTTAGCGTTCGCGTTTTTCCATTTTAAAGGGGAATCATTTTTTTGACCTCTAGGAACGCTTCTAAACGCAAACGCCCCCAAACGCCGCTAAACGCGGGTACAAACGAGACCGAACGGACGTTTCAAACGTCCTAAAAATTCCAGCATTCAAAGGGACTTTTAACAACGTCCCGTGTACATGGAGCCTTAACCAATGGGGTACATTTAACTTTATCTTAAAGTGGACAAGGCATCCAATACATTTTTGTCATGTTAGGTGCATGCACACCAGGTGTTTTTTTTTTTCCCAGCTCTCTCTTTACAGAGGTCTTTAGGCCAGTCACCTATTCTCCAGCACTGAGAGGTCCTCTATGATCCATCGAGAAATGTTAACAAAATTAAATCAGTGTCTTTGTCTACAGCAATGCAAGCACAGGGGGTCTGTAAGACTGAGGGTATCTAGTTGCAGAAAAAATAATTACTGCAGGGGACAGTATAGTTGATAGGTGAATATTGCAGGTACAGTAAGGTGACCAGCCAGCCCAAGTTTCCAAGATAAGTCCCGAATTTCAGGGGGCTGTCAACAGAAAAAAAGTTTCCCTGGATCCATTCCTATTTCTCCGAATGGAATCCCAGGTCCGTGGGCTCCCAGATAATCTGACTGGCAACATTTTGTCAGATTTTTCTAACTGGCTATCTGTGCCTGAAGGAGAAGGAAGGAGTGGTGGGTCTGTTTCCTGGCTGTGTCACTGTTTCATGATGACGTTTCCTGTGGCTTGTGCAGTCCTATGAGTAGAAAATGAGGAAAAAGAGAAGCTGGCTTGCTCCTTCAGCACAGACTCAGTGCACACCTAAATATCTACAGTATTTGTGCTGGTAAGAGTTACACTGGGTGACTGGGGTAGTGGTTTACTAACTTTATTTTGTAAGTGATCAATAACAGAGCTAGACAGAGGGGAAGATATGCTGCTACCCATAGTCCTTCATACTCACACTTGCGTTACTTACTAATGATCCCTACACTGTGTTACTTACTACTGACCAAAAAACTTTGCATTACTACTGACCTCTGTACTCTACATTGCTACTGAATCTGATCTCTGCACTCTACATTACTACTGACCTCTGCACTCTACATTACTACTGATCTCTGCACTCTACATTGCTACTGATCTCTGCACTCTACATTACTACTGAACTTTGCACTCTACATTGCTACTGATCTCTGCACTCTACATTACTACTGAACTCTGCACTCTACATTGCTACCGATCTCTGCACTCTACAATACTACTGAACTCTGCACTCTACATTGCTACTGAACACTGCACTCTACATTACTACTGAACTCTGCACTCTACATTGCTACTGATCTCTGCACTCTACATTACTACTGAACTCTGCACTCTACATTGCTACCGATCTCTGCACTCTACAATACTACTGAACTCTGCACTCTACATTGCTACTGAACTCTGCACTCTACATTGCTACTGAACTCTGCACTCTACATTACTACTGACCTCTGCACTCTACATTACTACTGACCTCTGCACTCTACATTACTACTGACCTCTGCACTCTACATTGCTACTGATCTCTGCACTCTACATTGCTACTGATCTCTGCACTCTGCAATCCATTACTACTGACCTCTGAACTCTTAGTTACAGTGTATTTTTTACCTTTACACTCATATGCATTACCTACCCCTGACCCCTGCACTCTGTGTGTTATGTACTCTTCACCCAGAACAGAAAAGGCTTGGGTTTTATTCAACCGAACCCATTTAAACCCATTCCACTATTTTCAAAATTTAGCCATACCCATTATTGGGCATGGCGTGTTTCACCCACCATTATTAGCTCTGCCCCTACTATGTCCCTGTACCACCTGTTAAAAGTAAGCATGGTCAGTAAAGTGTTCCCAGATTTAATTTTAAAAAAGCTGGTCATATTAGGAGAGATATTGTCTTTGTTATGGTACACCTCCAGGAAAACAATAAAAAAAACATTTGGGCTTGCAGACATAAAATCTGTAAATTGGTGTCCATTCCTTTCCTGACATCTTTCCTGACCTTTTAGGATAATGGGGAATCACCGGAAAAAATTATTTGCCTATGCCTCATACCTTCTATAAATTATATTTGAAGAGATTATATATACAGTATACACACACACTGTACAACAAGACTGTTTTTCCCCATAAAAGGGAATATTATTTTATTTTTTCCTAAAAAGACAGGGCTTGCTTAACATCCTATAGAGAAATACAGCATGCAAGACAACACATTGACTACAACTCTTTAATACATAATGGCCTGGAGAGGGATAACTGCTGCATTGCAGACTGGACACATCTAGATCTTATTAATACTGACCTTTGAAATACTTAAATACATTTTAATCTGGAAGCACACCAAAAACTGGGTAAAAAAATTTTCATCTTGAAAGCGGAATAATGTCACACTAATTTTCAGCATGCTGCGCCATCTGGACATTCTGTGTTGCATTATCAATAAATGTAAAAGAGTAAAGAAAGACTTCTGCATGAGACAAGTAAAGACCATAACTGATAATATAATCAATATTTTACCATGGAAGTCTAACACCATTCAATTTTATTATTATTTTCTTTTTTTTTTTTATTGAGTGGGAAATTTCTGTCTGTAACTCTATTAAGGAGGTTTTTCCCCATTTCGTGTCCAAATGACACCACAAAGGGAAAAAAGGAGGTGCCTGTCACCAGAATAAGAAGGCAAAAATAGCTGTAAAAACATTTGCAGCAGTTTTATTTTTCCTACATGGTTTTAAAAATTAAATTTCTGTCAATGACCCCTTCAAAGGATTTGTTTTTTTCACTTCCTGTCCTGACCAATAAGAATAAGACAGAAAGACAAAACTTGCTCTCTTCTTTCTGCCTGTTGCACATTCTTATGGGCCAGTCAGACAGCCCATCATAATGAGGAATATAAAGGGCCAAAACTTAGCAGCATCTCTATTATTTGCAAATGCAGAAGTTTTGCCTGTCAGAGCAGCCCATCATTTAGCCACATCTATGAAGCTTCTGCAGGTAAATGCAGTAACCTCTACGTGTCTGCACTTTATACCCACAGAAGTTTTCTAGTGACAGGGTATTTGAATTGTAAAATAAGCAGGGTATCTTAACCATGATAAGATAACCAATCATAAATCCCTCATTGTGCAGTTTTTCCAGAAACAGGAGATGAGGGGAAGTCTTTCAAAGGGACACCTGACCCAGTGACAAGTGTCTAGGAGGGGATTCCCGTCTTAGAAGAAACATTTTCTCTGACTTTCTCTTGACTCTCTGGGACCCAAATTTACCCAATGGGACAGAGAGCAAATTTAAAAAAAGTGAAAAAGGGTTTCAGCAACTCCCAACTCTATCCAAAACCAAACAAAATACATTTTGGCTGTAATTACAATCCAATTTTAAGAGCTCATTCACCCGGATAAGTTTGTATGGCCCAAATCAGCCATGTGGATGAAAAGAATATACTGTTTTATAAAAGTGATTACAGAGTCCCTCCTGGTTTGGATCACTTGACTCAAGCACTCCGGTATTACATTTTATAATGTCTTAAAGCATAAATCCACCTTAAAAAAAAAACCTTCCCCTCTGGGTGATCTATGTACATTGAAGGGATTATACCTTTCACAAAAGAGATTCCCACCTTTTGTTATTCTGAAGAAATCCCTGTTTCTCCCTCTGTGCTGAGTAGGTCTAATGGGAGTGTTTTTATAATTATCAATCAGCTGTGCAGCTGCAGGGCACTGATGAGGAAATCTGTTGGGACTGCATCCCTATAGTGATCCTTTTGGAAGTATCTCACCAAAAATGACATTTTTGTTGCAGGGGATGCCTGAAATCTGACTTGTATCTTAGGCAGACCTCTGGGAAAATTGGTGAGCCAATCAAGCAAGCAGGAAATTATGTTTCTGGGGTGTGTTCAGTACGCATTCTGTGTACAGGACAACTCCAGGTGGCCATATTGCATTGCATTTTCAGAAAATTACAGTGGCTGCAGATTGAAAAAGAAAGGTCATTTTAATAACATTTAAAGTATGACTTGAGTCACAATTGTATACGCTATATTATGTTTTCTTTATTTGCAATTTTAAAATAGCTAAAAGAAACTGGAGGGTTTAAAAATATATTTTTCCCTCTGAAGAAGCTACGCTTGTGGCGTAACGAGTAAGGGGCAGAACCGGTGACGTAGGATGTTCCATTACATATCACAGCAATAGAACAAGGAAAGAACTTGACATCACATAGAGAGATAGTAAAATAAAAGTGCAGCGCTAATGGGTAACGAACTGCAACAGTTCTCAATACAAACAAATAAAATGACATATGTGATCAGTAAATGTGAAAATCTGTAACTGAATACAATCAAAAAAGTCCATATAGAGTTCACAATGGTAAGTGCAAGTGGAGTAATCCAAAACAGAGAGGTGAATCTTGATACTGATATCCCATCACCAACACCAAATAAAATTGCGCTCACCAGATGCTGTTGACCCTGAATACCATATAGCATGAGGGTCAAAAAGGCTGTTAGGATGGTATAGGATTCCTGAAACGATCTGCAACCACGGATGTCTCCCAGGTGTATATCCAGCAGGGTAGGTAGAAGGGATCACTCACAGAAATCCAGACCCATGTGGAAATAAACCAAAGGAAACAGACATAGTGTAAAACCCAAATAAAAAGTTTATTAAAAAAGTCGAATAACACTCACAAAATTTCCAATGGTAAAGGCAGAAACAAATGCAAGTCTGGCTAAACAGGCACGATCCTGATGCATTTCGTCCCACAGGACATTCTCAAAGGATTTGACCCTCATGCTATATGGTATTCAGGGTCAACAGCATCTGGTGAGCGCAATTTTATTTGGTGTTGGTGATGGATTATCAGTATCAAGATTCACCTCTCTGTTTTGGATTACTCCACTTGCACTTACCATTGTGAACTCTATATGGACTTTTTTGATTGTATTCAGTTACAGATTTTCACATTTACTGATCACATATGTCATTTTATTTATTTGTATTGAGAACTGTTGCAGTTCCTTACCCATTGGCGCTGCACTTTTATTTTATTTTCTGTTGCATCAACCTTTTTGTCAGTTGTTTGTGTCAGCAGCTTATACACTTGATTGGTTAGCGCAGTTTATGCACCCCTTTTTTCCACATAGAGAGATAGACTACAGCCTTAAGGGAGAGGGTCTCGACTATCTATCCACAAGCTGCAGCCTTCAGCAGTAGTACCGCTGGGTACTTTTCCACACACGTTATTGTCTAGTGTGCACCAGGATCTAGTGCACTCCAACACATGACTTTATTGTAGGAAATTTTTAAATAAATGTGGTTGTTTTTATGGTAAATGATATGATGGTCCATATATTTTATTTCTGAGCTTCCAATTGTGATATCTGCTGAGTGTCATTGGGAGAAAGTAGACCAGGAGGAGACAAGAGGAGGATCAGATCCTATCTAGATATTGCCTGTAAAGGGACAAGCGCTTTAGACTTAATTACCGTAGGTCAATATAGGAGGTGAGCGGCCAATGGTGGTGGTTACACATGATGGGACAATCTCTTAAGGATAGGCACGGTTTGTAAGATTATGATTGTTAATTGAACAGCACCTTCACGTGGACTGTTGTCATTCTATAGGTTTTCGTTTGTTTCACTTAACTAATAATTTTGTTCCCCTGACATAGGGGGATTGTATATTTATTCATTGCACACTTGATGGATTTGCATTTTACAAATTTGTTATATACAGATGTAGCACTGGATCACTTTTATTTTTATATAAACTTATAGTCCTTCTGCATTCAGCATGCAGCACAAGACCCGCTCAACTCGTTGGGGCTGAACTTCAATCACTCATGGTTGCAGTACAGTATTCCCATTCAAGTTATATCCAGGGCATAGAGGTGGCCAGCTATTAATAAAATGTGTAGCTTTTTTTACTGATGATGTCTTGTTTTCTTTCGCTAACCCCACAATCTCATTCCTGAACTGTATGCAAATCCTTAACAAATTTTCAGACATCTCAGGGCCATGTATGTCAACAAATTGAAGTCTATAGCCTTGAATGTTAGCTTACAGCAAATCACACGCAGTCTAATAAAGATAACTTGTATTATCTTTGGGTGTCTTCCCGCCTCCCCTATCTGGGAGTCTTGATCACATCCTTAAACTAGATTTTATATGCAGCTAGCATATCTCTTCTACGGTACACAATATCCATTCTTGAATCCTAGAAAAAGAACTAAATATTCTGGCTGGGAAGGATTGTAGCCCTAAAGATGACACTGCTTCCTAAACTGCTATACCATTCAGGGTTGTCCGGTTAATATTCCCTTACATGTTCTATGGTCCAATGCAGTTTATAATAATAAAGTGTGTACCCGCACTTAGGAATAGTCTCACAACAGGTGACTATTTCAAAAAAGTGCCTCTTAAAAGTAGCCGCTGCTGATCATAGAGGTGTGGGCCTCACAAAATGGTTAATATAGTATTCAGAAGACGCCCAGTAGGAGGAGTGAAACGTGTCAGTCGGAGGGCCGATTAGTGACGTCATATCCGGTGGCTGGAATGCACGCCGTGGCATCCACCACGAGTAAGCACCGCTTGTTATCGCTTTTAATCTTTGGAAGTGGATTTGTGTTTACAGTTTTACACTTTGGGAATTCTTCTCTCATTTCCACCATGTACATTACTGTGAGCCTAACTATGGAGAAAAGAGGAATATTATCCTAACCATATATCATATGGAACAGCACCACTTCCTTCACAACCAGTTGAGCTTAGGAATGTGAAAGGAGAAGGAGGATTATTAACCACTATTTACAATGCTTATAAAGCACTATATGATGATTCCCATCATATTATTGGTGAGTAGGGACTCAAGAGGGGGAGCACAGATTGATTCACCGTTATATGTTTCAAGCACTGACACTTTGGAAGCACGGAAAGACTGTTTATTTAAGCACTGTCACTTGATAAGCACCAAGGACATTTCATATTTTGCACTTTAATTGTTTGATTGATTCATATTGTATTGATTTTATATTTTATTTCATTTATTGGCATTTGCACTTTAGGATATATTGGTTGTAGCACTGGCATTTTGAGAGTAGTTGTAATATTAGCAGCGCTGACACCCATACTATAATAACCATGTATGCAGTTTATCTGGCAGGACTCTAGACCGAGAGTCTCTAAAAGGGTTCTATTTCCCTTAAATCCAAGAGGGTATTGGAGATACAACACATTATGAATTACTATCAAGTTTTGCAAATTGCCTCCATGACCTCTTATCACACAACCTCCAACACCCAGTTGTGAGTCAGCATTGAGGCATACCTGCTCACTGCTCCTGATCTCTGTAAACATATTGTTATACCGGTGTTCAAAAAAATGGGACATGAAATAACCGGAGAGACTATTACACCCAATATGCCCTTTCAACCTTCACTACAAATCGCTCTCTTCTCCCTGGAAATCAAGAGCCAGGTCGATTGTTGTGGTGGTCCGGGGCAGGTTTTTGCCAGGTACATGACTTGATGACTAGGCGGGACATTTTTCCTTTGTTACAATCCCCCTACTACGCTCCATCTGCAGTTGTTCTGATAGCTTCAAATTCAAAATCATGTGCAAGTCACCCTAAAACACACAGATTCACCTCCGTTTCCTATTCCCTTCCTACACATGTTTGTGCGATCCTCGATAATATGTTGTCCTGGGCTCTATTATTACTGAACCTAAAACCATCAGCATGTACTCTAGATCAATTTAATCTTCTGACTTAAAGTGGTTCTAAAGACAGGAAATTCCTCCACAGCCCCCCTAAATACTTACCTGAGCCCAATCTCAATCCATTGATGTGCACAAGAGCAGAGGTTCTCTTGGCTCTCTCTCTCCTTATTGGCTCTGACACAGCAGTGGGAGCCATTGGCTCTTGCTACTGTCTAATGACAGCCAGTGAGGAGGGAGCGGAGGCGGTGTCGAGCCGCGCTCTTTGTGTCTTATGTGCATGGTGGTTCAGAACTCTCACCATTACCAGGTGAAATAAAAAATGTTCTGGTATTTGTTCAACAAACAGCTAGCAGCCATTCTACATGATGGTATCCAAAAATGTAAAAAATTCTGGAGTATGTGGATCTCTCAATAATTTGGGGTCGATTTCAATGAGTCTAAATGGATGATCTTATCCTCCTTAGATAGAAGTTTGGGGGGATCATCTTGCGTGTGGATGTCCGTAACGGCCCAACTCCAACCCCTTTTTCCCAATTCCTCCCTTTACCTACCCGGTACGCTTTCTCTTTCTTAGCTTATCCCTTCTTTTTGGTGTCTGTTACATTCATAGTATACATCTTTTCTTGCTTTCGAAAAGGAGTGTTCTCTTGTTAGGGTCCTGCCCCACTAAAGTATTTAACTACTGTTTAGCTTTGCTGTTCTGGGTGGATATCGTATAACTGAGAAGAGCGGTCCTGGGAGGACACCATATGACGTCCACCCAGAATGGCAAAGCTCCCGCCCAGCTGTCACTTTACTCTAGGCCGAGTGGGAGCTTTACTGTTCTGGGTGGACGTCATATGATGTACCCCAGGATTGTGCCTCTCATGTGCCCAAGGGCTGCTCTGCAGCACAATCTGTCTCTTGCCATGTCCGGTGACAAATCAGTGTACTGGGCTGCTGCCAGTGTCATGTGATCATTGTGAGCAATCACAACAGATCACGTGACAATTGTGCACAATGGATGGCTTCCATTCATAGTTTACTGTTGTGATGATCTCTGTGAAGTGTGGTTGTTTATAACAGTGATATTCAATAAGCAATCATAGTGTGTAAAAAAAAAACCCTGATCACCCCCCCCCCCTCCAGAGTAGTACAGTGTTACTATAGTAACACTGTGTTGGTCTGGTCACAGTTTGAAAAAATAAATTGTAGGAAAATCAAAAAAAAATATAATAAAAAGAAAAAAATGTAAAAAATTATTTTTTTCTTTTATGTACTGTCATCAGTCAGTGACCTTGTTCACCATCACAACAGTTATATGATGAAACTATATTGCATTGGTGACAGTATGTTAAAAAAAAATGTAAATAAACTATGTTTTTTAATTTCTTAAATTTTTTAAAAATGTGACAAAAAATGTTATCTTCAAAAAACCTGCTATGCCTCTTACTAAATACCTTGGACTGTCTACTTTCCAAAAGGGATAATTTAGGGGGTATTTGTACTGTCCTGGCATTTTCAGGCCTCAAGAAATTAGACAGGCCATCAGTACATCAGGATTAATCAATATTCAGATATACAGTATATATATCATAGTTTCTAGACGCTATAAAACTTTCCTATTGACTAAATAATATAAACTGATTTGGGTTATTTTCGCTAAAGAAATGTAGCAGTATACAGGTTTGACTTAAATCTATGAAAAAAAGATCATTTATTTGCAAACTTTTATCACAGAAACAAAGAAAAATTAGGATTTTTTTTTTCAAAAATGTCAGTCTTTTTTTGTATGTTTAGCAAAAAATAAAAAACCTAGTGGTAAATAAATACCACCAAATAAAAGCCCCATTTGTGTGAAAAAAATTATTAAAAATGTAATTTGGGTGCAGTGTTGCATGACCAAACAAATGCCATTCAAAGTGTGAGTGCTGAAAGCTGCGAATTGGCCTAGGCTGGAGGGGGGTGAAAATGTCCGATATTAAAGTAGTTAAACCTTGGTAGGGGTACTTTATATTAACTGTTGCCAGTTCCCTGGTAATATTTCATAGAACCCATGCTGGAAAAAATGTTCACAGCTTATATTGTAACTAGTGCTATATACATATTCTCATCATGTGATGATGCGTTTATACTTTCACCTTTATTTTGTCCCCTTGTCAATATGTGTATTCTTATGCAATTGAAGTCTATCTAAGCTTTTGTACTATCATTATGTATAATTCTTTCAATAAAAATCTATTGAAACAGAAAATGAAAGGATTGCTTACTATATATAACACAGCTACATAAAGTAATAGGCAGACTGAATAAAACATGTAGCAATATAACATAAAGGATAGGTCCACTAGCTCCATTGTCTATTTCTGTACAGCTTTGTTTCATATACAAGGCCCGTCTGAGCTTTTTGGCATCAGCTTCTGCGACTCAGATACAAATAAAATGTAAAACAAGCATATGAACTGCGTGAAACACAGTAGGTGTTATTTTATGTCTGAAGTGGAAAAAAGCCAAGACATCTACAAATAGCAGGCAAGAGTAGCTTTTGAGAGCAAGTCCATACCTCACAACATTCTAGATGGCAGAGGCACGGCTTTTAGAATGTAAAGCAGTCCATAGATTATGCAATAATGCACCATGGGTGGAAGGAAAGAAAATTGCTAAAATGCCCTATCAACAGTTAGTGTTGATGAGGGAAATCCTCCCACAACACTATTTTATTCTACCAGTGGGGAGCCTTTACACACAATGATCACTGCTGCCTTTATGGGTCGACTTCAGTACAGACTGCCTGCACATTGATGGATGAAATTTTGGCTGGCCCCTGCTGAACTGGCTGAGATTTATTCCATGTATAGCCAGCCTAAATTTTTAGACAAAAGGGAAATCTATGTCTTACCCCGATTGTACTGCCATTATCTCAGATAGAAATGGACATATCTTCAAAGCCGTATGCACTTAAGTCACCTTTAAATGACCTTATAAACAGTGGAAACAGATTTGATTTTCTGCAGTTTCTTGAAAGACATCTTCCTAGTTGGTTGGTTGGTTGGTTGGTTGGTTGGTCATACATAAATTTAAGCCAGTCATACATAAATTTAAATTTGTACAGTTCAGCTTGGACCAACTACATTTCAATCCATGTATGGGCACTGTAGTTGTACAGAAGTTGATCTACCAAATGACTTCAGTACAACTGCCCTGTTGGATTTTCCCCACTCAATTAGCGCCACATGCTATATAGCCTGTAACACTGATCTATGTATGATGAAGGGGAAGTCTTCCTGCTGTCAGAATACAATAGCTCAGCGAGGAAGATTTCCCCATCCACTTCGAATGTGCAGATGGGGGGAATTGGGTCCATTTGTTTTTATTGTTCAAGCCACTGGTTAAATGAAAAAAAACAGACTCATCTATGGGCTGCCTTAGTTGGTTGGCTGGTTGGTTAGTTGGCTGGTCTGCCCTCACTGCATTGTATGAATAGAGTAGATCTGCAATTTCACTGTTGTTAAATTGATTAATGTCTAAAGACAAAACATTTCCAAGTGCAAGATTATGTTCTACAGTGACATCCCAGATTTTCCAGTCAGACTTTTTCAGTTGCCCCAGTGCACTGACAGCTCTCTAATGCAGCCTGCATAGTCTAGATTTTTTATTTTTTTTACCAATTATTTAAAGGGGCCCTTTTGTCAGGCCATTTATTTCAACATTTTTCCCATAAGATATATGAATTTACCATATTTTATACCTGTTAAAGTGGAGTTCCAGTCATTATTAAGAATTACCCACATTGTAGTGTAAATCGCTAGTGGATTAAGGTTTGGATATTGATGTGTTGAAATTTCTGCAGAAAGTACCTTTTTTTTAGTAGTGTACCCCGCGACTTCTGGTCGCAGCTGCCTAGGCGATTACATCATCAACCAGGCCCATTGACTCCTGGGATATCTGTGTCATCAATCCCAGAAGTCTTCAGGCACCTACTGCAATTACACAAAGCGTGCCGCAGTTTTATTGCGCAGGCGCAAGATCCGGAGGTGCATGCTGGGTAGGAAATTAAGCCAGGCCGGCTTCAGCTGCCCAAATCCTGCATGTCCTCAGCCAGAATGGAGGGGTAAAAGGAAAATAAGCAGTTTGTAAGTAGATGCAATGTGTACATGGGCAACATTTTCCATTATGCTTATCAGGAATTACAATGATCTGTGCAATTCTATTAATGTAATGTTGGCTAGGAGACTGGAACTCCGCTTTAAGCTGCCCATCCATCCTGCTCCATCCAACAATCCGCAATGCAGCCCGGGGGCCGCCATAATCTTCCATTGCATGTTCAATATCTTTTTCTTGTTGGTTGAACCAGATGGACTGGTGTCTTTTTTCAACCTCACTAACTATGCAACTATGATGTCATTCATGTGATTGTGAGATTCCAGTATTATTTTATGGCCTCACAATACCTGATTTTCCAATTGTCATATGGACTTCATGATCACAAGACTAGACTGACTGCGGACATGTGGCCAATGTTGTTAGGATTTACATATAACTACAAGCCTTTTTTGCAGCAGTAATGATTCTGTATGCCAATTACACCTGCCCCTATGCTTCCCACATTTACTGAGCATACGATCACATATGCTGTGAATTAAAGGACACACAAGATAATTATTACTTACCAATATAAATAAACAAGCATGTCAGAAGAAAAAGGCTATCCAAGCTAGGACGGCAGTAATTTTTGCCCGCTAAAGAGTTTATTTATCATATATTGATCTGAAGTGAGTCGTTTTAATTATCTATTTGTACACTCATGAGTCACAGAACACAACTGGGGACATTTATTAAAGCAATTGTGTATCAATCAATGTGAAATTTGCATGCAAACGTGTAAGCATTAAAACTATATGTATAGACAGACTTTATTTCGTTTTAGATATAGAAAGGTTAAAGCCCCTGTTGAGGAATTTTTTATGCATCATTGGGGAAATTTCCAATCACTTCCTGTCCCAGATGCACAACATGAAGTTAGAGGAAAACATGCAAAGAAAGGGTAATTCTCCTTTTTAGACAGTTGTCCCCGGAACAGATGCCCCCATTGAAAGATTTCCCCTCTTGTTCTGTGGACAATTCTAATATTTTGGATTTCCCTAAATATTCTTTATTTATGACAATGGTCACTAGTGCAAATAGATGGGTGCATCCCCCCAGTGGGGACACAGACAGCTTTTAAAACTTGATAGAAGATCTAATTATTCCTCCACTCTACCCAAATGCTAAAAAAAGGATGCCTAGAGCTACCCTTTAATCTTTGGGTCTGTTTTGTGACCACAGTGACAATTTTAGTTTTGGGTCATTCTGCTGTCAAATAGTGACTGTCTGCCTCTTTTCTCTCTTGAGCCGCAACTGCAAACACTTATTAAGGTATGAAATTTAACCTCAGAACTGTTGAAGAACATAGAAGTGCTGAGGAGCACTTTTTAAACACATGCAAATATGTTTATTTTTTTTTTTAAAACTTTTTTTTATTGATTTTTCACATGAATGGTACAGACAATGTTGCAGAAAACAGTACAAAAAGTTGTACTATAACAAATTTAACATTTTGCATTGTATGGGTCAAAAACAAAGAACTTGTTCAGGAGTATAAAGATAACACAAAGAGAGTCACAGCCATGCCATGGTGTGAAAGAAAAAGCCCACTGAGAAAATTTGCATAACAACAATCAAAAGTGTTAAGTAGTGCGTCATACAATGTAGGAAGAATGTCCTACTGCCTGATAGTTGGGGTTGATTTGTTAGCAGGGAGGGTGCTGGAGGAGTTAAGCAGCATGTCCCAAGTTTCAGATAGGATTATGTAAGATGTGGGACCCTGCAGGCTCCGTTGATGGAGAGTGGAGGGGATCGGACACCCCCAATGGGAACATCCTGTGTCCATGATCCCAACTGCCCCCCTAAGTCTTGGGACAGTGGTCCACCTCCCCCTGCCTCTCTGTGGAGTTCATGAATACCAGTTTAATTATATCATCCTACGAAATCATGAGCAGTATTATAAAGCTTCAGGAGTTTTCCAGGAGGTCCATTTGTCAATGTATGACAGATGTGTCATGTTTGACCTTGTGATCATGTGCTCATATATGCAATTTTGGTTTACCAAAATAACAACATTAGATATATTGGGGGTCACGTTCAAATTCAAATTCCTCATTATGTTATGAGTAGACGAGTTCAGAGGAGAATATGAGTGGCTATAGTCCTATATTTCAAGGAGATTCCAAGGTAAAAGATTGCCAGTGCGGGGTCAGGTTTAAGGATTAGGCCTGCACGGGTAGCTATGAGTTTGAACACCGGTTCCAGAGGCTTATCAGATTGGGGCAGGACCAAATGGAATGGTATAGCTTGCTCAAATATGTTTATTTTCATAGCAGCTAATTTATTACACAAATTGCATCCATTACAGACAGCTAAAAAGATCACTGGTTTGTTGCTGCTGACTCTGCTAAGTGGTGTTGGCCGCAGACGCCATAAAATGGAAGGTCAATCAGCCACAACTCAAGGAACCCCTAACAACCTCTGGAGAAATCCTAGGATTTCACGGAACCCTGGTTGACAACAGTTAGTTTAGAGTGAAAATCTTTATTACCATTTGTAATAAATCTGTCACAGTTGGCTGCTCAGGAATTCAGACACAGGGATTGCAAACACCCTGTAAACCTGTCACAGAGACTTTGATAGATGGGAGACAGTCTCATTTTTACATCTGCATCACTAAATTGGTCAAAATGTAAAATCATATATTTATGTCCACATTTCAATTATTTCCAACCTAACTCCTAATCTGAACAATCATGAAGTTTGTAAACATACTTTGTGAAGATCCCCACACATTTACTTCCCTGAATTCTGTGACACATAGTCATTATATACACTAGCAGCGCTAATTGAAATAACTTGTGTATAGAAACAATGCATCAAATATTATTCTCTGCAAAATAATGTCCATTCAAAGTGAGTAATATCCGCAAATGCTGAATGATAAAGTTCATATATTGAATAGGATGCTGGAGTGCAAGCCCGTGAACACCCAGTGGCGCTTCCTGTTTAGGTGGACCACCGTCACCACACCTCAAAAAACGTGCCCCCCTAGGTAGTAAAAACTCACCGCAGGATGGGAAAAGAAACGCCTGTGGTGAGTCCCATCCTGTGGTGAGTTTTTACTACCTAGGGGGGCACGTTTTTTGAGGTGTGGTGACGGTGGTCCACCTAAACAGGAAGCGCCACTGGGTGTTCACGGGCTTGCACTCCAGGATCCTATTCAATATATGAACTTTATCATTCAGCATTTGCGGATATTACTCACTTTGAATGGACATTATTTTGCAGAGAATAATATTTGATGCATTGTTTCTATACACAAGTTATTTCAATTAGCGCTGCTAGTGTATGTGAGCCTCCTTTAGATTCTCATTATACACCTATTGCTACTATTTGATTTGTATAGCGGCTGCTTTGTATTTAGATTTTTTATTTTATATTAGCGCTGGGTTGAGTGGGTGTTTTTATACTTACTGCTATTATCTATACATAGTCATTATGCCCGGTCAGTAGGCACTTCTGTGTCACACATTTCACACAGCCTGCCTTCCTAGCTACAGAAGCGCTGAGAGGAGGAGTTCCAGGAGGTGAGAGTACAGGAAATGTTGCTTGCATGCAGCAAAGTATCATGGGATACATAGCAAACTGAAAGTAAACAGAGAAGCTGCAAAGCATGCAGGGAATCCAGGAAGTTGTGGAAAGAGGCAACCAGAAGACAGGCAACACTCACAATATGAAAGGGGAATTTTCAAGTAAGTTTATATTGGATTGTCAAAAGTAACTATTGTTATTACACACAGTGGACAGTATAATAACACATAACAATCAATCACCATTCAGCTGTGGACTCTTCATGAAGAAATAGGAGCATACTTCTCTCTTTAACCGTTTTGCATTGTGTGTGTATTTTGGCCTAGGCCAACAAGGCCCAGGCCTAGGGCGGCACTATGTAGAGGGGCAGCAAAAAAGCCGCCCCCCCCCCCACCTGAGACTCTTTTGGCCACTGGTTGCTAGAGCCACCTCTCCCACCTCCCTTCTCTCACCTCTCTCACACCCCTCTGTCTCTCACATCCCCCCTCTCTCTCACACCCCCCTCTCTCTCTCACACCCCCCTCTCTTTCTCACAACCCCCTCTCTCAACCCCTCCTCTCTTACCCCCTCTCTTTCTCTCTCCCTCCTCTCTCTCACTCCCTCCCTAACCTACCCCCTCTCTTTCTCTCTCCCTCCTCTCTCTCACTCCCTCCCTAACCTACCCCCTCTCTCTCTCTCATCCCCCCCTCTCTCTCCCTTCCTCACCCACCCCCCCTCTCTCTCTTATCCCCCTCTCTCTCCCTCCCTCACCCACCCCCCTCTCTCTCTCTTATCACCCCCTGTCTCTCTCTCCCACCCTCTCTTACCCCCCCCCCCTCTCGTGAGATCTCAGGGGTTCATGCTGGGACTTGAAGTCCTTCAATTTTGGACAGAGTCACATCCCTTATAAAGGAAGGAAACAGGGAAATTTACATAGGAGTCGGAAGGGGGGAGGCGCCCAATTTTAGTCTTGCCTAGGGCAGCACAAAACCAAAATACACCATTGTATATAACCCTCTGTTGGTTATAGATTAGATAGTAGTAATAATACTGTAGGCATATCTATATGTCATCACATTTATTTGACTGAGAATGGAGTAAAGCAAAAAATAAATAAATAAATACACAAATAAATAAATACATACTAAATGGGAAGGGCATATATACCTTGTTAGGGGCATTTACCCTCTCTCTTTGTCCTGGTGGCTGCTGTCGCATGGGCGGAGAGACCTTGTTCATACAGGGTTTGCTAAAGTGTACACCCATGAGGGTCATGTTTACCCACACAGGGATGCACAGGTGTTCCATCCATTCTTCTGTGGGCAGTCCTATTCATGTCTATTGGGATATAGTGGCTGCACAGGGTGCATTTCTCCAAAAGTACACTGTCTGGTCTGAAGACACCCACTTGCACCCTCACAGCTGTCAAATTTGGACCCTTGGCTGCTTTCATGCAGCTGATGCTTCCCAACAGACATGAATGGGACTGCCTGCATGTAGATGCAGAGTACACGTGCGCATCCTGTGCAGGCAAAGACAGCCCCTTTCCATGGGTGTACAGGTAGGTAAGTCCATGTGAATGAGACCTTAAGCTAGCTTAAAACTAATAGATTTCTTCTGTTCAGGCTGCAGATAGAACAAAAGATCCCTAACAGATTCTTCTATTCTTCCATTCACACAAAAGGCATAAACGGGAAAAAAAAACACCTGCTATGCTTTTATGTTTTGACAGCCGCTGGCTTCAGCCAACATTTTTCGCCCCAGTTTCTTTGACAAAAGTTAATAGAGTACTGACTTTTGTTGAGCCAGCAGGGCCCCCCAACAGTGTATGGCTAGCCTAATTCTTACCAACCTAAAAAAATAAATGAACTCAAAGTCTTTGTGAGAGGGGCTTAACTTGCCCAATTGGGAACCCGCTGGTAGTGCTTGCTAATGCCTGCATCTACAGGTGAAGGTTGCCGGCATGAAATCATCATTAGTGCAGCTCTCGGACTTAGAAGAGAGCACACTCTATTCCACATGTTTGGTTATATCTCCAGACCCCAGGACAGTTACAGTACAACACTCGCTAACGCCTGCATTACAGGCTGAGGCTGTGGTCCCGTGAAATCAGCATTAAGGCAGCACTCTAACTAAGAAGCGAGCAGGTTCCTCTTGCACAGTCAACTATTGGTGTATGTTTCACTTCCCATTACTTCTCCCAATAGATACAGCAATTCCAAGTGGGTACCACAGAGCCTGTACCCCTCTCCGCCAGCATAGCCCAACATGTCACCTCACTCTGAATGACACTATATGACTTCTCGCTACACAAGAGATCATCTCTTTGCGTGTTCCCGAGCTTCTGCATTCCCGAGGCTGCACACTTACTATATTCCTCTTCTGTGACATTTCAAACCACTAGTTGCTAGGAAGGAAGCCAAGCTCCCAAACCCCCCACTACCAGGGCCTTCCGTCAGTCATGCCATGTCACTGCAACTCCCGCTAGATGGCTGCTTAAGCAACTAACATTCTTCTGATTGCTCCTAGCAACAACAATATATCCTCTTGTCCTTCCACTGAAGGTTAGACCTTCATAATGTGTTTACACTGACTTATTTTTATCCCCCTTCCAAGCCCTGTTCTTTGTTTCACCATACATTCACCCTTTTAGTGACTTCAGACCAGGCAGTTTCACATAACAATAAAGTTCCTAACTGAAGTAGTTAAATATAACAAACTACCAGCTCTCAGCAACATCCTCCATATGCATTCCTATACAAAGATCTCTAAGTTCCCTTTTAGTGTGTCACTTGTGCTCCCTTGTGCCCCATGAAGTAAGAAAGTCCATTAGCACCAAAGTCCGTATCTCTTGAAACACTGATTGGGCTTCCACAAAGGGGGGGGGGGAGAGGTAGCAGTTATTAAAGTGGTAACTATTAGGGATGATCGAACGGTTCGGGTCCACCATCGGTTCGGCCCGAACATTGGGTGTTTGAGGTTCGGCCGAATTTAGAACTTTTTGCCCAAAAAGTTCGGAATTCGGCAACCAGAACCGACCAAAATGCAATGCTTCAGGAAATGGGCTTTAAAAGCCCGTGATTGGACCAGAACCATTAGCAAAAGCCAATTGAGGGGGCAGGAGAATGCTAGGAATGTGATTGGAGTGACTAGGGGGTCCCTAGACCAATCATTAGTGAATACGCCCCCCAGTATATAAGATAGCCCCCGCCATATTCCTAGCATTGTTATACTGGACATGGAAGAGAGTGGAAGCAGTTCTGTTAATTTTACTTTAAAAGTGTCATTTAGCATTTATTAGTGTGTGGAAAGGGATATCTAGTGTAGTTAGAGTGCTCCTTTACACTTAAGTTAGCTTCAAAAATTTAGTTTCTGTAGGGAAAGTGTTAAGTGTAAGGGGACCGTAGTGTAGTGTAGGGTTAACTGACAGTGACTGTTATGGAAGGGTGACAAAACCCTTCCATAGCAGGGTGACCGCTATAGAGAAATGATCATTTCTCTGAGTTGCTTCGGGACAGGAATATGGCTTCTCACCAGCAAGCATTTTTCATGCTGCAGTGGTTGCCATTGCCAGTGCTTTTTTGAGGACATGTTTGATGTCAGACATGACATCTGAACATGTGTATAGGGGGTATATATACACATATATGTCTGTATATATACCCCTAGACATATATATGTGTGATAGTAGCAGAAATATATGCTTGCGCTAATGAAATCATTTACAGTAATATATTTCTGCTACTATCACACCTATATATGGCTAGGTGTCTATATACATATAATTATGTGTGTATATATACCACTATACACAAGTTCAGATGTTTTGCCTGCCTTTAAAAGAACCCAAAAAAATGCCAAAAAAAACGATAGCGTCAAAAAAAAAAATGCCCAGGTGTGTTTTTGCTGGCATTTTTTGGGGGTTTTTGGAGGCAGGCAAAACATCAGAACTTGTGCACAGTACCACTATACACAAGTAAAAATCAAAAAATCTCTCTTTTTTTTAAAAAAATTTTTAATAATTGGCTTTTTTATCAAAAATGACAATTTTTAAGAACTTTTTTTGTGTGATTTTGTGTCTGGGGGGTCTAAAAGGTGTACCTGTGAAGTTTCAGCTCTGTAGCATGTCCAGAACCAGAAAAAAAAGATCATATAGGTGTAAAAGGAGGGTCCAACATCCCTGTTCTACTGAAAAATTATCTTTTTTTTTTTTCATGGTTCTGGACATGCTACAGAGCTGAAACTTCACATGTACACTTTTTAGACCCCCCAGATACTAAATCCAAAATCAAAAAATCTCTCTTTTTTTTTTTTTTTCAATAATTGGCTTTTTTATCAAAAATGACAATTTTTAAGAACTTTTTTTTGTGTGATTAATAGTTAATGGGGTATGACCCAGAACCCTAGGGACTTTTTAGGGGCATTTATTGGGTTTTAGGGCTTAAAAATTGTGTTTTTTGATTACGGAAGTTCGGGTCCCATTGATTTCAATGGGGTTCTGAAATCCGGGCCGAACTTTCGGGAAGTTCGGATGTTCTGGCCGAACCAAACTTTTCAAAAGTTCGATCATCCCTAGTAACTATATCCTAAGCAGCACTTTCTTTCTCCCATGTCAGAGCAACCAACAACAACCTGACCTAGATAGAGTTCCTCTTTTTATATGCTTTGTCCAGCAGAGGGTGTAACTCTTTAGAAAAGCCCGGGAAAACCTGATTAGCAGAATTAACCCTTACCCACCAAAAAGCACCACTTTTGCTGGGCAACAAGATATAAACAGTGCAGCTCACACAATAGAAGGTACATTTAACCAAGAAAATAATGAGCACAACCAACACAGCAATAACTTATTGAGCACCTTCTTACACTTTGACTAAAGTTGAACTTGAGGAATGAGTCTGCATGGACTGATTTAATATTTGTAACCTTTATGATTTCAAGAAACTTTAATATGATAATGGAATCGAGAAAAGAAAGATGAAACTGAAAGAAAGAAAAACATAGAAGAAAAAGACTTAAAAAACAAAGAAGTTGATATTTGTTGTAAGCTACAGCATATATCTGAATAGGATACCCACGTTCATGAATAAAATTATTCTTAATTTTTACACTCACACACAATTCTAGCACATGGACCTAATTAAGGGCTGCAGGTAGGTCACAACTCGGGATTCTATTTTGTGTACCAAACCATTAAAGAGAAATGTTACCATTCCTAACAACTTTAAGAAATTTCCCTCCCACTCCTCTCCTCTAAAAAAATTAGATTTTTTTTTGGGGGGTGGGGGTGGGAATACTTTTTGGGGGGAACCCCATGCCATACTTCCTTTTTTTCATTATGAAGTCTCCTGGAATACCCATTTCACAGGTCCTTGGAGGCCACAGGGTACTCTATGGTGTGGCTGCATCATCAGGGAAACCAGCTGTCTATTCATGGTTTGCATGTGGGTTATGATGGGTCTGCTGCACAACCAGAAAGACACAGCTGCCCCCTTCCCCAAGTGATGTCAGAAGAAGATGGTGGCGCAGGACCAGTTGTGCTGCAGCAAAGAGCTAAATGAATAATCAGAACCTCTTCAGATACAGCTAGTGGATAGAGTGGGGGTTATGGCCACTGCACTTTTAATGCAGCTGAGAAATGTGTATTGACTACATAAGGATAATCTGCCATGGCATTTCAGAACTCTGGCAAAATACATTTGAGACATTGAATGCAACAAAATCTTTTAGCGCCCATTCATACTGGCGCGACACGACTTGCTGGGGCGACCTGTGAAGTCGCGGTGCACGGCGTGCACCGCGACCTCGGCGCGACATGCACGGACTTCATATCATTGAAGTCAATGCAAGTCGCCTCCAGGTCACCCCAAAGTAGTACAGGACCCTTTTTCTAAGTCGGAGCGACTTGTGTCGCTCCTATTAGAATGGGTCCTGTGCTAATCAATGGCAGACGCCCGACCGCGACTTGTCAGGCGACCAAGTCGCCTGACAAGTCGCGCTAGTGTGAATGGACCCTTAGTGTCACTGCGATTACTGACCATCTGATATATGACGCATAGTCAATAAACTCCACTGAGAAAAAGGAAATATGGTGACATGCAGATGATTTCTCTTTGCATGAACACATCTACTATATTGTCTGCAAATCAAGATTTTGAAAATATTTGGCCCTAGGAAATAATCAATAAGGGGCCAGATATATGATTAATGTTGTGCCACCAGCTCACTAGAATGTCACATGTCCCATTCCCAGCTATATTGAGGTGCGCACTACACCTACTGCACTGTGCATATTGGCCACAAGAGACAACTACGGCTTGTATTTTTTAGGACAAAGTGCACGACTGATTTTCATGGACGGTTTTTGGCTTTAAAGGTATATCCCAGAAATCTTCTGGTATGCAAACTTGCACGACTTCTTCTCTTCACGCTAAATGTTTAGCCCGCCCAAAGCTAATATTTCACTTTTTGGTAGATGTTGGAGTTTTAAACCATCTCAAAAGGTCCATATATCTCATGGGGATTTTATTGACAAGATAATATCAAGACAGCAGCATCTCAGTGGTCTTGCCAGTGACTCCATAGAAAAAGGAAAGTGGTTTGTTAGCAATCTTGTTGCTGTCAAGCTGTCGCTAGTGGCAGGATTGCTCATCTGACATGGCCCTAGCTGTCCTTTACTACTGAAAGCATACAGAGGGCTTGAGGATATAAACACTATATCATCTCCATACGAACCAAGAAGTTTAATGCAGGCACTGTTTTGGAGATTAAGGTAACTACACAGTTTCACAACATATCACCGTGGCACTAAAATGTTTGCTGAGCATATACTTAAAAATAAATGATTATTGCCTATTAAAGATAATCTGTCACAAAGATAAATACCTGTGAGAAGCCTCCAAAGTAATATATCTTCCATGTAAAGCCTCCAAACTACAGTATCTTTCTCTCTGCATACTAGTTCAAAGGCAGCAAAGCTGAAGCAAATCTGCTTTAAACTGAATAATATTGTCTCATAACTTATATGCAGCTCAAAAGTCAAAGAAATCAGCATATAGCTGAAGCTTTACAGAAAAGCATTTGGCTTTATGATGGATTCCAGATTACTTATTGGAGATCAGCATGTAATGCCCCCCAAAAACACCCTAACTAACTATTATCCTAATTTTTAAACACATCACAAATGGATATATAATAATTATTGGTCCACCAACACTGTGTATGTGTAATTGATATGCTTAGAAGCAGAAGTTCAGCAATGTTGTTTCCCTGGAGCTTATTTGAGAATGGTGACAACAATAGTGACACAAGTGCTTTTAGACATTGAAAATGTAAAAAAAAAAAATATATATATTCCTAATTGTAATATACAGTATCTCACAAAAGTGATTACACCCCTAACATTTTTGTAAATATTTTATTTTGTCTTTTCATTTGACAACACTGAATAAATTACACTTGTCACACAATGTAAAGTAGTGAGTGTACAGCTTGTATAACAGTGTAAATTTGCTGTCCCCTAAAAAAAAACTTAACACACAGCCACTATTGTCTAAACCGCTGACAAAAAAAGTGAGTACACCACTATTTGAAAATGTCCAAATTAGGCCCAATTAGCCATTTCCCTCCCTGGTGTCATGGAACTCGTTAGTGTTACAAGGTCTCAGGTGTGAATAGGGAGCAGGTGTGTTAAATGTGGTGCTATCGCAATTACTCTCTCATACTGGTCACTGGAAGTTCAACATGGCACCTCAAGGCAAAGAACTTTCTGAGGATCTGAAAAAAATAATTGTTGCTCTACATAAAGATGGCCTAGGCTATAAGAAGATTGCCAAGACCCTAAAACTGAGCTGCAGCATGGTGGCCAAAACCATACAGCGGTTTAACAGGATAAGTTCCACTCAGCACAGGTCTTGCCATGGTCGACCAAAGAAGATGAGTGCACATGCTCAGCATCATATCCAGAGGTTGTCTTTGGGAAATAGACGTATGAGTCCTGCCAGCATTGCTAAAGAGGTTGAAGGGGTGGAAGGTCAGTCTGTCAGTGCTCAGACCATACGCTGCACGCTGCATCAAATTGGTCTGCATGGCTGTCGTCCCAGAAGGAAGCCTCTTCTAAAGATGATACACAAGAAAGCCTGCAAACAGTTTACTGAAGACAAACATACTAAGGACATGGATAACTGGAACCATGTCCTCTGGTCTGATGAGACCAAGATAAACGTATTTGGTCCAGATGGTTTCAAGCATGTGTGGCGGCAACCAGGTGAGAAGTACAAAGACAAGTGTGCCTTACATACAGTCAAGCATGGTGGTGGGAATTTCATGGTCTAGGACTGCATGAGTGCTGCTGGCACTAGGGAGCTACAGTTCATTGAGGGAACCATGAATGCCAACATGTACTGTGACATAGAGAAGCAGAGCATGATCTCCTTCCTTCGGAGACTGGGCTGCAGGGCAGTATTCCAACATGATTCCAACCCCAAACACAACTCCAAGATGACCACTGCCTTACTAAAGAAGCTGAGGGTAAAAGTGATGGACTGGCCAAGCATGTCTCAAGACCTAAATCCTATTGAGCATCTGTCGGGCATCCTCAAATGGAAGTTGGAGAAGCGCAAGGTCTCTAACATCCACCAGCTCCGTGATGTTGTCATAGAGTACATAGTACATAGTAGTTGAGGTTGAATAAAGACAATAGTCCATCCAGTTCAACCTGTGTAGGTACGCGTCGCCATAATCATCTCTCATACCCCTTGTCATAAACAAAAAAGACTGTGCCATGCAGAGGAACTTCCAAAGACTGTGCCAGTTATAAAAACTGCCAAAGTCTGTGCCATGCAGAGGAACTGCCAAAGACAGTGCCATGCAGAGAAATTGCCAAAGACTGTGCCAGTCATAAAAACTGCCAAGTCTGTGCCATGCAGAGGAACTGCCAAAGACAGTGTCATGCAGAGGAATTGCCAAAGACAGTGCCATGCAGAGAAATTGCCAAAGACTGTACCAGTCATAAAAACTGCCAAAGTCTGTGCCATGCAGAGGAACTGCCAAAGACAGTGCCATGCAGAGGAATTGCCAAAGACTGTACCATCCAGTAGAAATGTCAACTACACTACCATGCAGGAGAACTGTCAAAGATAGTGCCGTGTAGAGTAACTTCCAAAGACTGTGCCATGTGGAACTGTCAAACACTGTGCCATGCAGAGGAACTGCCAAACATTGAGCCACTTCTGAACCTGGCATAGACTGCAAAAAATGTCACTGACTGCACTATAGAAGTTACTGCACTATACACAGTGAATGAGAATGCACCATACAGAAATAGACTCCCAGACTGTCTTATTAAGAGAAAGAGTTAAAGATATGGTGTCAGATAAGACGTGTCAAGAATATGCTGGCAGATACATGTGAGGCAAATTATATTGCACACACCAGGAAACTGATTTCGTTTCTTATAATAATCTTTTAGCAAACATGATTGCACATAGTGATTACAAACAAAGAATTTCATAACGCCAGCAGTAGATTGTAGAAATATATTACACAAACAGAGATTATTTACATATATACAAGGATCAGCATTCAGCTGATTGCAAATAATTTATATGAGCAGATATAAAAAGATCATAAATCACAGTTAACACAATAAAGCACAATGCTAGCAAACAAATGTGAATATAGTTATTAGAGTAAAACACAAGGCCACATGTATTAAAGGCCTACAGATCTACATGATAGAGGCTTATAGTTTGGCATTTCAGGGTCCCACTGGCTACATTCTCATTAAACTGGGACAAAAGCGGAATTCTGTAGGTGGGAATTACAACAAAGAGAAGTGAATCAAAATTACATAGCTATGATGGAAATTTAATCCTGGACCCCCATTTATATTTAAAAAAAAACAAACTGTTAAATTAGGATGTCTGCAGCTTTAGAGAATTGTTGTTATTTCTTCAGTGACCAACTTGTCAAGCAAAAATGTATTTGAAAACTACCCAATCACATCTTCCTGTAGCTGTAGACTAAAGCCTCGTACACACGCGTCGAAATTCGGCAGGGATCTGCTGATTTTCGGCTTGTTAGTATGATGCTTCCGACAACCGACTCCGACTTTTCGGCCGAAAAAAATCTGGTGTGCAGGCTATAAAATTTTTGTCCTCCGTCAAAACACGTCCGATTTTCGTGCAGTCAGTACAGATTTCGACAGGGAAAAATCTTATGAGCAAGACTGGGCATGCTCAGAGAAGAAAGAAAACAAAGAAAGCATACCAACACATGACATCACTTCTGAAGTAGAATTCTGTCGGTCTACAAAAGTCCAGTGCAGTCTAGGCACATTCCAACCAACAAAACACAACTCTGGACAAAAGACGGACGACCGGTCGGCGGAAAATCGTTGCGTGTGTACTAGGCTTAACACATGGCAGTACGAACAGGGGATGCAGTAATGTGCCATAGCCAGCCTATTGGCATGGAGCCTCACTTGATCTCACTACTTCTACTTGTCTTCCTGGTTCATGCCTGCAACACCCAACAATTTTCAGGCATTTAAAACCACTTCCAACCAGCTTTCATTCCCGAAAACAACCAAATTGCTGTATGCAACCAAAACATTCCTATGATGTAGTCGAATGATCTAAAGCAGCCATTTTTAGCCAGGATTTGGTGGAACCCTAGGGTTTCCACAGAGATTGCTAGGGGTTCCTTGTGCTGTGCTTAATGGGTTCAGTGCCACTTGGCAGATCTGGTACCAAGATAGCAATGATCTTTTCAGCTGCCTGTAAGGATGGCAATCTGATCGCCATTGTAAGGGGGGGAGCTTTACTCACTGACCACCAATGTAAGGGGCATTCTACTCCTGGACCTCAATTAATTAAGTTTAGCAGCTGTTCTCGGAAAAGTAATTTAAAGGTTCATCTGGGATCAAAAAAAGGTTGAAAAAGGCTGATCTGAAGGCCGGTTGAAAACATCTATTCAGATAGTGACCCGGAAGGCTGTACAAATTATGACAGGCTGATAGATACCACAGCTGTAATCACATATTGAATGATTAGGTTCCAATAGGGACAGACGAGCAGCCCAGGAGACAGACAGTGTGGGGAAGATTCAATGAAACTGGTGCAGCTATGCATAGTAACCAATCAGCTTCCATATTTTTTTGTCAAGGCTTAAAGCGATTGTAAACCGCTGGAGTTTTTTTTTTTTTTACCCTGCAGGGTGAAGCCATAATGTGCTATTATGCAATTATGCATCGCATATAGCACATTATGTTAAACTTACCTTAAAACTAAGCCCTCCCACAAAGAGCTGGAAGCCACTTCCATCTTTAACTGTCTTGCTTCTGAGTTTGCGGACTCTGGCTCTGTGACTGGCCGAAACTGCAATGACGTCACTCCCGATGCACGTTTAGGGGATAATGGCTCGTTTCCACTGAGCTTTCTGGTACGGTACGGTTTGGTACGGTACGCTATTTATGCCGTTTCCATTATGAATGGTACCCTAATTCCGAACCGTACCGTAGCACTTTTTTAGTACCCTTTAGTTGGGGTACCAAGCACATTAGTACCGTACCAACAGGGTGGCGCTACACTCTGCAGAACTTGATTGGTTGACAGAGAATTGTTGATCACAGCTTTCTTGCTACACCACGCCTATCATGAAAGGGTACTATTGGCAGTGGAAACGCAAGGTGTACCGTTCCGAACCATACCGTACCACTCAGTGGAAACGAGGCATTACACTACCTATAGGTAGGTCTTAATATAGGCTTACCTATAAGTAAAAGTCAGTGATGGAAGTTAACTTCCACTTTTACTGCACAAGCTGAAATTAGAAGCTGATTGGTTACTATGCACAACTGCACCAGATTCTCTGTGCACCGGTTTTAGTAACTCTCTCCCTTTGCATCTAGGACTGCACTGCATGGTACCGCTCGATTGGTGGTTTCATGTGAACAGCCATGGATAGCCACAGTGCATTGATTTGTACAGGGTTCCTGACCATAGCTGTCTGTGTCTGTTCGCACGTAACTCCATATCAGGTGGTTACATGTGATTAAGAAAAGACTGCTAGCTTTGGATCCAGTTTCCATCCATACCCACTCACCTGTCGTTAACAGCATGTTGATATACAGTTACATGAAAACAGCCACAGTGCCTGTCAGCCTGTTGCTGATTTGTATAGCCTTCTTGGCCGTAGCTGGTCGCATACCCCTGTAATTCCTGCCACAGATTTACATTGATACTTGCCCCACCACAGTCCTAACCAGCCTTATAGACTAAAATTATCAACTTGGTTTTATGCATTGAAGCCAGTTACACTGATTCCCAAGCTGACAAAGCTGGATAAGTAGAATACTGTATACTCACTTCTCCAGCAAACCTCCCAACTCAGCTACACAAGTCTTTTAACAGTTTAGTATTAATACAAATTGCCTTTTAAGTTGAATCACCAGCTAATTTTTCTTTGCAAAACTGGCAAAAACATCAAACAGCTTCCTTGCATAGAATCCTCCCTGCTGGTGAGTGGGGTCACCCATCACAGTAATTAGTCAATAAGTTGGCAACCAAGTCAAGAGAAGGCAGGTGTGCCTAGTGACCAAGAAACCAGTTGCCTAGCTGTTTTGCAGATCCTCTTCAGAAGTCAGAAGGCCTTATCTGCATACTTGCTCTGAGTTAATAACTAAAATTATAAAATGCACCTGTAGCACCCTCCTAGTCAGGTGCTAGGTAAAGGCATTTGTTTGCTATTCTGCTTATCAGGGAGCAGGTTTTGCCTGTTACATGTGTCCAGGTGAGATTCACTTGGTCTGAGAGAGTGTCCCCACTGTATCCAATAGGGGAGCCTGTTGGACAGTGGAGGAAACCCAGCCAGTGACACACAGGCTTTTGTGGCTGTCCCAGTGGGAGGGCACAACTGCAGTGCATCCTGGGATTGATCATAAAAGCCAGGGGCACATGTGACAGGGCGTCTTTGGGCGGGAAGCCAGGTCCAAGGAGGAGGGTGAGGGCTGTCTCTCCTCCTGTCAGAGTGGAAAAGCCACAGGCAGTCGGTCTAGTGGACCAGACGTGGAGTGCTGAGCCAGGAAGTCCAGGATACTGACTGTGGGGCAAGTAGCAGAGCGACCTGAGGAAAAACAGTGTCCGTGAGTACCAGGGAGCTTGCCAGGGAACTGCCCAGGAAGGGGGCCACTCCAGGGAGAGTCAGTGGACGGGGCCAGCCCACACAGCGAGTAAGAAAGGGGGTGCCATGTTAGACCCTGAAGAGAAAACCTAAAGTAAAGTCCATCTTTGAATCTTCACCTCAGTGGCAAAGTGAAGCAGTGGCCTTGCTGCACACACCGCAGCTAGACGTCCTCAAGTTGTGCATAGTTACTAAGTTGTAGTATCCCACTCATCCCTTCTCCCATCCCAGTTCCAAATAAAATACAAAAAAACAAATCCCATGGACTATTCATTGACTGAGCCGAGTGTTAAAATACTAAGATTTCATGGACTGTTGCTATGGGTAACCCAGGGAAATCCATTCTCAGCAGCTCCTAAGCGGGCAGTGCTACACACCTTTCCACCATTTCCCTAAAAATCACATCAGCATGCAGCTCTAATATGAAATCTTTTTATATTTATTAGTTAAAAAATTGTTGTTTTTACATATAATTAAAGTTTTTCCACTTTCTGGTGGAGTGAGACATTGGTGATATTATCTTGGCCTCACAGATACATTCTGGGAAGGCTACGTCACCAATGCCTTCCACCTCACCTGCTGTGCACAGTGACATGTTCCAGGAGATGGAACCAAAGTTCCAGAATTAGGTTCATACCTATGCGTGTGGCTGCAGGAATCACAGCAATTCCCACACCACCTGCAGTGAAAACGCGCTGGCCTGAGAAACCGCGCGGCACCCCATGCATGTAAAATCACTGTGCAGGTGCAGAAAAATTACCACACGATTTCCCTGTGGGCCGAGTTTTGAATAAGGTGTATGCACCTTTTTATGTGGAAAACGCAGGCACGGCAGCCCATTGAAATTAACCGCTTCCCATCCGCGCTACAGCCTATATACGGCTGCAGCGCGGACTTGAATTTTCGGGAGGCCTTTTTTAAACGGCCTCCCAGAAAGAGTCTCCCCGCGCGCTCCCGCGAGCGCGCATCAGGGAAAATATGTGTCGGCCGTGTCCCTTGGACACAGCCGATCACAGATCGTGGTGAATGGCCAATCACAGCGGCCATTCACCACGTGATCGGACCGTCCAATGAGAGATGATCTCATATGTAAACATATGAGATCATCTCTCATCGCCAGCGCGCCTTCCTCACACGGAGCCTGCAGTGTGAGGAAGGAGGGAGAGCCGTCAGCCGCCGGGGACACACAGGAATGTAATCAGGGCACTGATCACCAGTGCCCTGATTACTAAAGGTAAAAAAACATACACAAATTGCCCCCCATCAGTGCCCACAGTGCCCGCCATCAGTGCCCCCCATCAATGCCCACAATCAGTGCCCATCAGTGCTGCCTATCAGTGCCCATCAGTGCCGCCCGTCAGTGCCGCCTCTCAGTGGCCAGCAGTGCCACCTCTCAGTGCCCAGCAGTGCCGCCTATCAGTGCTCATCAGTGCCGCCTATCAGTGCCGCCTATCAGTGCCACCTATCAGTGCCACCTATCAGTGCCGCCTATCAGTGCTCATCAGTGCGGCATATTAGTACCTCCTCATCAGTGCCCATAAGTGCCACCTCATCAGTGCCCATAAGTGCCACCTCATCAGTGCCCATCAGTGCAGCCTATCAGTGCCCATCAGTGCCGCCTCATCAGCGCACATCAGTGAAGGAGAAAAATTTATTTTCAAAATTTACTCGCAGAAAATAAGAAAAACTTTTTTTTTTTTCAAAATTTTCTGTACTATGTTACTTTTTTGTAAAAAATAAAAAACCCAGAGGTGATTAAATACCACCAAAAGAAAGCTGTGTGAAAAAAATGATAAAAAATTCATATGGGTACAGTGTAGCATGACCGCGCAATTGTCGGTCAAAGTGTGAGAGCGCTGAAAGCTAAAAATTGGTCTGGATGGGAAGGGGGTTTAAGTGCACAGTAGGCAAGTAGTTAATAGGCTACCGTGCTCGCCGAAAACGCAGGCCGCAAAAATGCAAAGGTGTGAACCTAGTGTATAAGTAGACAAATTCATCTACCCTTTGTGAAAATTGATAGTCTAGGAAAAATGAGGAGGAAAAGAGAAAAATTAGGTATACAAAGGATAAAAAGTCTGCAATTATCTATAAGTATCTTTTTCTAGATTGTCATTATTAAACTTTCAAAAGGTGGCCTTGGTGTATTTTTTAAGAGAAGGGTGAAGTTCCTCTTTAAAGCCAAAGGGTCGGCCAGATAATGAGCATTTTCAGAATGAGAAGGCATTGATGGCATCCTCCTTTTTTCTTTCAGGAAAGATTTCCTTTAATTGGAGAAGGGGGGGTTGAATAATTGTATAATAAATGTATACACCATATCTGGCTGATCATTCTGGAGGCTGAAAATCACTGAAGTAGACACCGCTACTCCAGTGATCTCCACTTGCCCGTGGGTCCCGTGCTCAGGGGTTGCCCTGCTGTATTGTCAACGCAGGAGGTTGGCCTCTCAACAGGGGCATCATTCAGAGACCCTCTGCATTTTCTGAATAAACATAAAGAATTCTCTGATTGGACCAGTTGGAGAGTGTCACTGCCGCACTTCTCCACCTACCAAATCAATGACTGCTTTGCAATTATTCAGAAAATGCAAAGTAATGGTGCCCGTTTCAGGTGGTTGACCTCCTGTGTTTAGAATACAGCAAGGCAGCGACTCAGCATAGGATCTGGAAACAAGTGGAGATCACTGGAGTAGCGGTGTATACTGTACTTCAGTAATTACCAGCGTACTGGGCATTGGTTGAGTATGGTATATACCTAGTTACATTGGCCAAGCCTGACCAATGTATCTTTGTATCATGTAGCCATGCTTGGAATTCTTCTTTAAAAAATGGAAAACCCCATTAGCCCTTCTTTAGTGAAACTCCTACATACAATCTTCCTACAGTATGAAAACTTAGGGGTTGATTTACTAAAGGAAAACAGACTGTGCACTTTGCAAATGCATTTGCTCCATAGCTTAGTAAATGACAGGAAGCTCTACCAACTTCCATTGTCCAATCTTGTGCAAGCAAAATACTGTTTTTTGTTATTCATTTTCCTTGTAAGTAATTTGGCATTCTTTGCAAAGTGAAGCTTCATCTCATTTACTAAGCTCTGGAGCAAATGCCCTGGCAGAACAAAACTGCCATTGTGGGCGGGGCTTATCGACCAAAAAGGGGTACTCTAGCTTCTTTGCTCGCTAATGCCCAACAGTGCAGGCAGAGACTGCAGTCATGAAAAATCTGCATTGAGGCGACATCTCCAACGTAGAGGAGAGCACACTTCCTGGCACAATTAACTCTTCATGTCTCATTCACTTTACAGTGGTGTTACATCAGACCAACTGTACACTGTTCACCTAACATGGTGCAGCATTTTTGAAGGGATACCGCAGAGCCTGTATGCAGCTCTTCAGCCCAGCTTTGATACCACCTCACTCCCAGTGACGTGCTATTGAGGATCCTCTTCACACTTCCTTTCCAAATGATGTACAGCTAGGTTATTAGGGGGTCCATGACGTGGGTTCGTTCCTGAGTACATAGGGGCACCAGCTGCTAGGACACACCCTTGCTATCAGAGCATGCAGTCCTTCATGCCAGTCTCAATGAACACACGCCAGCTGGCAGCTTAAGCACCAACACACTACCGGTTACTAATGAAAACGGCATTTACATTCAATAATTTGTATTGAGTTTTCACATAACAAGTAACAAAAAGGAAACAAAAACAACCACAAAATGGTATTAAGACCCCGTTCACACTGGGGCGATCCGACTTGCCGGGGCGACCTCACAGGTCGCGGCGCGCAGCTCGCACCGCGACCTCGGAGCGGCCGGCACGGACTTCATAACATTGAAGTCAATGCAGGTCGCTCCAGGTCGCCCCAAAGAAGCTCCGGACCCTTTTTCTAAGTCGGAGCGACTTGTGTCGCTCCTATTAGAACGGGTCCACAGCTTCTCTATGGCAGGCGACCTACAGCGACCTGTCAGGCGACCAGGTCGTCTGACAGGTCGCCCCAGTGTGAACGGGGTCTAAGGGAAAGAACAAATTACAGAGTGTTCTGTGTATATAAGGTAAAGATACATGTAGAACCTAATGCGAGTAACACAGTAATGGATTTATCAACAGGAGGAAACAAAATATCTGCTTTGAGTGCAGACTGACCAGTCTTTGTGGAATTTCGGGCCACGAAGAGTAGAAAATGCGTATGCTTTTTCTAGGGAATATTGAATATTGACCTGTCGTATGACTTCTAGATGGGAAGGGGCTATAGGTTGTTTCTAGTAACGCGCTATAACGGTCCTGGCCGCGATTAGAATATGGGTTACCGGAGTGCGCATATTGGGTGGTATTATGTCCATTCCCAGGGAGAGGAGGGCTTGAGCTGGGTTTGGTTTAAGCAATATGCTAGAGACAGTGGATATAATTTCAAAGATTTTGCCCCAAAAACTGGTCAGTCCCTTACACATCCAGAAGACATGAATCATTGTGCCGATTTAAACGCAGTTTCGCCAACAATTGGGACTTATTTTTTTTTTTTTACATTCAATAATTTTGGGAACGGCATTTAAATCTTCTCTTGCAGCATTCTTCACTTGTAGACCTTGGTAGTACATATCCCCAGATGATAGCTCTTGTTGTTTCAATACACCTGCCATATATGTACCCCTTTGAGAGACTTCAGAACAGGCACTTAGTAATTTAGCAACTTTTACTGAGGGTTCTTGCAAAAGCAGGGTTTACAGATTACAGTCTTCCTCAGTTCATTTTAGAGAAAGTTCAATTCATTCTAACTAACTCAGGCTATTTCAAGCTGATTCATGTAGCTCATGTCATACCTCTTAAGCAAGGAGGAATACTCTAATCCGAGTCCCAGCTTCACTACCCCAACTGGGTACCCCAAAAGGGTAGCCATGTGTTCCTGTAAGAGCTACATCTTGCAAGACAGCTTCTTGCCCGTTCCCATGAAGAAGGAGAAGGGATGTCTGAGACACTTGTGGCTAGGTGCTGCGTGGTGCAATGGCAGAGAGCATGCAGAGTCCAGATGCAGAAAACAGAACTGTATTGAAATTGAAGTTCAGTAATGCACAACAAGCCTGGAGGTAAGGCAACCTGACCGGTTGCAATCACAGGTTGTAACAGCGATGAGTGGTCGCAGTGGGTCTTGAGGAATGGTCCATACCCAAGTGGGGAGGCTTCCAGAAAGTATGACGTGTCCCTCAGCTTTCCCTTCTTGTCTGGAACCTCCCCTTGACGCTAAGCACTGGCCCTGATAGACTGTTAACCTGTCCCTACTCTAGCCACATGCAAAAAGCTTGTCAAACCCAGCAGCTAGGATCCTAAATAGACTCTGCCTGACCCAATGGGGCACCAGCATCCAATCAGATGCTGTCTCCCTGTGACCGAGGAAACCATAGAGGAACTAAGTTCCTCCCGACTTCCTACTCCACCTACATTGCCGCTGTGGATGAGCGCCATCTGCAATGGAAAATATAGAATGCACCTGCCTACAGACTGTCTCCCATTGTATTTATGTGCCAGCCCCAAGGGCAGGACCATGAACACCCAGGAGTGAGAAAACTTAACCCCCGACTAACTCCCTGGGCAGCCTGGTATACAGCACCCACTAACACAAGACAATGGAATACAACAACATGACATAATGTGCATCCCAAAATTAGGCACCTGCCGACACACTTTCAAAGTGCACAGTCTATTTGCCTTTAGTAAATCAATCCCATTCTCTGTTAAAGGAATGCTAATATTATGCTGCTTCACTGCAGAGAGGACTAATAACGATAAACCATCAAGTTTGTTAGAATAAATTCAGGTTTAATGAAGCATAAATTATGAATATGAATTTACTTCAGGCGTGTTTATAATATTATGTATTTTAAAACCCCAAAAAAACAAACAACACAGCAGCCTGAGTCATTTATATAGATGCGTCAGTGGCTATATTCAAAGCAGACAGAAAATAAACTATGAATGGCAAATTTAAAGACTGGCTCTGTTAATATATTTGCAATTTCTAGTAAATTATCCAGTAAATTCCGGGGTCGGATCAACACCAAGTACAATTTAAAAACATCTCGATTCACTTAGATGATACAGTCATTATTGGGCGTAATAGCTGCTTTTTTTTTTTTTTTTTTCACTCATTCAGGACTCATTCACTCTGACAATGACATGTATTTATCCACAGCCCTTCTCTAATGTACATATTAACGAAATTATACTCCCAGATTTGACCCATCTTGTACAATCATATCAGCCTGAAGGGCTGTGGTGACTTTTTAATGTTGTATACACTGGTTTACAATAACATAACTTATAACAAGTTTTAGTTTTTTTTAAATATGATCAAGCAATAAAGCTATATATATATATTTTTTAATTTAAAGCGGAGTTCCAATCTAAACACACACTCACCTATCTAACGGTCCAGCGATGCGGCCGCCTGAAGCCTCGCTCTTCTCCCTCTCTGCTCTGCGGTGCCGGCATCACTGGTGTGGGCACCCGGCTGTGACAGTTTGCGGATTCACAGCCGGGTACGCACTGCGCATGCGCGAGTTGCGCTACGCGCCGTGATTGGCCGGCAATCTTCTGGGACCTCTGACATGTCCCAGAAGATTGCAGGGAGGGAGGGGGAGAGGAGAACTTCCGCTCAGGGCGCCGCGGCGCTCGGAGCGGAAGTGGGAGCGGGTACCTGTCAAAACTAGGTACCCGCCCCCCCCCATAAAAATGACATGCCAAATGTGGCATGTCAGGGGGTTAGAACTACTGTACCTAAAGTGGAAGTTCCACTTTTGGGTGGAACTCCACTTTAAAGTAGAAGTAAACCCTTCTATGGTTTTCAGCCAAGGAAGCTGCTGTCTTAGCCTCTGTTTTATCTTCAACTGCCATGGTGCTGCACATGTGATCAGCTTTGTCACCGGCCCTTGAATGGTTTGACAGTTCGGTTGAGAGCACAGCCAATGTGACAGTTAAATTCCTGGCACGTGACAGGAATGTAACTGTTTTATGAAAATGTTAAATCAATTGGTTTACTTACAGTTTAAAGCAGAGTTCCACCCAAAAGTGGAACTTCTGCTCATTTGCTCCCCCCCCCCCTCTTCGGTGCCACATTTGGCATCTTTCAGGGGGAGGTACCCTTCCCCACTTCCGGGAAACGATGCCACGGATCTGTCCCTCGGAAGTTTGGCCCCCTCCTCCTTCCCCCGCCGCCGAGCCAATCCGAATGCACAGTGTGCTTCATGCATGCGCAGTAAGGACCCGCCCATGAAGCCACAAAGCTTTACTGCCAGGTTTCCTTACCGGCAATGGCGGCAGCAGCACCTGACAGCCGATGGGAACATTGGCTGGGGTGCCAACATTGCTGGACTCCAAAAAAAATATGCCCTCCAGCAACAATAGATCCTTCAACAGCCAGCAACAATACACCCCTCCCTCAACAGTAGACCTCTTCCAGCAACAATTGACCCCCCAGCAACATAAGCCTAACCAACAACAATAGCTACCCCACCACCAACAATAGACCTCCCCAGCAACAATAGACTGCCAACCAAAAATAGATGCCCTCCAGCAACACTAGATCCCCAAACAGCCAGCAACAATACACCCCTCCCTCAACAGTGGATCCCTTTCAGCAACAACTGACCCCCACCTGCAACATAATCCCAACCCCAGCAACATATTACTAGACATAATAATATCCATGCAACCTCTGCCATGCAACAATAGATCCCCCAGCAGCCAGCATCAATAGACTCTCCAGCACCCCTTGCCATTACATACATTCAGTGCTGGAGGTGCGGAAACTGCGTTCCCCCGCATTCCAGCTAAAAAAAGCCCTGATCGTATGCAAAATCCAACAGGCTGGTTGTACCCAAGTTGATCAGTCGATCAACTTAGTAAATTCAGCCTGCTCATACTTGGTTTGAATCGCAGCTGTTTTCTGCTGAACTGGCCAAGATTCGAACCGTCTATGGCCGTCCTGACTCTGGTTGCCCTTAAAGCCCCTTTTGAGGAGTTTGTATGAAAATTTTATTGTTTGTAGGAGTAGGTGCAACCTCGCACCCATCACAAGGTGACAACATTTGTGGATGACATGCATTTATAATGATTTAAAATGGTACATCTCACACTGTCTCTGGAATTCGCAGAAGCAATAACAGCAATTTCTAATAGTAGGTCCCTTTAAAACCACCTGCGCCTCTTTCAAGCAAGCATTTGCACCAGTTTTGGTAATGTTACAGACACATGAGGCATATTCAGGCAGTTGTAACTACTGTCACTTTAAGACTTTGTGGCTATTGGTGCAAACAAATTCTTAAAGAATTGCCGCCAGTTTGTAGAATAATATGACAGCTTTGCACACAGGGCTCTAAACCCATCCCCTTTCTGCTGTTGGCCGGAAGAGTCCAAACTACAGCATTGCCCATGTATAGTGAACAACGTCAGTCACTGGGTGGGCAGAGCCTGATGGGTAACTGAAAGACTTGTTCGCCATCAGTTCCTCCTTACCTATGATTGACAGCACATGGCAGTGGGTGAAATTAAAAGCCACTATTGGCCTTATTATCTGCTATGGATTCCATTCACTGCAATGCACAAAAAGGCTAAATGTAAACAAAGGGGTCAGAAATCATGGTGATGTCATTACCCAGATATGTAGATGGTAAACTCCGCACTTATGGTAATGTACTTGGATGAGAAATAAGTAGTAGGCTGCTGCCTCCCTGGAATATAGTCAAAGACTATATAAAAAAGAAAAGGAATTGGGGGATGGCGCTGCCTAGTGGCGGTGATAAATTGAGAGTATTTTCTCCATTTGTTATACTATCAATTTATCACCGCCACTAGGCAGCGCCATCCCCCAATTACCCAGATATGACAATGCACATATTTTGGAAATGATAAGCTCACAGGAGAGGCAGACCTAATAGGAAAAACCATGGCTGCGGGGCCTGCTGGGTGGGCGGTGCCTGACAGGGACCTAAGAGACTAGTTCCCCATCAGGTCTGCTTTACTTTTGATTTAGAGCAGATGACAGTGGATAGATTCAAAAACCACTTTTGGACTGAAAAGAAGATAAGTATTCACCTACAGCCGTGAATCAAAAAAGAAGGTAGACCTCTCAGTTCCTAAATATTGATGTAACCTGAGGCATGTCAGAAAGGGGGACTTAGCTTGTAATCATTTGATAAAATACAAATATAATACAGTTATTTAATTACTGATTATTATTGGTAATTATTGGTTTAAATACAAACGCGAGGATATGAGGAACAGAAAGGCGGAACATCCAAAATTGAAACTCTTTCAGTATGAAATAAAATTACACTGTTGCATACATGACACAACCAATGACAAGGAAAAATTGCATTCCCCTTTAGCACAAGAGGCGTTAAAGTTTTAGGCCCACCTAAAACTGATTTTGTTTCGTTTTTGGCAGATGCTGGATAGTCAAAATGGTCCTAAAGGCTGAAGGTTTTTTACCTTACTGCATTATTTGCAGCCTTCCCTTACCCCCTCCTCGTTAAACTTACCTGAGCCTAACCTAATTTCTGCAATGTGCACAAGAACAGTGGTTCTCGGCTCTCTCCCTCCTCATTGACTCAAAGACAGCAGCAGGAGCCATTGACAGCTAGTGAGGAGGGAGCAAGGACAAGGCTGAGCTTCGCTCCGTGTGTCAATGAACACATAGAGCTGGCTAAGGAGCAAATGTATCCCCCTTTGGCATGCAGCGTGCTATGGTGGCCACTTGCCAGGGGGTATTAGCAAGGAGCACCAGCAGGGGACCCAAGAAGAGGAGGATTGGAGCTGCCCAGTGAAAAAAACCATTGCACAGAGCTGGTAAGTATTACATGTTTGTTATTGAAAAACAAGTATAAGGGTTTACAATCACTTAAAAAAACATGACAATTTCTTATATCTATTGGTGATTAGAGCCGAGAATACCTGCTGATATAGTATTCAATACGAATAAAAAACCAAGGGCTAACTTAGCCCACCAGGTTCTCCTATCATCTTTGGCTAGAATGACTCCTTTTTTGTGACTTTAAAAACCACCCGCCCGCCATATTGACAATTGACGGGGGCAAGGTGGCTCTCTTTTTCTGGGACGACATCATATGACGTCGTCCCACTCTCAGTGCGGCAATCGGCGGCTCGCTGTGTCCCTGGGCCACGGCGCATCCCTGATCTCGGTAAAGAGCCGATGACATGGCTCTTTACCCATGTGATAGAAATGATAAAAATGTAATTCAAGTACAGCGTTGCATGACCGTGCAATTGTCATTCAAAGTGCGACAGCGCTAAAAGCTGAAAATTGGCCTGGGCAGGAAGGGGTTAAAGTGCCCAGTATTGAAGCGGTTAATATCTCCCAATTTTAAATTTTCCTGCTTTTTACTATACAGGTATTCACAAGGATTCTGAATATGATTCAGTTATTACTGTAGTAGTGATATATTAGTGATGATCCATCACTTACAGTGTTGTCACACTGCCTAATTTATAAGACATCAGTGTGACACACGACTCGCATATCAATGCACAATCTGCATCCTTTATATGTGTGTTTCAGAATCTAAACAGCAGCTACAGTATATCAATCTAATCTCATCAGAATATTATCATATCTTCCGTAACCCCTTCCTGAATATTAATGACACTCATTAAATTTGTGTACAGGCGAGGCAAGCCAGTATTCCGAGACTGCATATTAATCGATGGCCAAATAGATGTAACTTCCAACAATAGCCATAGGCTCCCTGTCATTAGCAAAACTCTGCCATTTAATTCATTCTTTTTCTACTGCGCTTAGCAGAAGCTGAGAGCTTTGTGACCGCAGGGCATATTTCACTAGCCAGACACCCCCCTGTCATGAGTTGTTATCTTTCAGCTTAGACTTATGGTGTGAATACACGATTAGAATATCGCCCGATCATTCGACCACCGACTTTTGAAAAAGTATTTGTCGGTCGAAAACGTTGCCAACATACACGGTCCGAATATCGCCCGACCATTGCCCGCCGACCATCGAAACAGTGTTCGTCGGTCGAAAACGTTGCCAACATATTATACAGATTTAAACAGAATGACCTCAACACCAACGTATAGAATATCATTCTTTCGCAAACGAGACGACAGAATTTTTTGTGTTCTTCAAACGGTATTTTTCATTCTCAATATCTCTCATTGATGGCTGGGCATTAACGAGTAGAATATCGGCCGATCGCTCGCTGAACGTAAATTTTCGGCCGATTTTCTTATCGTGTATTCCAGCCATTAGTCAAGAATCCACTAAGTTAGACCAAGTTGTGAAGTATCATGCGGCTTGCTGCTGTAGACATCAGTTTTGGATGGAGCCGAGCAGAGCCATGCAGGATCCGGACAGAGAGACCCCTTCACTAAGGAAAAAAAGGCAAAATTACTGTAAATTAAAAGTAAATTCAAGCCCGAGATTCAACACATCTACTAAAGGACATGAGAAACTTTGTATTGACACCTGCAGCTGTTCGCAGAGGGCAATGTGAACCGCCGGCAATTCGGTGATGCGGGAATCCGCACTGGATTCGCAGGGTTTCCTGCAACGCACCAGCGTGAATCGTCCCTAACTCCAGAGAGCTTAGAGAAGGTATACTGAAATGGGGAACATCACTGATAAATACAATGTAATGGTTTTGTTACATTGCAATCCCTTGAAATGGCATTTCCCGTAGTCTGCTCTCTAACAAACCTACAAAGTGAAAGGAAATTTTTTTAAATAAAATTCTTTCCTATCAAATCACTGATTAATCCCACACTAACTGTAATTCACTCATTCATCACCTATCTCTCCTTAATGCGATACTAAACTCTGCAGTATTCTCACCTTCACCTTTCAGCAATGTGATGGTTTCATCCCTACCTTGGCCACTCTCATCCTCTCTCCAGGGTATCTCTAGTCCCGGTTCACATTGATGTGGCTGCGCCGATTGCATGTAATATCTTTGTATGGCTAAATTCGCACCGCACCCGCAGCAAACACGCACAGGACCCTTTTTTGCAGCCGCATCAGGATCGGATCGCACAGCGGTTCACACTTGGGGGTGTCGTTAAGATTACATTGACACCCCCAGCGTATCGCACATGGCAGTGTGAACTGCCGGGGGTGCGTTTGCGATGCGGGAACAGGCTGCAAATTTGCAGCCTTCCAGCATCGCATGACGCTCGGTTCACACTTATGCAATGCGGGAAGGCTGCGAATTCGCAGCCTGTTCCCGCATCGCAAACGCACCCCCGGCAGTTCACACTGCCATATGCGATACGCTGGGGGTGTCAATGTAATCTTAACGACACCACCAGTTTGATCGCATATCGCAGTGCGATCTTGCAGTTCGCACAGGATCGGATCGCACAAGTGTGAACCGCTGTGCGATCCGATCCTGATGCGGCTGCAAAAAAGGGTCCTGTGCGTGTTTGCTGCGGGTGCGGTGCGAATTTAGCCATACAAAGTGTATGGCTAAACTCGCACCGCACAGCCGATCGCATGTAATGAAGGAGCAGTGCGCTCCGACATTACATGCAATCAGCGCAGCCGCATCAATGTGAACCGGGACTAAGTGTGAACCGAGCCTCAGTGTTGGGTTTTCAACCTCTTGATTGGCCAGCTGGGGATGACTTCATCACACGCGTGCACACAGCGCATCAGCCATTCCGGCACAGCCAGAAGCATGCCATTTGAAGGCCACAAGCAGGCAGGTAAGTGTGTCCTATTGCAGAAGACATAACATAAAAAGTCACTTCTGAAATAAAGAGCTACCTGCTCCCAGATATGTGATCATCACATGCCTGACAAAGGGGTCCTGCGTGGCCCTGAAACGTGCATCTCTCCACTGTGATATGGTTGCTTTTGAATAAAACCTTTGGATACTATTTGAAGATCCACGGTGTGCTGGCAAATATATACATTGAACAGAATTTTGGAGGGCTGTTGGCACAATGGGACTAGCTGTCACTAGCGGAAATAGTGGGAAGTTAAGTATTAAGCACGAATCCCTTCATATGGGGGAAGGATTGGGGGGAGAGATAGTAGATATTTTTTTTTGGGGGGGGGGGGCAGCCCACAGTTCCATCTTACTTTGGAAAAAGGCAAGATGCTGCGACAGGGGGCTGATCTGTGTAACACCTAACCTTTAGATTGTAAGCTCTAGCTATCCTGTATTGAATTATATTGTAACTCTACTATCTTCCCTAAAAGATAAACCTTTGTTTTTTTGTTTTTTTTAAATAAAAATAACAAATATGCCTATACTCACTTGCTCTGTGCAATCGTTTAGCACAGAACAGCCCCTATCCTCAGTAAAGTTCATATTCCCATCGCACACCTTCTTGGATATAGGCACATATATTGGCTGCTGAAGCGATCACCAGCTGGACACTGGATCTATCAGGGGTACATACATATTCGCCAGCACACCATGGATCTTGCAAAAGCAGTCCAAAAGCTTTATTGCAAAAAAGATCACATCAAAAACAGTGCAACACCTTCTTGGATTTAGGCACATATATATTTGGTGCTGAAGCGATCACCAGCTGGACCCCGGATCTATCACAGGTACATATACCTATTCACCAGCACATTATGGATCTTGCAAAAGCAGTCCAAAAGCTTTATTGCAAAAAAAAATCACATAAAAAACAAAGCTACTTTCCTGACACTGTTTTTGATGTGATCTTTTTTGCAATAAAGCTTTTGGACTGCTTTTGCAAGATCCATGGTGTGCTGGCGAATATGTATGTACCAGCCCCTATCCTCTTCTTCTGTTGTACCCCACCAGCGCTCGAGGCCCCTTTTCTTCATTGGATGCCCCACGGAAAGCTGCTTTCCCTGGGGGCACTCGTGTGGGCTCGTCCCTGAGTCCTGATGCTGCGTCCATTGATACAGAACGCCCCCCCCCCCCCCACCACCCACTTCCATGTCCCTGGATTTGATTGACAGCAGCAGGAGCCAATGGCTATTAAACTGTCCAATGAAGAGAGAGACCGCGGCTGGAGCCTCTGCGCTCATACACAATACTTAAACTGGGTTCGGCTCAGGTAAGAAAAAAAGGGGGGGTCTGGGGAGCTGTAGCACAGAAGGTAAAATGTGGGTAGAATGCACTAAGGTGAAAAAAAAAAAAACACTTTAATATTGTAAAGCTCAGCACAAACTGTTGGCGCTATGCCGTATAAGAATAATAACAACACAGACACCAGGATTTACACCGTTGTGTCATTTGTGAGCCAGCATCTCAATGCAGAATGTAGATGATGACCTCGGATAATGCCTGAGCAAAAGAGACGCCATCCTTCTGGCGAGAAAAGCAGATGAAGGCATTGTCATCTGGAGTGCTCTGATCTCTGTGATACCTGTAAATGTTAACATTTACTAATATGAAAAATATATCCTAAGTTAGATCCTCTTTCATAATAAAAATGCTTCATAATATTCAGGGCTCGTGCCAGACTCTTCTAACAGGTTTCTCAGCAATTCTCCAAAGTGCTGCAGGATTTTGTCTATCCCAGTAGATCTAAGTACAGCAATTTCACCATAACCATCAGGCAGCTCTAAGAGCAAGTACCTGAGTATTACATGAAACCTACAGCCGACGCATGCAGACTAGCAGAATGATGGATGATTACAGTTGTCCGCAGGAACCCCGGAGAACAGCTTTGTGTCGCCGAAACGAGTTTTAGTCGCTAAATAGCAAAAAGCATCAATTAATGTTTCCCAGATCGGAGAACACTGATTTGTAATTGAATACCTCAGCAGGCCAATCACGAGGACAGACATGTAAATGAAAGAAAGGTGTCTGCAGCAATTACAGCTATTACGCAAGTTATAGATTTTCAATACAAGTTATTATTAGTTTTTACACCCACAGGAAGCAAACCCTATCAGCTGTGCTATATTATCCTTTCAGATAAAAAGCATCCTAGAATTAGGTGTAGACTAAATGCAAACAGAAAACGTCTCAGAATACACCAGGCTTATGTATGTGCACCTGTAAACAAAAGAAAGTAATGCCCATAGCCATTAATTAAAATACCTACTTTTAATCAGTAGTAGGGGGCCTTATTTACAAAGGCAGCTAGCGGGGGGGCAGTAAAAAAAAGGCAGTGGATCCATGATTTTGCTGTCACCCAACCATCCAGCCACTGGCCAGGGATGCTAATAAGAGGGTAGCACCAGTCCTTCTGTATTGGGCCCAGGCCAGTGGGGGAATTGGATATGAGCAGTAGAGGGGGTTATCAGTAGGGGTGCACTGATCCGACTTTTCTTGTCCCGATATCGATACCGATATCTGGCATTGTGTATCTACCGATCCTGGACTACATAATATGCATGCGCTGCAGTACAGAGCAATGCCGCTGCATCATGTGTATGGCTCCTCCATTCACAGGCGGAGTGCATCTGATATCACTCCGCCTGTGAGCCGGACCTATACAGGAAGTAGCGTCTCCCGTCCCATACTACTACTACACCAAGTAAGGGACAGCTGAGCCGGTGTTGTAAAATTTTGTCGGACCCGTGAAAAAATCGGACCTCGTCACTTCCGGTTATGGGAGTCTCAAGTGCGCATGCGCACCAGACATTATCTTGGTTTGGTAAACTTATAACACAGAGCGACCAGTTGAATGAGAGGAGGCGGGGCTGAGGTGGGACGGAAGACACCGCCGCGTCATCTGCAGAGCTGAATAGAGGAGGCGGGACGGAGGCGTGGCCGTGTAATAAATGCAGGACTTTAGCGACTCCTTCTGTTTTATTATCTTTACTAATTATCGTATTATTTACCCTTAGGATTTCATTACATTTAGTATTTCTTATTTTGCATTATAGAAATACTAAATGTCATGAAATCCGAAGGATAAATAATACGATAATTACTAAAGATAATAAAACAGGGAGTCGCTTAAGCCCTGCATATATTACACGGCCGCACCTCCGTCCCGCCTTCTCCGCCAGCTCTGCATATGTGCCTCCGTCCCGTCGCACCTCAGCCCCGCCTTCTCTCAATCAGCTGTCCGTTCTCTGTTATAATTTTGCCAAACCTCGAAAAATGTCTTCTGCGCATGCGCACGGACGACTCCTATCAACTGTTTTGTGACGCTCTGTCACCGGAAGTGACGAGGTCCGATTTTTTCACGGGTCCGACAAAATTTTAGAACACCGGGACTCAGCAAAACAGGATCGGCCCGTGGATCTGCGGCTCCGTGCAAGTAAGGGACGACGCCGGGATTCAGCAAAACCGGATCGGCCCATGGGTCGGGTTAATGTTACCGATCCCCCGATCCAGCTATTGTGGCAGTATCGGCGCCGATATCCGATCCTAATATCGGATCGGTGCATCACTAGTTATCAGTAAAGCGGGAGGGGGAAATTAGATGAACCCCTGGGTGTCTCTCCCTGCAGCTGTTAACCTCTGGCCGACTGTAGTATTACTGTGGCAGGGCAGCTCGGCTGCGCAAAATCACGTAGTACTATGTGATTTCGTGCACAAGGTTTCGGCGGCGACGCGCGCCACCGGAGCCATGCTCCCACTGTGTTTAAACACAGCGGAAGGCGGGCCACGGGAGGAGCAGCGGCGATATCTGCCTTCCTCCCGCGATCATCATATAAACTGACAAAGGCTCGCCTGCTTATGCAAACAAAGCAGGCGAGTCTTCTGTCAGACAGGCAGGGAGAGATCAGAAGTTTCAGCTAAGCTGATACATTAATCTCTCTGTGCCTGTCACAGAACCCTTCCCATACACAGTTAGTAATCACATTTAGGTACACATTAACCCCTTTGATCACCCCCAGTGTTAACCCCTTATCTGCCAGTATCATTTATACAGTAACAGTGCATAATATTTAGCACTAATTATTGTATTATGTCACTGGTCCCCAAAAAGTGTCAAAAATGTCAGTTAGGGGCCCGATCTGTCCGCCGCAATGTCGCAGTCCCACTAAAAATCGATGATCGCCGCCATTACTAATAAAAACTAAAAAATAAATAAAAATTCCAAAAATCTATCCCGTAGTTTGTAAACGCTTTAACTTTCCACACACCAAATAAAATACACTTTATGGGATTTTTTTTACCCAAAATATGTAGCAGAATACAAATTGGCCTAAACTGATAAAAAAAAATTAAAAGATTTTTTTAATTTTTTTATTGGGAATGTTTTATAGCAGAAAGTAAAAACTATGGCGTTTTTTTCAAAATTGTTGCTCTTTTTTTATTTATAGCTCAAAATCTAAAAACTGCAGAGGTGATCAAATACCATCAAAAGAAAGCTCTATTTGTGGGGAAAAAAAGGACATCAATTGAACTTGGGTACAGCGTCGCACGACCGCGCATTTTTTCATTAGATAACGCAGTGCCGAATCGCGAAAAATGGCCTGGTCATTAAGGGGGTAAAACCTTCCGGAGCTGAAGTGGTTAAAAGCTGGCTTCTCCTCTGCCCCCCCCACCGGCTTTCACCTGACAGGGAGAGGCACACAGGGGATCAGTTCCTGTAATTGAATGCCCCCCCCCAACGCATCACTGATCCCCTTCCCTGTCCAGGATTTGATTCCCCCTGCTGCTCGCTAATATTGATTTTAGTGTATCTGTGGACTTTTAATGATCAAAACAGGCATCCTAAAGGCTTTGAGTTCCTGTCAAATGTGGATGGCAATGGTGGCCAAAAGTGTGAATGAACCTTAGGGGAATAAAAGGTTGTAGAGAATATCTGTCCTCACTGACAAAAGTAACCAGTCAAATTGGGCCTGCTGCATACAAAATGAACCAGCACAGTTTCAATTCCATGTTTCCAAGCCTACCTGATGCAAAAATATGATAAGTAGATAGCGGATGAGACTAATTTAATTGGTACAGAAGAAGGACCTTGTTCTCTATTTACCTTCAGTGCACTTTTATGCTTAAATAATATTCTTACAAGCCAATCAAATCTAAAGTTGTCCTGTTCTTATGCAATGCTGTCCTCCTACAGGTACTGTCCCGCACCACCATCTTCTTTCCTAATGTCAAGGGGAGCCGCCTATTTATTCCTGACTCCTGAAGAGACAATAATGAACAGAGGATAGTAATGCCTCCTGGGATATCAACATCACACATCCCATTACTATCAACCATTCATAGAACCATATGTAAATGGACATGGTGCCAGATCTGTGTCTGTGCATGGGTAACATCGGGCTCTACCTCTGTTCACATGAATAGAAAGTAAAAAAAAATGAAAGAAAGCTTTTATTTTTGAGTTAAGGTCGATTTTAATATTGCCAAAATTGTTGAAATGCCTATATAATTAAAAAGATAGAATAAAACAAATAGCCCTTTAAAGTGGTTCTAAAATTAAGCCTTTTTTTTTTTTACCTTAATGCATTCCGTGCATTAAGGTAAAAAACGTCCTTGTAGTTGTATCATCCCACCTCCCTAAACACTTACCCGAGATGTCTCGATCCAGTGCTGTTACCATCTGCAGCTGGGCTCTCCCATCTTCCTTTTCTCACAGGACACAGAGGCAGCAGTGGGAGCCATCGGCTTCTGCTGCTGTCAATCAGATCTGAGCAGTGTTGTGCATGTCTACAGACAGCGGCGTAACGGGGGGGGCAGAGGGGGCCACGGCCCCCCCAACATTATGCTGTGTCCCCCCCCTTCCCCCCCCCCCCCAAAAGGATCATGGCTACCTCCTGCTCTGGGATCCTGATCCGCCATCCCCGAGCATCATTGTAAAGAACGGAGGTGCACTAAAGGAAGCAGAGCTTATCCTTCCTATATAGTTCCTGTTACAGGCGGAGTGATACCAAATGTACTCCACCTGTGACAGGGCGCAGGAGCAATACAGGCAGTATCGGCTCTTCTCTCTACTGCAGCCGCATGCTTCCTCCAGCACCACACTTCGTTAACATGTCTCTGAGGAATCAGCTGTCTCAACCAACAGTACCCACCAACAGTACCCACCAACAGTATCAGCCAGCAGTTCCCACCAGCAGTGCTCACCAGTAGTACCAGCCAGAAGTACTCACCAGCAGTCCCCGGCAGCAGTACCCACGAGCAGTATCAGCAAGCAGTACCTACCAGCATTACCAGCCAGCAGTACCTACCAGCAATACCCACCAGTAGTACCAGCCAGCAATACCCACCAGCAGTACCAGCCAGAAGTACCCACCAGCAGTACCAGTCAGAAGTACCTACCAGCAGTACCCACCAACAGTACCAGCCAGCAATACCCACCAGCAGTACCAGCCAGCAGTACCAGGTAGAAGTACCCACCAGCAGTACCAGACAGCAGTACCCACCAGCAGTCCTAGCCAGCAATACCCACCAACAGTATACACCAGCAGTACTCACCAGCAGTACCAGCCAGCAGTACCTACCAGCGGTACCAGTCAGCAATACACATAATCAGTACCAGCCAGCAGTACCCAGCAGCAGTTCTCACCAGCAATACCAGCCAGCAGTACCCACGAGCAGTACCAGCCAGCAGTACCCACTAGCAGTACTAGCCAGCAATACCTACCAGCAGTATCAGCCAGCAGTACCCACCAGCAGTACCCACCATGAGTCCCAGATGGAGAGGTGCACTGTAGCAGCCTTCCCCCTTAGTTTTTCCACGGTGTGTGACAGAGGGAAGGAGTCCCAGATGGAGAGGTGCGATGTACTGTAGCGCATCAGGAGACCCACAGGGAAATCATAAAGATCTCCCTTTTGGTTGATAAAAGTGTTAAGACCGCTGCCACTGCCGCAGCTGGCCTTAACACTTTCATCATTGTGGTTGGCAGGTCTCACTATTCTTCTCTACCTCCTCCGCGCTGAGAGCATGGCATCAATACTAGGCTTTCTTACTGCGTAAACTGGCACACAAACTAGGCTTTATTACTGTGTAAACTGGCACCAATACTAGCCTTTATTACTGTGTAAACTGGCACTAATACTAGGCTTTATTACTGCATAAACTGGCACCAATACTAGGGTTTACTGCTGAGTAAACTGGCTCCAATAATAGGCTTTATTACTACGTAAACTGGCACCAACACTAGGGGTTACTACTGCGTAAATTGGCACTAATACTAGGCTTTATTACTGCATAAACTGGCACCAATACCAGGGGCTATTACTGTGTCAACTGGCACCAATACTAGGGGTTATTACTGCATAAACTGGCACCAATACTAGGGGCTGTTACTGCATAAACTGGCACCAATACTAGGGGCTATTACTGCATAAACTGGCAGCAATACAAGGGGCTGTTACTGACACATTACTGAGTAAACTGTTTGCTGAAATTGCTTTAAACTATAAAGAAAAGCTTTTGAGAGTTTTCCTCTTTCTCGGGTCTGAAGCAACACCTAAGGAAGAAAGGAAAACTTTTGAAAGCTTGTATTTTAAGTGTTAGGTTAGTACAATAAAAAGGTATCCTTGTATACTACATTACTCTCAAATTTTGTAACCTTATTTATATACACTATATACTTATTTAGTTTTTTCAGTGGTATGATATAGTGGTAAAAATTAGGAGTGCCCCCGCCCCCAGTTTTTACTGGTATCTTATGTGCCCCCCCCCCCCCCTATATATTGTTCCTAAAATCGCCACTGTCTACAGATGTACAAAGCCCAACGCAAGCACATGCCTGCATGGGTGCCCCCATAGCAGCCGGCTTGCTATGGAGGCACTCACAGAGAAGGAGGAGGGGAGAACACAAGCAGGGTACCCCAAATGAGAAGGTAAGAGACCGCACTGTGCAATACCACTACACAGAACAGAAAAGTATTTTAGGAAAAAGAATGAGCCTTTATAACCACTTTAACTATAGCACGCAGATCACATATCTTTTTAATAAAGCATGCAAAGCAAAGCCCGCACTTGTTGCCCATGAAAACCAATTACATTCCCTCTTGAAAGCGATAATCTGACTGATTGTTATAGGCAACACACAGAGTATAAGGCCATCTGCCTTTGCATCACATTGTCAGAATGTATTGATCATTTTTACAACACACATTACATTTCTATGCAGCACCCATTACATTTATATGCAGCAACTTGTTACTCTCCAGCTGATTCTACAGGAGGTTCCTACTAGATTGCAGAGTATGTTCTACAGCAGCTGAATAGATTATGGTTTTAATAGGGTTCTACAGGCAACTCCACTTTCTTGACGTTTTTATAAAGGAGTCCAATAGTCGGCCCGGGTAACGATCCCAGCTTGAAGGGAAGGGCCCCGGCCAGGGATCCGGGGGGGGGGGTGGGGGGGCCCTTCATGGTTTCTTGCACCGGGGCCCTAAAGGTTCTAGTTACGCCTCTGTGGAGATCCTAGAAAAATCTACGTACTTTTCTTAGCTATTGGGAACAAAAGTTGGTTTATTTCTGCATCAAAATTTCCTAAATTATGAAACAGATCCTACCAATGGTAAAAAGCCTAACTCTGGATGCTAATTTATATTTACATGCAGTACTACCTTGGAAATTTGCTCACTCTAAAGATAACTGACTGAGGAAGACTAGAGGTAGCATGTATGGACAGTGAAGAATTTACATACACATAAAATAATGTTTAAAATGCAGTAAATTAGCTTTAAAACAAGCCTTCACTGAGCTCTGTAGCTACAGATACTGTGGATAAAATCATCCTCAAAATCCTTTGTGTTGATTCTCTCAGCAGCTCAGCTCCTCTATCTCCCCACAACCCTCAGTGACTCAGCAGCTGAGCTCACCCTTTTTTCACTGACAGCAGTGACCCGACAGCCTTCCAATATTTAGTTGCACATTATATTTTGCATAGCTCTTCAAGAAAGATAATTTATGGAAAATAGTACAGAGAAAGTGATTATGCTGAGGAGTGAACTTATCAACGAGGACATGGCCTCATAAGGGGACGAATGATTATGGATGTATGACTATGATATAGGATTCAAAGGGTCTACTACTATGATTCACATAGTGTAAGTCACCAACCTTGTTCCATTGCTAATGGTACCAGCCCAATTGAAGTGGAAGTTAAACCCTCATATCATTTTCAGCCAAGGAAGGTGCCATCATGGACTCTGATCATCAAGTGCCATGATGCTGATCATCAAGTGCCATGATGTGATCCGCTATGTCACCAGTCATTGCATGATTTGACAGTTTGGTTGAGAGCAGTGGCAGCTGGTGCTCCATGGGCTGGGGGGGGGCGTCAGATGGACCGCACCATACTACCCCCCCTGGACCACACCAGGCCGCACACTATATCTACCCCTCCCCCTGGACCACACCAGGCCGCACACCATATCTACCCCCCCCCCAGACCACACCAGGCTGCACACCATACCTATCCCCCCCCCCCCCGTCCCCGGCTCACTGACCCAGCCTGGATATGTGGAGGGAGGGCAGGCAGCAGCAGCACACAGCGGCTTCAGCTTCAGTTTCTTCCCCCTGTCTTCTGCGTCTCCTCCCTCCTCCTCCATGACCAATGGCACGGCTTCTCCTTTCGGCCAATGGGGAAACGGGTCTCAGGCTTCCTGATTGCCCAGGAGGAGGATCCGTGTGACAATAGCAAATATTCATTCGCTATTGTCACACAACTGTGGGAGCTCAGGGCAAAGTGCCCTTTTTTTTAGCCTATAAGAGCCTTTGGCTTTAATCACAGGCTAAAAAAAAAAAGCCCCATTGAACTCCATGCATCCGGCGCCCCGAATGTAGATTAGGGGGCCGGACGCATGGATAGGGGGGCGGCGTCCCTTCACCCCCAATGTACCAGCCGCCACTGGTTGAGAGCACAATCACTGTAACAGTTACATTTCTGGCATGTGCTGGCTTGGGAATGTAATTGTTTTTTTAAATTGTTAAATCGATAGGTTTACTTCCACTTTAAACCCCTTGCACTGGTTTGTTTTTTCAGTCTGCACAAAAGAAAAAAGATGAGCAAAAAATTTAAAAATACCAAGGGGAGGGGTAGAAAAGATTATATGGACAAGAACCACTATGTTCCTCAACAAATCTAAAGCCAAAGAAAACAGGATTGGAATAATCTGAACTGAGAATGAGAATTTACTGGTTTTGGGCATAATGTGCTGAGCAAAGCATAATAAATTTGCCCCAAAGAGAAAATGAATAAATCATAGGATGTTCACTTAAAGTGTTACCAAACCCACAACAGTAAAATCAGTCTGTATATGCAGTAAAGCACCAATAATTTTCCTTATAATATAGAGACAGGCTGCTCATACTATGTTTGGTGTATATTGCTAGAGAGTTTTTTTTTTTTAGGAGGGTGCATGTGACCAGCGCAGGGCCAATCAGCACAGTCCAGATAGATGGTCAGGGCTCCTGCATCCTGATAGGACAGTCAGTGCAGAAAAAAAAATCCTCCTACAAGCTTTAACCAGACACTCAAGTCACAAGACTGCTATATACTGCTGATGAAAAAAGGTATTTAGCATTTTATATTTACTAAAATCAGGGCATTTTTTCAGCTGGAACTTGGTGGAAATAAGGTCCACCACCTCTGGCTCAGGTCCTCTGCTTCCTGCTCAGCACTCTCACTAACAAGTGAAAGCTTGTCTCCCAACGGCTCCCACAGATCTGATTTCCTGAGTGGTTCCCACTGAGTGCAGGATGGGGACAAGGGAGATGTAGGTGCCCAAGGTGCAGTGCAGATGCCGACACCCCCACTGGATGATCTCCCTGCAAATTGGAAAGGCGGAGCCACCTACAGTGTGTAATTGTAAGACATGTGGAAGATAGTGGAGCTTTTAAGGTGGGGGGGGGGGGAGATAGAGGCAGTGGAAGAGGGGTTGCATGCATAGGTTAATGCTAAAGAGGGGTGGATGAAAGTATTCAGCTCATTGCACCACGAGTATATTTGTGTTTACAGGTACCGTACATTTTAATATATTCAATTTACCATATTTATTGGTTTTATGACGGCACCCTTTAAAATCCCAACCTATGCCCCAAACCCCTAAGTTTTTGCTAAAGAGGGGTGAAGGTGATATGTGGATGGGGAATGTAGCAGAAAGCAGCTGTGGAAGAAGGCTGAACTCTGCGCTCTGTATACAGCGCACCCCTGAACTCTGCACTCAGTAAGTAATGCACTCCTGGCATTTATTGCCCCTTTAAGACTCTCCCACTCTTAGTGAAATTTAACCACACCCAGTATTTGATGCAGTTTGGAGGGTGTGTGGGGGGTTCAAGGGGGGGGGGGTTTAGGGGGTCATGGTTGAGTTCCTGCACCTATTTTCTGAGAAAAAAAGCCCTGATTAAAATAATTGCATTTGCATTTCCATGTTCTGTGTATTGTGGGACACCAGCTATAGTGAATGCAGGGTCCTGGGTTTAGTAAAACTTTGATTGTTCAAGTAGTTCATTAGCCAGGACACAAAAATAGGGTTTGATCTAAAAGAAATTGTCCCACATTGGACAGTTTTCTAGAAAAAAAAACATTAACATATTGAAGTGCTAAATGGGGTAAGTACTTCTCGAATACAAAAGAAATAGATGACTTAGTGTCTAAAGGCTTTACAAGGATTGGTAAGAGCATAATAAGCAATAAATGAAGATAAGGAACAGGGTATACATCTCATTTAAAATATATAATGTAGGGAGGTATTAGATGTTTGAAATGTGGTTCATTACCTCCTGATTTAAATCATGATATATGAATGCGGTGAGCTTAGAAAATTTTGGAATAAATTAGTAGCGTGATTTGGAAAACTAAATTGGAACGAGTTGTACTCCACTTTGAGAAAATAGCATTTTTTGGACCTGATTCTGGGTCCTGGTAAGAATGTAATAATAATTTAAAAACTGGTTGCCTTGAAAATGATATTGAGTAGGTGGTTGAAGAAATGTCCCCCTCGGGTCATTGATGTACAGAATCATTTGTCACATTATACCAGAGTTTTACAATTATATGTGTGAGAATCCTCAGTCGAGTAGTGGAAAGTTCATTAGAAGTTGGTGTAAGTTCCTGGAGAAATATTGGCTTCAGCAAATTGTAGGATGTTATTATAGTTCTATGAACTAAATCTTTAATGTTTTATGGAGAGTGAGATCTTGTTTTATACTTTTTCAAATAAAAGATTTAAAAAAAGTCAGGTGTTGGATAATGAATTCTTAGAGCAGTGGCGGGATAGAAGTCATGTTTGCACACTTTAATAATAAAATAAGTAATAACTTAGATACTCTGCATTGCGAGAGAGCCATTGTGCGCTTGTGCCGAAATTGCTAAATAGTGTTAGAATTGATGGATGATGCATTATGGAATAAGGCGCCAGGGTGGGAAATGTGGGCAACGAGAAGGTGGAGCAGTGTAGGAGAAAAAGGTTTTCTTATTAGCACTTGTTAGTTCTGAAGCAGCTTGTGCCATACGTGTCCTAGTTCTACTTTAAAATCTGTTGAGAACAATGGCAGGTAGAAACAGAGGATAAAGCTGCACTAAAATTAAATCAAGAGAATCTGAGAACAGTAATCATGAGAAATGTAGAATAAAATATCACAATCTCACTGGTCCTTAAATCTGAAGTTAGAATTGATTTTAACCACTTGAGTACCATCTTTTAGTACTACTTCATTACCAGGTCTTTTTTCAGCTTTTAGTGCTGTAATAGTTTGCTGACAATTACTCTGTCATGCAACACTGTACCCAAAAGCATTACACATTATATGTTGAGACATATACAGATTTCTTTTGGCAGTATTCAATAGTCATTGGGTTTTCTTATGTCTCACAAAAAAAAAAAAAAAGACTGTTTAAAAAGCCCTGCTTTCCTTAATTTCTGTTATAAAACGTATCAAATAGAAATGCCAGGACATTACAAACACCCCCAGATGACTCCTGGAAAGTAGACACCCCAGGTGATCGTTTTATTTTGGCACAATTTTTTGGAAATTAAGAAACAAGCTGGTACTGAGAGGGTTAAAACAGGGAGCTTGGTAATGATGCAACAGATACTGTACACCATAGGTTATACACAGAGGGCAGAGGAAGGGGTTAATTTGCAGGTCACATACAGTGCCAGTATAAAGATGAGGGGGTTAATGTGCAAATGTGCGCAATATGGGAGCTAAAGGGTAATATATAGAGACAAGCTGGAGATCAGATGTGTAAGGAAAGAGGGGAACAATAACAAAGGATTATAAAAAAAGTCTCATAGTCAGGGAAAAATAATGATTAGATTAGCAGCTGATCCATTCATTAATTTCCCATATAGGGATTCCTACTATTTCATCTTACAACAGAGGAAGGGCAGGGATTAACAATGTAAGTAGAAATTGCATTTGTTATCACTGTGATTGGTCACAGCAGATATACTGTACAGAGGTACTCAGATCGGCTCTGTACACTAATGATAGTTTAGTTCACAGTCATTAAGATGCACAATGGTCGCCTGCAGGCAATTTCTCTTAAGGTGTTTATAAAGGGCGCTAGAGAAAAAGTCTACCACTCCACCATCCATAAACATGAGGCTGTAGTGTAGTTGTTAAAGCTTGTAAAAAAAAATTAATTGAGAAAATTACCATTCAGGGAGTGGGCAATAATATTTCAAGTTGACCTGAACTCAAAAAGTAAACTTTTGCTGTCTTGTAGGTAATATCCAGAAAAGTTAATTATATCTTAATAACACCCTGCAAATGAACCTGTTTTGACCTGGATTTCTCCTGTGCTTCCTGTGCCTGTGTCCCTAATCAAAGCCACCCACTGCCTCTGACTGCTTGCCCCACAAGATATGGAGCATCATTTCCAGAGCCGACCAGGAAGCACAAGGAAGAAGACAAAGTCCATGGGTTATGTCTGGCTAGGAAGTACATCAAGAAAAGGATATACGTCAGAGGTCTGGAAGGGTGTACTGTATATCAAGGAAAAGGGCCACACCATTGTGTGCAATCTGGCTATAAAACAGGTTAAGTCTCCATTCACACTAGTCCGACTTGTCAGGCGACTTGGTCAGCCTGATAAGTCACGCACCGCCGCGTCCCATAGTGTAGTACAGGAACGGTTCTAATAGGAGCGACACAAGTCGCTCCGACTTAGAAAAAGGGTCCTGTACTACTTCGGGGCGACCTAGAGCGACTTGCATAGACATTAATTTTCTGAAGTCCGTGCAAGTCGCGCCGAAGTCGCGGTGCACAGGACTTCACAGGTTGGATCGCCGTAGTGTGAACCGAGTCTAAACAGGAAGCAAGTGTCAATCTAAGCAGCCTCCCTGAGAAAAAGGTCAAGGAAGAGGAAAAACAATGAAAAATGCTTTACCATGCCTAGTTCTGCACTTGATCTCTATGTGGAGGTGGCCATCTAGGTAGAGGCAAAAGGCTTTGCTTCCTTATGTCAGAGCCTCCTTAGACTAGCAATCAGAGGTAGCAGTGCCCTCATACTGCAGATATACAGCTATGAGACCGAAGGCACAGGTGTGCCTAGGCACCCATATATGCACCCATATATGCCAGAAATTCCACACTAATTTCTAACAGAATGGATTCAAGACAAAAAGGTTGATTTTTTAAGGGAACTTCTCAAGCATAATTAAAGGAGAATTACAGCCAAAGCACTTTTGGCTGTACTTCTCCTGTGGATCACAGGAGTGCAGTTTGTTCTGCATTCCTTTGACCCATTTTCAGCAGACAGCAGGCTGAAGTCTGCTGTGAGCTGACGTCACAGTGCCTGACCAGGCTCAGGAAAGATCATGACCATATGGTCAGATCTGCCCACATGCCTGGACCTACACCCGGCTCAGCCTCTCAGCCAGCCTCATAGAGCCTGAGCTGGTCACTCCCATCCCCTCTACAGCCCAGCACTCCAGTTAGCAGGGGGGCAGAGAGCCAGTGACTGAGCTCTCTGCTGATGGAGCTGTGAGAACTGAATGATCAGCGGTGTTCGATCACTCAGTTCTCAGTGTTAGAGCCAGCGGGGGAAAGATGCAGCATCGGATCATAATAGTGATAAAAAAAAAACAATCCCATAATTCCCTTTTAACATTTCTGGGTATTCCCTTTATCATAGCATTGTTCAAATCCCCTTTAACCAGTTGCCGACCACCCGCTGCAGTTTTACTGTGGCAAGGTGGCTCAGCTGCATGAACCCATGTAACTATACATCGGTCACGCCCGGGGCTAGGATCTCGCCTGCAGTCCCTGCGATGTGCTAATTCGGTTCAGAACCAAGCAGTCATCTTGGGGATCGGGTTCTGACCGATTGCAGAACGTCCTGTGCCAGTGTAATGTAAACATTCTGTCCTCCATTCACATAAAAACGACAGTCCAAATTGCAACGGTGACTGGTGTTGTTGGGAAGCCCCTCTGTGTCTACTAATACAACCTTAACATGGGAGGGGTGGACTTCAACGACCAGATAATGGTGCCGTACTTAATTGCCCGTAAGGCCAGATGCTGATACAAGAAAGTTTCTGTATACTTATTCCAATTGGCTCTCAGGAAGAAGTGGATCCTTCCTAAAATTCCAGGAAGAGATCGTCACAGCCCTTCTGTATTCAGAAGGTGCTGTGGCCCAAATTCACAACTCAGATGCAGTAAGCCGGCTGCATGAGAGGCATTTTCCAGATGTCCTCCCTGGTACCCTACCCAAAGAGCACCTAAAGGAAGATGTCATGTCTGTAAAAAACACAAATATAGGTGTGACACCAGCTTTTTTTGTCCTGGCCAACCTGGTTTTTGCATCGGGGACTGTTACCGTCGCTACCACACACTAGTAGAGTATTAGTATAGGGTATAGCACAGCACAGTCTAGGGCACACCTTTACACATGGTCTTGAAAGATGTCAGGCAGCTATCACATTTTAAGAGACCCTAGCTTGGAACATTTGAACTTGTTTTACAGTTACAAAAAAAGTGTAAAAAAAAAAGTTACAAAAATAAATAAATAAAAAATAAAAAAGCCAAAAATAGTTGTCGTTTTATTATAGTTAATTTTCATTTCTTACTGTTTTACTGTACATTATAATATACCGCTATATTGTAATGTTTTATTGTTACTGTTTTTCATTGTTAACCATAGTTTGCTTTGCAGACACCACCATTCTACTGTTTTACTGTGCTGTATGCTATTATAATGTAATGTTTTATTGTTGCTGTGTTTTTCATTGTTAACCATAGTTTCCTTTGAAGGTACACCCATCAGCTGCAGCACTGAATTGTTTTTTTCTGACAGCAACAGCGTTTGCTCTTAGCATAAATGTAAATCAATGATTGCAGCGCTGTAGGAGGTGATTTCACCACCGCAGTTAAAAAAAAGAGCATATATGGTGAAGCATAGGGGATGGGGTGGACACAAAGGGCATATTTCCCCTATGCTTCGCAATATATTGTTTATCACTTTTCTTTCACATCATGGGCTGAAAGAAAAAGAAGAACATTGCATGTATGCCCATCATTAGAAGTGGGTGGATGCTGGGAGGTCTAATGGCGGCATACCACACACTTTCTGGCAGAGATTTCTTCATCCACATCGATCAATGTGAATGGAGGAATCTGTTAGGTTCTGTTTTTTCGTTCAGCCCATAGGCTTCATGAAAAAAAAAAAAAGAACCTTACAATATCTGCCGAACAAGGACCAGCAACATACTGGTACGTTGCTGGACTTTTAGTGGTCATACCAGGATGATGCCTGCAGATTTAGGCATCATCTTGGTATTGTTTTTTACAGCCAGCGGTCGGCTATCATGTAAAAGCAATCCTAGTGACTAATTAGCCGCTAGACTGCTTTTATAAGCAGTGGGAGGGGACAACCCCCCCCCCTCCTGCCGCCTTCCATGGTTTTCTCGGGCTCTCCTGTCCCACCGGGTAACCCGAGACTGCAGTTGGTGGTTCCGTCAGCTGACCATAGAGCTGTTTGGAGACCAAAATGGCTCCAATCATCTCTATGACCTAAAATACCGGTAGCAACAAGTTTTTTTTTTACTTTGGTTTCGCCAGATATAAACAGCACCATTGTGAAATTGGGAAAGCATCTGATCACACCAATCTTGGTGTGGTCAGATGCTTTAAGGGCTTTTTAAATATTTAATATTCCAAAATTCCAAAAAAAGAAAAAACCCAACCCTTGTAATGTCCTACAAGGTATCAGCCCTATTTCTTATGATTACAATGCCTTCTTTTTTTCAAGCACAGCCTCCAGAGTTTCTTCCCTTTTTAACCGCCTCCCGCTTGCTGTATAGACAAATGGTGGCAGAGCAGGGCTCTTGTTCTGGGACGACGTCATATGACAGCTCCCAGGTAAGCCAAGATTGCACGCCCGTGGGGGCACGCAGCACGGCGATCGCTACCGCGCCGACCCTGATGTCGGCAAAGAGCCGTGGCTTTTGCTAGGCACATGTAAACAAGGAGATGGCGTTTAATGGCTCTCCTCACTTCACACAGACAGGGTGTTACGGTGAGGAGAGCCGAACAGTGGCATCTCCTCACAGGGGAGATGTGTATAGACAATCAGGGCTCTGATCATCGTTGCCCTGATCACAATGGATCTCCAAAAGTGCCCATCAATGATGCCACTCTGTGCCCATCAGTGACACCAGTCTATGCCCATCAGCAAGGCCAATCAGTGCTGCCTTTCAGTGCCCATCAGTGCCTGCCCATCAGTGCCTATCAGTGCCCATCAGCACCGCCTATCAGTGCTGCATATCAGTGCCACCTTATCAGTACCCATCAGTGCTGCATATTAGGGCCTCCTCATCAGTGCCCTCTCATCAGTGCCCACCAATGCAGCCCCATCAGTGCACATCAGTGATGGAGAAAAATACCTATTCATACATTTTTCTGACAGAAACTAAGAAAAACTTTGTAGCAAAAAATAAAAAATGCATTGGTTAATAAATACCACCAAAAGAAAGCTCTATTTGTAGGAAGAAAATAATAACAAATGTATTTGGGTACAGTGTTGCATGACCATGCAATTGCCATTCAAAATGCGACAGCACTATAAGCTGAAAATTGGCCTGGGCAGGAAGGGGGTTAAAAGTGCCCAGTATTGAGGTGGTTAAAGACCCGTTGTTAAAAAGTTCCAAGTCTCATCCCTTTTCCTAATTGCATACTTTTTTTCTATGTAAAAAGACAAATAAACTTTAACAAAACTAAGTAAGTAAAAGTTAAATGATTTGTCTTTTAATAAAGAATGAAAATTTGGAAGTGGAAAAAAGAAAAATGTTAGTTCAGATTGTTGCTACAGAAACTGCAGCAGCTGAATAGGCTATTTATTGAAAAAGAATAGGGTGGGTCTTATCACCTACACATAAGACGAGATGCTCTATAGATGATCCATTCTCCAGGGCCATACTGCTGCATCAAACAACGGCTGGTCATCTTTTCCAGAGCCCTCTGTGAAAAACTGTAATGCATGCCAAGACATTTTAGGAAATGCAACAAGCCTCTTCCCTCCCACGCCACAGAATCATTCCTTTCAAGGATATCCATCTGATTAATTATGGCAGATCTGCAAAAAACAATTAGCTGGTATTCTAATGATATGGCATTTGGCTTTAACTCTGCCTGTGCCAATGACTGTGCAAAAAGGAATCCTTTGTAGTGGCTTTTATTTTCCTCTCTAGATTAGCAACATCAAAGGAGACACAGAGATGACCTCTGTTAAATTCAGTATTGCTAAGGACTCCCAAGCAAATCTCACCTCCTACTGACAGTAATAGCACAATCTGTTGAAAGCGGAGATAGATTATCTGACCCCACAGTCAGATCTGTCTTATTACAATAAGAATAAACTGGAAGTAACAGCTAGACATATTCTCCATATACTATTCCTCTGTGCAGACTGCAAACTCTGCTACACCACCTGGTCATATGTGCGTGGTGAAGAGTCTACAATTAGACAATTTGTTCATTTTCTGTGCAACAACACAGAAAACATTGAATTACTTGGTCTATTCTCATTGGTCAAATCACATACTACAGACATTCTATACATGCACAAGCAATATACAGAGGCAACATCAAAGGGGATTGAGGACCGAACTTTGATTTTCAAATGTAATTCTACATGGATGAATATCGCCTATGATTCACCTGTGATTGTTCACAGACCATGAAGATATATGAGTCACCAGGAGGTCAATCACAAATGACTAACCAGTTGCACAATTGCTTAATCGCAGAACTTATGTAGCAGGTCATATTCCTGCACAATTCTGGTCGGGATCTATTAAAGGGGAAAAACTTGTTTTCTTAGCTTATAATGGGTAGTTTTCTATCTTAGATGGGGGAGGGGTACTGCGCTACAGGGGGATGATAATAAGTTAGCAAAAAATTAGCATAAAAATATTATATATCTTATATCATATATCCGGTGATCAATAAAACAATATATCAATAAAAATATGGGCAGTGTTTCAATATTAAATCAAGCCTTTTAAAATATCTAAAACATGATCCTTGTGCATAAATCTAAAATTACACATGTGATAGATAATAAATAGATAATCATAAATATAGTGTAGAAATATTAAAAAAAAGTGCTCTGTGCTCCAAAATAAATGAGTGATAGTCTCTCAATTCCCAGTGTTAAAAGTGCTTAATTGTCCAAAAAACTTCATCAAATGGGATACAATTCTTTTAAATCTAAGTGTTGGACCTCCACCAAACACTGTGTGAACAAAAAAGGTGATTTTCTGCTCCTAATCACCCCTTTGGGTGTGCTAGCCGCTCACCATCAATTAGATAGTATTGCGCCTTTATATGTATAATCTTTGGAACCTCCTCTCCTTCCTCTTTTCTCTCTATCCTCTTAGAGTGGTCCTTAGCTTCAGTCTCTGGGTCGGGGTATCCCTCCTCACAACGGGGTCCCAGATATGTCAAATGAAAGTGCCAACATAGTGTAGTATTGCCATAGGTTTCAAAGGTTTATTAAAGTAAAAACACACTTACAGACAAACGTGGTTAATCCGCTTTGTATAAGGTACAGGGGATCGCGGACCTACTTCCGCAAACAAACGTCACTTCCGGCACTGTCCCTACGCGTGTCGTCACGTCCGCCAACGTGACTTCTTCAGGGGATTTCTATCTTGCAAAAATAAATTATCAACGTACCATAGAGATATGGAAGATGTTTACTGACTTGGATTACAAGATTCAAGCTCTGTGGCTGGCATCCTCATCCTTGCTTTACTACCTAGTAAGTAATTGACCGCAAACAAAGTCAGAGAAGCCAGAACTCCCATCCTGCATACATGGATCTTGAATATTTGCTTGTAGATTAGCAGTTCATTAAATTGACACTGTCACTTTGCCCACTCAGGGCACAATGACACTGACTTCTTATTAGGGTAGACCGATTATCGGCAAGTATTAAAGTGGTGACAGGGGAGGGATCTCTAGGTGATTGACTGCCTTAGCTCTGTTCCTGTGTGCTGTGTGGAGGGGGTGTGTCCCTTCCCTCCAATCAGCTTTCAGAGATCTCCTTGCTGAGCTCTGCAGAGTGTAATTTCAGCTCTCCATCCCCTTTTTTTCTGAAATCTCAGAGAGGATTATGCCTTGGTTCACACTAGTGCAGCTTTGAAATCATGCTACTTCAGTGCGATTTCAAAGCCGCAGATCAGTGCAATATGGACCTCCGGTTTCATTGCTTGGGATTTCATTTAACAGAGGTCAATGCAAGTCTCAATGAAGTTGCAAAAAAGTTAAGCAGGAACCTTTTTTTTTTTTTTGAGTCACAACAATTTGAATGGTTCAGTTGCAAGCAATGGGGTGCAACTTTCCATGTGACAAATCTCACAGGTGTGAACCAGGGTTTAAAATTCAGCACTTTGAATACTGTGGATAAACAGATACAATTTATGTAGGATGATTCTTTTCACCACTGTGTATCACCTGAGGATAGTCCCTTCACTGGGTATATGGAAAGGGTTACAGCCACTTTAAAGTGGGAGTAAACTGCCATGGATGGTTTTTACTTATAGGTAAGCCTATATTAGGGGTTATCTATAGGTACAGTGAATATCTCCTAAATGTGCACAGTTTAGGAGATATTTACTTGTGAAGTATGCAGGTGCCGTTCCTTCAGAGCCCTGTGCCGTGAACAGTGACATCATCACGGCTCATCCAATCGGAGGATCTGAGCCCGCCAACCTGCTAACCCAGAAGAAAGACCAGAGAGAAGATGGAAGCCCTGCGCCGATGGAGGGCTTTATTTTAAGGTAAGTTTCACATAATGTGCTAGTATGTGAGGCATACTGGCACATTATGACATTGCCTTGCAGGTTTTTATAAAAAAAAGCCGGCGGTTTCCCTCCACTTTACCCACTTGCCAACCACCCACCGCAGATTATCTGCGGCAGGCTGGCTCGGCTGCGCGAAACAACGTAGCCCTACCGTCGGTCACGCGAGTGGTGCTGGGGGGCGAGCATGCTCCTGCCCCCACTAGGCAGCGGGGATACCGATCCATGGGACCGGTGGCCATGATTGCCACCGGGCACCTGCGATCGCTCCCTGCTGAGAGAGAAGGAAGGTCAGCTATTGTAAACACAGCAGACCGTTCTTCTCTCTGGAATGATCACAGAGCGCTTGTGATCCTCCTATTTGGGATCACAGGTATCTGTGGTCATTTCACAAGCCCCTTCCCCATACAGTTGGAAAACACTCCCCTTGGATTACACTTAACCCTTTGATCACCCCTAGGTTAACCCCTTCCCTGCTAGTGTCATTATTACAGTAACAGTGCAAATTTTTAGCACTGATTACTGTAGTAATGTCACTGGTCCCCCCAAGAGTGTTAAAAATGTCAGTTAGGGGTCCGATCTGTCCGCTGCAATGTTGCAGTCCCGCTAAAAATCGCAGATCCCCGCCATTACTAGTAAAAAAATAAATAAATAAAAATGACGTAAATCTTTCCCCTAGTTTGCAGACGCGATAACTTTTGCGCAAACCAATCAAAATACACTTATTGTGATTTTTTTTTACCAAAAATATGTAGCAGAATACAAATTGGCCTAAAAGGAAGAAAGATTTTAATTTTTGAATTTTTTTTTTTTGGGGGGGGGGGATTGTTATATAGCAGATTGTGAAAAATATTGTTTTTTTTTTTTCAGAATTTTTTTGTTTATAGCGCAAAAAAAGGTGATCAAATACTGCCAAAAGAAAGCTCTATTTGTGGGGGAAAAAAAACATCAATTTTTTTTCAGTACAGCGTCGTGCAATTTCCCGTTAAAATAACGCAGTGCCGAATTGCAAAAAATGGCCTGGTTTTAAGGGTGCAAATCCTTCTGGTCCAGGACTGGTTAAAGGATCTAATGAAAACATTACACTGCAGAAAATCAAATGTTCTGCATATACAGTTCAATCCCTTGTCATGGGAGCTATTAGTAGGTTTTAATGTTAAAGGACTATTCATCTTGAATGTTGTAAATAAACACAGAGAGAAATAAACCAAACTATGAGCTTTGGAAAATCACAATTCCTTTAATTATTTTGCTGTTGGCCCCACAGGCTGTGCCATTACACCTCTAGTCTTAAGCTGGTTATACATGGATTGAAATTCAGCCAGTTCACTAACCAGCTAAACAAAATAAGGGGGGATATTACATGTAGATTGATTGAGGCTTCACCTCCCTGTTATTCTAAAACACAGGGACACATTCACCCACACCATGGTATTGCCAAAAAAAATAGAGATTTGATTTCAAATATGTATTTTTATGACCATTTTAAAACAGTTTACTGATAGTAATGATTTATTTTTACTCCAAAGCTTTTTTTTTGAACATGTGATGTAACAGCAGCAGAGGAGTAGAAGCTCCACCTTCTAATGTTTCCCTGCCGGCAGGCTGGGAAAGATCTGGGCCATGTGACACCTGTATATTGATTAGGAAAAAATAATTTAGATTTTTTTTTTTTAATTAAAATAATTACAGTGAAATCATTCACATACAGAAATAGAAGGGATAATGTAAATTAAAGCAGAGCTCCACACAAAAGTGGAACTTCCACTTATCTGTCTCCCCCCCCCTCCCCTCCAGTGCCACATATGGCACCTTCGGGGGTGGGGAGCAGGTACCTCTTTTTGACAGGTACCCTGTCCCCACTTCCGTCGCACCTGGCAGGGATGAGGTACGTCAGATGTTCAGCCCCCTCCTCCCTCTGCTTACAGGCCAGTAACTGAGCACAGTGCACTGAGCACAGCGTGCTTCGCGCATGCGCAGTAGGGGTCCAACCATGAAGCCTCAAGGCTTCACTGCTGGGTTCTCTTACCGGCAAAGGCCGCGGCAGCATCCGACAGCTGATGGAAACATTGGCTGCCTTGCCAACATTGCTGAACTCCAGGACAGGTAAGTGTCCTAATATTAAAAGTCAGCAGCTACAGTATGTGTAGCTGCTGAGTTTTAATTTTTGGAGGGGGGGGGGAGGCCAGAACACCACTTTAAAGAGCGTTTATTATCACTTTAAAATCACTCTTGGAGAGACCCCAAAAAGATCAGATATGAGATTCATCTTTTTTTAGAATTAAATTTTTTGGGGTACAAAACAATAGTATACTGACAGCCAAATGCTATAAAAACACAGCACTACTGTACATGAATGGCCTACAAGGAATGCAGCCACAGAAACGCACCTACCTGTACAAATTCTACAATGTGCTGCAAGCAACCTGCAACTCTCTGCAATCAGCACTGCAGCAGTTTCCTAGTGGGCCCTCACTGCTGCCAGCATAGAAAATCCATTCCAGGGACATTTGGCTCTCAGCGCAATCCACAAACTTATTGGACAAACTCAAGAAATATTAGAGAGGAAGCTCAGCCAAACTGATATTTGACCCATGGGTGCAAACTGGAGGGCTGAATCCCCACATAACCACTTCTGTTCACCTGGGACTTGTGAGAATTACCAGATTGGACGGAGTTCACATCTTTCCAACATCTTTTCTGCAATTGGATTTTACAGCGGCTGTATTAGGAGTATCACTTCTTTTGCTGCAATCCTCATATAGGATTAAAGGGGAAATTAAGACTTGCCCAGGTCCCTAGTCTAGCTCTGGTCCTATTTTTACTTTGTCTCCAAACTCTGGGGCAACAATGTATCTCTGAGAGATCTGTGGGGATCTGGCTGATTCTTTTCCCACACAACTGGGCTGTGATCCATGCAGAAGTGTTTATAAATACATAAACAGGGATCAATGTATCAATGTGGATCTTGTTGACAAAAAAACGATTAAAAAAAAACACACAAAAGAGTATTCCTCAGGTGAGCGGAGAGTACAGATCCCCCCAGGGATACATGAAGATCAGAATTTTATTTAAAATTATTTACCAAAAACTCATGCCAAGATGATGATTTGCAATGACATGAATCTATCATTCACACATCACAGGGACAGTGATCATCAGCACTGCAAATAATAATAATAATAATAATAATAATAATAATAACAATAACAACAACAACAATAATAATAATAATAGTAATAATAGTAATAATAGTAATAATACTACTACTTATAATACTAATAATAATAATAATAATAACAATAATAATAAAACAAGAACTTTAAAAACAAAAAATCAGGACAACCCTGAATACCAGAAATTGTCCTTTGAAATAAGAGGTAGGCAGTCTATACAAGGCATTGTCCCTGGAAAATAAAGGCAGGCAGTCTATACCAGGCATGGTCCCTGGAAATCAGACACAGCCCATACAAGAAGCTGTCCCCCGGAAATCAGAGAGCTTATACACTAAGGTGTCCCTGGAAATGCAGACAGCCCATATAAAACACTGTCCTTGGAAATGCAGAAAGCCCATATAAAACACCATCCCTGGAAATGCAGACAGCCCATACAAGACACTGTCGGAAATGCAGACAGCACATTTAACACACTGTCCCTGGAAATGCAGACAGCACATTTAACACACTGTCCCTGGAAATGCAGACAGCCCATACAACACACTAGCCCTAGAAATGCAGACAGCCCATACAAGACACTGTCACTAGAAATTCAGACAGGCATATAAAACACTGTCCTTGGAAATACAAACTGTCCATATGAGACACTGTTCCTGGAAATCAGGAGCAGACATCCCATAAAAAAACACTGTCCATGGAAATGCAGACAGCCTATATAAGTCACTGTCCCTGGAAATCAGGAGATGACAGTCTATAAAGGATTTGTCCCTGGAAATGAGGAGCAGATGGCCCATACAAAAAAAAAAAAACAAATGGCACTGCAAATTATAGACAGGCAGCCCATACAAGACATTAAACCCTAGAATCTCAGGCAGCCCATATAAGACACTATCCCTGGAAATGCAGACACTCTATAAAAGACATTGTCCCTGGAAAAGCAAACAGCTTACATAAGACTTTGTCCCTGGAAAATAAAGGCAGTCAGTCCATACAAGACATTGTCCCTGGAAATGCACCCATGCTGCAGCTTGTGCCAGAGTGCAGTAATGAGTATTGGAGCTCCCAACACTCTGGCATATTATCAGGATAGGAATCTCTGCACTCCGGCATATTATCAGAATGGGGCTCCCTACACTCCGGCCTATTATCAGTATGGGGGCTCCCTGCACTCCGGCCTATTATCAGTATGGGGCTCCCTACACTCCGGCCTATTATCAGTATGGGGCTCCCTGCACTCCGGCATATTATCAGTATGGGGCTCCCTGCACTCCGGCATATTATCAGGATGGGGCTCCCTGCACTCCGGCCTATTATCAGGATGGGGCTCCCTGCACTCCAGCATATTATCAGGATGGAGCTCCCTGCACTCCAGCCCATTATCAGTATGGGGCTCCCTGCACTCCAGCATATTATCAGGATGGAGCTCCCTGCACTCCAGCATATTATCAGGATGGAGTTCCCTGCACTCTGATATATTTTTAGGATAGGGCTCCCTGCACTCCAGCATATTATCAGGATGGGGCTCCCTGCACTCCGGCATATTATCAGGATGGGGCTCCCTGCACTCCAGCATATTATCAGGATGGAGTTCCCTGCACTCTGATATATTTTTAGGATAGGGCTCCCTGCACTCCAGCATATTATCAGGATGGGGCTCCCTGCACTCCGGCATATTATCAGGATGGAGCTCCCTGCACTCTGTTATATTTTTAGGATGGAGCTCCCTGCAATACGGTATATTATCAGGATGGGGCTCCCTGCACTCCAGTAAATTATCAGGATGGAGCTTCCTGCACTCCGGCATATTATCAGGATGGAGCTCCCTGCACTCCAGCATATTATCAGGATGGAGCTCCTTGCACTCCGGTATATTATCAAATGGGGCTCCCTGCACTCTGGCATCTTATCAGGATGGGGCTCCCTGCACTCTGGCATATTATCAGGATTGAGCTCCCTGCACTCCGGTATATTATCAGAATGGGGCTCCCTGCTCTCTGGCATATTATCAGGATGGGGCTCCCTGCACTCTGGCATATTATTAGGATGGAGCTCCCTGCACTCCAGCATATTATCAGGATGGAGCTCCCTGCACTCCGGTATATTATCCGAATGGGGCTCCCTGCACTCTGGCATATTATCAGGATGGGGCTCCCTGCACTCCGGCATATTATTAGGATGGGGCTCACTGCACTCCGGTATATTATCACAATGGGGCTCCCTGCACTCCGGCATATTATCAGCATGGGGCTCCCTGCACTCTGGCCTATTATCAGGATGGGGCTCCCTGCACTCTGGCATATTATCAGGATGGGGCTCCCTGCACTCCCGCATATTATCAGGATGGAGCTCCCTGCACACCAGCATATTATCAGGATGGAGCTCCCTGCACTCTGATATATTATCAGAATGGGGCTCCCTGCACTCCAGCATATTATCAGGATGGGGCTCCCTGCACTCCGGCCTATTTTCATGATGGGGCTCCCTGCCCTCCGACATATTATCAGTATGGGGCTCCCTGCACTCCAGCAAATTATCAGGATAGGGCTCCCTGCACTCTGGCATATTATCAGTTTGGGGCTCCCTGCACTCTGGCATTTGGCAATTTGGACTCCCTGCACTCCAGCATATTATCAGGATAGGAATCTCTGCACTCTGGCATATTATCAGTTTGGGGCTCCTTGCACTCTGGCATATTATCAGGATAGGACTCCCTGCACTCCGGCATATTGGCAGGATAGGACTCCCTGCACTCTGACATTTTATCAGGATAGGACTCCATGCACTCCAGCATATTGACAGGATATGACTCCCTGCACTCCGGCATATTGGCAGGATAGGACTCCCTGCACTCCGGCATATTGGCAGGATAGGACTCCCTGCACTCCAGCATAGTATCGGGATAAGACTCCCTGCACTCCGACATAGTATCGGGATAGGACTCCCTGCACTTCGGCATAGTATCGGGATAAGACTCCCTGCACTCCAGCATAGTATCAGGATAAGACTCCCTGCACTCCAGCATAGTATCGGGATAAGACTCCCTGCACTCCAGCATAGTATCGGGATAGGACTCCCTGCACTCCGGCATATTGGCAGGATAGGACTCCCTGCACTCCAGCATAGTATCGGGATAAGACTCCCTGCACTCCAGCATAGTATCGGGATAAGACTCCCTGCACTCCAGCATAGTATCGGGATAAGACTCCCTGCACTCCAGCATAGTATCGGGATAAGACTCCCTGCACTCCAGCATAGTATCGGGATAGGACTCCCTGCACTCCGGCATATTGGCAGGATAGGACTCCCTGCACTCCGGCATATTGGCAGGATAGGACTCCCTGCACTCCAGCATAGTATCGGGATAAGACTCCCTGCACTCCAGCATAGTATCGGGATAAGACTCCCTGCACTCCAGCATAGTATCGGGATAAGACTCCCTGCACTCCGGCATAGTATCGGGATAAGACTCCCTGCACTCCGGCATAGTATCGGGATTGGGTCCCTCTTACCTCTCGAAGAAGAGTCGGATCATGAAGATGCAGACCGCCAGAGGGATGGCCAGATAGAGGTCCTCAGCCTGGGGGAAAGTCGCCTCGTCCGTGTTCTTGAGATCCGCCCAGGTGACATTGTGCGGCAGCCAGAACCGCTCATTCCAGAACCAGAGCAGGACACCTGAGGCCATATTGATGATGAGTCGCTGTGATGCTGATGCTGCGCCTCCTCCTCCTCCTCTCTACCTGCTGCAGCCGATGGATGTGTGATGGTGGGGAGGAACAATGCCGACACTTGTCTCTGGGAAGGAGCTGAGACTAATGAGCACTGCCTCTATTCTTCCTTCCAGCCTTCCTTGTCATGGAAGGGGCGGACTCTGCACACACACAGCTGCCAGCCCTGCGAGCATGCCTTTCATTGGGCTGAACCTGGTGTCCTTTATTGGGCGATGCTGCATCCAGTCTATGGACAGCTGTAGAGGAGCCGCTGCCTGCGAGCTGCGAGCATAGGAGAGGTCACAGGAGTTTAGCTTGCAGATTAAAGATGACTTTCCGGTCTAGAAAGCTTCTTCAAAGGCTGCAGAGAGGTGTGCAGGACAATATATTAACATGGAAGAACCCTTCAAATAACTTTCAAGCTGCATTCACACTTGTGTAACACACAAACGCACAAAATCGCATGATCGCATGTTGCGCTTGCAATGCGATTCGTTGTTAATGGCACCCTGGATGGAGCCAGCATGATGCACAGATTTGCACATAGCTAAAAAATGCACAAAGCCCTAAAAGATACTTGAGGTTCTAATAAAAGGGCTATCCTATGCACAAAGCTCAATAATGTGCAAATGCGCCAAGCGCCACATTGTTTTATTGGGGGCTCAGGTCTCAGCGAACACCTGCGAGTAATTTTAATAACAATAAATAGATATACTTATAACATTTGTAATTATGTTTATGTATAACTATAATATATTTAGTGTATTTATAATATTAGTAAAAAATAAGCTGCGCTATATGTTGAACCATCAACTGAAATAGTCCATAAAAAGTCCAATAACAAAGAGAGTTGTGAAGACTTGTGCAGGTACCCCTTACCAAATGGTTGAAATAGAGAAGCCAAGTGATGAGTATTCAATTATCCTCGTGAATGTGGCAAACTATTCACCCAATGACGTTGGGGCTTCTCAGCAGGGGGCATTAAAATAAAAGAAAATGGACACCATAGTGTAAATCCAACTTAAATGAGGTTATGCACCAGAACTAATAATAATCAAGCTCTGTTCAGGTAACACTTACCAGAAATACGATAAATTAAGGACGAACTGTAAAAGGAGACTCCAGATACGCCTCAGATGTTGGGGATCGAGGGACCTCGTGATGTCAGTATGGAACTCCAGCAATAAATCTCGTGGGGGGAGAATCAGTGCATAAGGGGGAATAAGACACCAAACACCAAAAAACTCCGTAGGTACCCCTTACCGGATGCTAAAGGGAGCAAGCAGAGGAGTGTAAGGGGTGTCAATCCAATGAAGATGACTGTTTACCAGATGGATATCTTCATTGGATTGACACCCCTTACACTCCTCTGCTTGCTCCCTTTAGCATCCGGTAAGGGGTACCTACGGAGTTTTTTGGTGTTTGGTGTCTTATTCCCCCTTATGCACTGATTCTCCCCCCACGAGATTTATTGTGTGCACATCACTTGGGTGTCTTTTTGTTTGTTTTTTGGTTTTACGCTATGGCGTTTGCCTCGTTTTATTTTTCATAAATTCCACTTACACGTTGCTGGAGTTCCATACTGACATCACGAGGTCCCTCGATCCCCAACATCTGAGGCGTATCTGGAGTCTCCTTTTACAGTTCGTCCTTAATTTATCGTATTTCTGGTAAGCGTTACCTGAACAGGGCTTGATTATTATTAGTTCTGGTGCATAACCTCATTTAAGTTGGATTTACACTATGGTGTCCATTTTCTTTTATTTTAATGCCCCCTGCTGAGAAGCCCCAACGTCATTGGGTGAATAGTTTGCCACATTCACGAGGATAATTGAATACTCATCACTTGGCTTCTCTATTTCAACCATTTGGTAAGGGGTACCTGCACAAGTCTTCACAACTCTCTTTGTTATTGGACTTTTTATGGACTATTTCAGTTGATGGTTCAACATATAGCGCAGCTTATTTTTTACTATTTATTTTGGGGTGTCTGTCGCACTTGAAGTTGCTGCTTATTTTTGTTTTGAATTAGCGCAGTTGTTTTTTTAATTTACCTTGTATTTATAATATATTCTAGCATTTATAATGATAATAATTACAGTATATTAGAGTGGACAGTAAGTTGATAAATAAGTATAATAAAAGAAAAAGGAAAGTGGTGTACTGATCATATTTGACACTCAAAGCAAAATAATTCTCAGTAATAATAATGAAATGAAGCAAATGATAATAATGGCCAGAAAAGAAATGCAGACAGTAAAAATTGTAGTGTTCCGTTACATTGGTGGTTAGTGGGAGAAGGACCTTCAATAGATTGGTGGCCAGTGAGGAAGGACCCTCTTTAAATTAGTGATTAATGGCAGAAGGACCCTCTTTTTGGTGGAAAAGTGCCCCATTGTATTGATGGTAATTGGAAGAAGGACCCTCTCTACATTGTAGTGTTCCGTTACATTGGTGGTTAGTGGGAGAAGGACCTTCAATACATTGGTGGCCAGTGAGGAAGGACCCTCTTTAAATTAGTGATTAATGGGAGAAGGACCCTCTTTGTTGGTGGAAAAGTGCCCCATTGTATTGATGGTAATTGGAAGAAGGACCCTTTTTACATTGGTGTCAGTGGTAGCAGAAAACCTCTACACTGGTGGTCAGTGGGAGAAGGACCCTCTTTGTCTAGTGGTCAGTGGGAGAAAAACTCTTTTTACATTGGCAGTCAGAGGGAGGAGGCCCCATAACATTGGCGGTCAGTGGCAGAAGAGCCCTCTTTGACTGGTGGTCAGTGAGAGAAGAACCCTTTTTACATTGGCAGTCAGTGGGAGAAGGCCTCATTAAATTGGTGGTCAGTGGGTGAAGGACCATCTTTGGTGGTCAGTGGGAGAATAACCCTTTTTTACATTGGCAGTCAGAGGGAGCAAGCCCCATTACATTGGTGGTCAGTGGGAGAAGAACCGTTTTTGACTGGTGGTCAGTGGGAGAAGAACCCTCTTTAACTGGTGTTCAGTGGGAGATAAAATCTCTTTACATTGGCAGTCAGTGGGAGAAGGCCCCATTACATTGGTGGTCAGTCAGAGAAGTACCCTCTTTGACTGGTGGTCAGTGAGAGAAGGACCCGCTTTACATTGGCAGCCAGTGGGAGAAGGCCCCCATTACATTGATGGTCAGTGGGAAACAGACCCTCTTTGACTGGTGGTCAGTGGAATAAGAACCCCTTTTTGACTGGTAATCAGTAGGAGAAGAACCTTCTTTGATGGGTGGTCAGTTACCTCTTACATTGTCACTCAGGGGAAGAAGGACCCTTTTTATATTGGTGGTCAGTGGGAGAAGGACCCTCTTTACATTGGTGGTCAGTGGGAGAAGAACTCTCTTCAGAATGGAAGTCAGTGGGAGAAGAACCTTCTTACACTAGTGGTCAGTGAGAGAAGGACCCTCTTTACATTGGCAGCCAGTTGGAGAAGGCCCCCATTACATTGATGGTCAGTGGGAAACAGACCCTCTTTGACTGGTGGTCAGTGGAATAAGAACCCCTTTTTGACTGGTAATCAGTAGAAGAACCTTCTTTGATGGGTGGTCAGTTACCTCTTACATTGTCACTCAGGGGAAGAAGGACCCTTTTTATATTGGTGGTCAGTGAGAGAAGGACCCTCTTTACATTGGTAGTCAGAGGGAGAAGGCCCATTACATTGGTGGTTGGTAGGAGAAGGATCTTTTTTGACTGGTGGTCAGTGAGAGAAGAAACCTCTTTGATGGGTGGTCAGTTACCCCTTGCATTGGTGGTCAGGGGAAGAAGGACCCTTTTTACATTGGTGGTCAGTGAGAGAAGGACTCTCTCGCATTGGGGCGTCAGTGGGAAATGGGCCTTCCTTTTTTTGGTGGCTATTAGGGAAGGATCCTACATTGGAGGCCAGTGAAAAAAGGATACTTTTACATTGGTGTGGGAGAAGAATCCTCTTACACTGGTAGTCAATTGGCGCAACACTCTCTTATAATAGGGGTCAGTGGGAGAAGGCTTCTCTTTGTCTGGTGGTCAGTGAGAGAATGAACCTTTTACACTGGTGGTCAGTGAGAGAAAGAACCTTTTACATACACAGGTGGTCAGTTGGAGAAGGACCCTCTTTGGCTGGTGGTCTGTGGGGGAAGAAACCTTTTACACTGATGGTCAGTGGGAGAAGGACCTTTTTTTACATTGTGGCTAGTGGAAGAAGGACCCTCTCTGACTTGTGGTTAGTGGGAGAAGAAACCTCTTTGAGCGGTGGTCAGTTACCCCTTGCGTTGATAATCAGTGGAAGAAGGACCCTCTTTACATTACTTCAGTGGGGGAATGACCCCCTTACATTGAGAAGTCAGTGGGAAAAGGACCTTCTCCACATAACTTCAGAGAGATGGTATATAGGGGTACTGATGAGAGGGTTACCATTTTCCCCACCCAGCCACTCATTGGGTGATGTGCGTCTTCAGTGTGTGAACTCTCAAATAGTAGCTTACTGCTTGATGTGGGTTAGCTCTGAGGAAAGGGGTCTGTCCCCTGAAACGTGTAAAATTTTCCACGTGTGGCCGTAGAGTCACCCGTCTCACCAGTTGGAGCATTGTATATGGCAAGCTTGATTTATTTTCCACTTTGTGAACACTGTTATGTGCTTTCGATAAATTATTTTTGTGGTAATGCACTAGGCGTTTGTGCCCTCTTGTGTATATCTTTGCAGTGCTTGGAAGGACTACCCAGCCTGAGGAGGGCTGCATCGCTGAAACCATTGCTTATCATAGTCCTGTTGTTTTGGGAAGTCCTGGGATTGAGCGCTGGATGGTGTTTTTGGTTTGTCTGGGGATCTCTACAGGCTCTACAAGTTGCCTTGGAGCAGTGTCTCTCCTCACAGCTTTGCATTGCAATTTTTTATGTCAGGCAGTATTTATGCAGTGTTTTTTCAAACGCAATTTTGTTTTAAAAATTACACTTTTTAAAATTGTAATGCAAAAAACACAATACATATGAAACCCAATTTTTTGTTAAAGTATAAAAGATAATGTTAAATAGATAAAAAAAAAAAAAAAACACTTTAAAATTGTACACACCTGAGCAGCGTTGACAAACAACGTAAATTTTACTATCCATAGGTGACTCTTTAGAAGCCTTAACAGGTTGCCACTTTGGATTTACAGAGGAGGTCTGGTGCTAGAATTACTTTCCTTGATCTGACATTTGGGGTGATACCTCACACACAGGGCCAAAGAGTACTATCGCCTTTTCACACGAGTATGTGTGGGGACACTTTAAAAAAAAAATGTAAATATTTATTTATCTTTATTTATTTTTACACTGTCTCTTTAATTTTTTTATCACTTTTATTGCTGTCACAAGGAATATAAACATAGCAGGTGATGCTGTTACTTGCCAAGAGGAAGGCAGATGTGCTGTCATTGAGATAACGTGGTGTGGAGTGAGAGCTGCTGCTGACAGGACCCCCCCACACTTACACCCCCCGAGACTGAGAGGTGGCGGCGGTGGCTGGTTACACGGGGGGCCAAGAAGCGGATCGCAAGAGGCAGTGGCGGCAGGTGACCAGGGGACCAGGAGCGGCGGCAGGCAACCTGGGGATCAAGTGCGGTGGAAGTGACAGCGGGACTGAGAGAACAAGAGGTGACTGGCTGACCAGGGCGGTGGGTAAGTGAAATTGCAGAGCAGGGGAGTGTGGGATTGTGACAGGCAAAGGCGGCGGGAGCAGAGAAGCAGGCTGACTGAGGGAGAAGAATCCACTGACAAGCCCTGCAAGTGTCAGTGAGCAGGAGCACAGAGACACAAACTAGTAAAAAAGACTGAGACTGTGACTGTGACTACGACTGTGACTGTGACTGTGAAGACTGACTGTGTGTAGTGGGGACGCTGGCTGTAAAGGGTGTACTATTGTATCTGAGTATTGTGAGTACCTGAGTAGTGTGAGTTCCTGTGTAGTGTGAGCATCTGAGTATTGTGTGTACAGGCGGTCCCCAGGTTACAAACAAGATAGGGACTGTAGGTTTGTTCTTAAGTCGAATTTGTTTGTAAGTCGGAACAGATAAATTTTTTAAGTGTAGCTCCAGCCAAAAGAATAATTTTCAAGCTTTTTGGATAGCATAGGGAAGGGTTAACACCCATGTACCATTTGTTTTGCTGTCTGTACCCCTGCTCAGAAGATTTCACCTCACTTTCTGTCCCTACGACAACTGGATTTTAAAAATGTTGGGTTGTTGTGGAAACAAGGATTGGTGATAAAGCTTTAGTGGAGACACCTTTTTCCCATGAGAACTCTTACTGGGGTGAATTTCCCTTCCTAGGGCTAGATTTCTCCTCACTTCCTGTTGTCTCTTCCTGTTTAAAGGAAGGAGTCGTTTGTAAGTCGGATGTTTATGACTCGGGACCGCCTGTACCTGAGTAGTGTGAGTACCTGAGTATCTTGAGTATCTGAGTAATGTGAGCACCTGAATAAGAGGAGTACCTGAGTAGTGTGAGTATCTGAGTATCTTGAGTATCTGAGTAATGTGAGCACCTGAGTAAGAGGAGTACCTGAGTATTGTGAGTATCTGAGTATTGTATCTGATTGTTGCGAGTACCTGAGTGTTGCCAGTACCTGAGTGTTGCAAGTACCTGAGTGGAGTGACTGTGTAGTGTTGAATACTGCTGAGTAACTGTGTGTGACTGAGTAGTAACTGTGTGCTGAGAAATTTGAGTCAGGAAGCTAGTAAACAGCTAATCGGACAGAATTAAATTCCCAATTCCCATTAAATTAGTGGGTACAATGCCCGGCGTGTGTGGAGATGTCCCCGATCATCAGATCGAGGGCGAATGCAGTTGCGCAAAATGTAAGCACATTGCTTCCCTAGAAGCTCAGGTCCTGAATCTAGGGAAGCAACTGGCAACACTGAGAAGAATCTCCATACTTAAGGAGAGCTGGGAATGTACCTGGCAGGCGCTAGCGGGGGCCAGCACAGAGGAGGGTGGAGATACAAGGGTGCAGGCACCAGAGCAGAGTAGTTGGGTTACAGGAAGGGTAGAGGGGAAAGAGTCAAGGAGGCCGGTCCTGGGCTGGAACATCCCAATAAATACACCGTTGCATGATGTTGGGGAAACCAGTCAGGGACCAGCATTGCTGGAGAAGAGCGACGCCCCTAGCTGCCAAGGAAGAACTCCTCCAATGAGGGCGGGAGCAAGGCTAAGGAAAGATAGGTTCTGGTGGTAGGGGACTCAATTATTAGAAGGACAAAGAGGACATTCTGTCAAAAAGACCGTAAGCACCAAACTGTTTGTTGTTTACCTGGTGCTCGGGTTTAGCACATCACGGATCTGGTGGACAGATTATTGGGTGGAGCTGGGGAGGATCCAGCTGTCATGGTACACATGGGTACCAATGATAAAATTAGAGGGAGAGTCCTAAAAAATGATTCCAGGGACTTAGGAGCTAAATTAAGGAAAAGGAGCTCCAAGGTAATATTCTCAGAAATACTAGCTGTACCTCGAGCCATGTCAGAGAGGCAGCAGGAGATTAGGGAAGTTAACAAGTGGCTGAATAGCTGGTGTAGTAAGGAGGGGTTCAGGTTCCTGGAGAACTGGGCCACCCTCTCTGTCGGATATTTTAGTAGGGATGGACTCCACCTAAATGGGGAGGGTGCAGCCATACTGGGAGAAAAGATGGCCTAAAAGTTAGAGGGGCTTTAAAAATAGGTAATGAGGGGGAGGGTCCAGATGTATAATTAGCCAGCAGGGAGCAAGGTTCAGCGGGCAATATTGGGGGCATTAGTCGTAGGGTGACAAGAGATCCAAAACCCAAGGTAGGTAGGCTGACAAATCGAAAGTTCAGCCTCATAATATCTAACGAGGATATAGTATGCAACCAGACAAAATGATGAGGTTTGTACGCCAATGCTAGAAGTCTGGCCAACAAGATGGGAGAACTGGAACTGCTAATGTATGAAGAGGATTTCGATTTTGTGGGAATTTCGGAGACTTGGTTTGACAGCTCTCATGAATGGCTGTCAACCATTCAGGGGTATTCCCTTTATCGCAGAGATAGAGAGGGTAAAAAAGGGGGAGGGGTATGCCTGTATAACAAGAACAATGTGCAAGCGAATATGAGGAAGGATATCACAAATGGAGCTTGGGAGGAGGTAGAATTCCTATGGGTAGAGCTTCAAAGGGAAGGTACTATGGGGAAAGTAATATTGGGCATATACTATAGGCCCCCTAACCAGAGGGAGGTGGGGGAGGCGGATCACAGCTTGGAATAGCAGCAAGGATGGGAAATGTCATTATAATGGGGGATTTCAATTATATTTCAATGGGGGATTTTCAATTATATTAAGATATACGGTAGACTGGGCAGAAGGAACCGCGCATTCATCTAAGGCTCGCCATTCCTAAATGTTTTGCAGGAAAATTTCATGGGTCAGATGGTGAATGCACTAACAAGAAACAATGCGTTACTAGACCTACTGATTACTAACAATACAGACCTGATCATGGATGTAGAAATACGGGCCAACTTAAGAAACAGTGACCATAGGTCAATTAGTTTCAGTATAAATCATAGAAATAGGAAACACGAGGGTAATACAAGGGTACTGAATTTCAAAAGAGCCAACTTCCCTAAACTGCGCTCTGTATTAGATGATATAAAATGGGATAAAATCCTAGGAACAAAGAACACGGAGGAAAAATAGGAGTGCTTAATGAACATACTAAATAAAGGTATTGGCCAAGGCTTTGCAATGGGGAATAAGTTTAAAAGAGCTAAAGTAAACCCTGGGTGGCTAAATTTCAACATAAAAATGCATATAAAAACTAAAGAAAAGGCCTTCAAGAAATACAAGATTGAGGGGTCATTGACAGCATTCCAACATTACAAAGAATGCAATAAGAGATGTAAAAGCGCAATCAATAAAATAGAACAGAAAAGGCACATAGTGGAAGAGAGTAAAAAAAAAAAAAAAAAAATTCTTTATAGTATAAGAAAGTGAGGCCAGAACACATTGGCCCCATAAAGGACGACGAAGGGAATCTGGCTACAAAGGACAGAGAGAAGGCGAAGGTGCTAAATAAATTCTTCTCCTCAGTCTTTACAAAAGAATTTGGGGGGGGGGGATAAAGTAGCCTAGACTGTAATGTTAAAGTTAATAACATGTCACAGGAAGCACCCTCATGGATAACAGAAGACAGAGCTAGACTTGAAAAAACGTAACATAAATAGGTCACCGGGACCAGATGGCTTACACCCAAGGGTCCCTAAAAAACTCAGCCAGGTGATAGCCAGACCATTGTTCCTAATTTTTATGGATAGTCTACTGACAGTAGTGGTAACAGCTGATTGGAAAAAAGGCAACGTGGCACCAATATTTAAAAAAGGGCCGAGATATATCCCTGGGAACTACAGGCCAGTTAGCCTAACATCAATAGTCTATAAGATATTGGAGGGGATAATAAGGGACTATATACAGTACAAGACTATAGTATTGAAAATGGTATCATTAGTAGTAATCAGCATGTATTCATGAAAAATTGCTCTTGCCAGACCAATCCATTAACCCTCTATGAAGAAGGGCCATTTCTCATAACTCCCATCCCCCCCCCCCCCCATACACCCATACACACACAGGCACACGCACGCAAAAGGCTACACATTATTACTGCACGTAGTTTTCCTAAAGCTGATCTTTCCCTCACTACTGACTTGTTCTGCACTGCACCTTCTTGTAGAGGGGACCATGCTGGTAAAGGAGTAGGTCTTTGCTTCCTCATGTTATGAATTCCCCCTTCTCCCAGTACATACTCCCTGTGGAAATCCCCCTCCCAGCAGAAATCTTTAGTCCCCATCCGCCAGCACAAACCCCCCCCCCCCCCCCCCCAACAGTGCTGCCTCTATCCCTCAAATTTTTGCCTCTGAGTACACATTCTCCACCCCCACTCCAAATTCCCCCACCCAGCACAAATCTCTACTCCCCTAATGTGATCTCCCTGCACAAATCCTCCCCAATCCCCTTCTACCACAAGTTCCATAACCCCTCTACCATATCGCCTCTTTTAGCACCCCCCCCCCCATTCCCCCTCCTATCACAAATCCTCTTCACCCATTACCTTCCCAACACAAATCCCCCTAAATCACCACTCCGAGTACAACCCCCCCCCCCCAAAAAATGTTCCCTCATGGAACAACTCTTACCCCCTGTCACCTCCAAATTCCCCCTTCCCAACACAAATTCTCCTCCCCCATGTGGCACTCCTCCACCTCACATGATATCACAGTGCCCAGGGCAGCCACCCCTCCTGCCTACCCCTTGTACCAGCCCTGCTTGCAATGCAGAGCCTCATGTACAGCTTACTATCTGACAAAGAGAACTGTAAGCAAGCACAGTAATAATATCACCAAATCTCATGAGAATAAAAATCAGGGGTAGCAGTGCTTTAGATGATCTCAAACATCAGACATAAAGCAATTGGGCTAAGAATGTGAGTACCTAGGCACACTCACATACCAAATGCACTACTATATTTCAAGAGGAATTCAGGGCAAAAGGTAGATTTTTCAGAGTACTATTTGGAAAACATAACATTTCTAAATGCTTTCTATAACATTTTATATTCTTTTCTCTTTGAGTTTAGGTTCACTTTATTGGAGGTCCCATATATGCCTTGTTAGTCTACCATGATGTATGCCAATAGTGGTTCTTGCACAATTCAAGATGTAACATAATTCTTTTTCATATAAAAATGTAGATAACATGTTATACAGGATACAGAGTAGGAACTGCTTAGAAAATAGCATCTATTGTGAAGGAACTAGAAATAATAGTTGTGTATTCGTGTAGAGAGTGTAATCCCAAATGTTTTACTGGGAAAAAAATCCCAGAGGTGACCTCTTGCTTATTCACGCTTTTGTTATTCAAAATCATTTACTGACTGAGGCATGAATTTAATATGTATGAAAAGAGAATGTAACATATTTCAGATTAATAACTGCAGATATTTGGAATGACAAAGGGACAGCTTGCTGCACGGCTCCATTGATAATTAAGGATATTACATTCTCTAGCTCTGGTACCTAAGCTATGAAAGTTAAAAACCCTGCGCTATCTAAATAAAACCCTCCCAAAAAAAACAAAATGCAGCAGCTGTAAAAGTGAAACATCCCCAATGTGTTGTCCAGTATAATTGATTAAATGTGCCCCAGTGCTACATACATACATACATACTAAATAGTCAACTATCTCAAAAAGCTATATAATGCCTATATAATATACCAATAACAAAAAAAAATATTACACCTATAAGTGATGTGATAATAGTGCCAACAATTTACAATCAATAAGTGAAATCCAAACAATAAATAAGTCCTTTCAATAATACTTTGTCTTCAGTTGCCCCAAATCTTTCACTATGAATATGGTATATAAATGGAAGCTCACAAGAAAATATTGACCCCTTATAGGTAAGTAAGGTAAAAATAACTCTACCAACCGGGTCCAGAGCAAGGAGAATGATCATATATACACTATATTGGCAAAAATATTGGAACACCTGTCTGTACATGTACCTAAACTTTAATGGCATCCCAGTCTTAGTCCGTAGGGTTCAATATTAAGCTGGCCCAGCCTTTGCAGCTCTAAGAGCTTCAACTCTTCTAGGAAAGCCGTCCACAAGGTTTAGGAGTGTGTCTATGGGAATGTTTGACCGTTCTTCCAGAAGCGTATTTGTGAGGTCAGGCACTGATTTTGGACAAGAAGGCCTAACTCGCAGACTCCACTCTAAATCATCTCAAAGGTGTTCTATTGAGTGGAGGTCAGTCAAGTTCCTCTTCCTCTTTCTTTGTAGGAACAGTTTGGGGATGACCCCTTCCTGTTCCGACATGACTGCGCACCAGTGCACAAAGCAAGGTTCATAAAGACATGGATGGGCAAGTTTGGGGTGGAGGAACTGGACTCAACTTGTCTCAAACTGATAGAACACCTTTGGAAGGAATTAGGGCAGAGAGTGTGAACCAGGCCTTCTTGTCCAACATCAACAATTGGGCCAACTCAACATTGAACCCTACGGACTAAGGCTGGGATGCCATTAAAGTTCATGTGTGTGTAAAAGCAGGCTTCCCAATACTTTTGACAATATAGTGTATTTCTTCACTGAATGAGTTCAATCCAAAGTCATGTACAGATGCAGTTTGATCCACTCCTCAGCTCAGAAACAAGTTACACTATGGAGCTTTTTCTTTTAACTTGTTTTTGAGCACTGCATCTGTATATGACTGTGGATTGAACCCTTTCAGTGAAGAAATATATGCGATCAATATTTTCTGGTGAGCTTCCATCTATATACATATTCACAGGAATCACAGTGGAGGATTTGGGGTGATTGAAGAAAGAGTATAATTGAAAGGACTTATTTATTATTTAAACTTCACTTACTGATTGTTGGCACTATTATCGCATCACTTTATAGATGTAATACATTTTTTTTGTTATATTATATAATGTTTTAGGACTATTTAGTATGTATGTAGCATTGGGGCAAATTTAGTCAATAATATTGAAACCTAAGCGGGATTACATGGTTAGATCTTCATTTGAACATTCATAGAAAAACAGTCAGAACATTCTTTCTTGGCCTAGAGCAGGGATCCTCAAACTACGAGCCTCCAGCTCTTGCGGAAATATACGTCCCATGAGGCATTGTAAAACTCTGACATTTACAGACATGACTAGGCATGATGGGAATTGTAGTTTCTGAACAACTGGAGGGCCATAGTTTGAAAACCCCTGGCCTAGAGTAAACTCATTTTATGCCAAAGTCCTTACAATTTCTTTCAGATCTGAATGGAATCCCAGACATATTAAAAAGGTTTCATTGCAGAATGTATGATTTTTCTGAATAAAAACCACATTCACAGTTCTGCTTGAAAACAAACCTCAGTTTTACCCCCACTAACCATTAAAAAATCAAACGAATATTCAAAAAAAAAAACATTTTCAAACTAATTTGTGCATGGCCAACTCAAACATCATGGGGGTGTGGCATAAACCAACCAATTGTACTTTACAAGTGGCACATGTAGGGTTTACTTACCCAGCAACATATTCAATGGTGTCAGGTGCTTTGGTTTGTCCCAAGCAGCAGCATCTATGATGAAATCTTCAAAGTCTGCATGTAGCAACCTTAAAGTCTATGTTAAAGCCAGCTCTTTTTGTCATAAAAATTTGAAATAGAGAGTAACCTCTGGGTGGGAAGTAACCTCTTAGACATATTTCATTTTAAAATCACTCCTAACATCAGGAATAGTGCTGAGCATGGATGTGTTCAGACACAAGTCCAAACTCATTTGAGCTATCCTGCCAGGAAGCTGTCAAAGCCCACAGCTAATCATAGGCAGCGGAGGCATTCCTTGCTCCAGAGCTGCATGTCTGCAAGGGGAATACAAAGAATGCAGTGGGACAAAGAATGCCTCTGCTGCCTTTGATTGGCTGTCGGCTTTGACAACCTTTTGGCAGGATAACTCAGGATGGTTGAACACAACTTTGCTCATCACATCAGGAACCACCAGGTGTCTTCTATGATCTTTGTTAGCAAAAAAGTTTCTTTGTGCACCTCTTATCATGGCTTCACTTTCTTACTACGTACTACCTACTTCACTTTCCGGACTTTGGACCTTAGCCCTGCCAACCCCCATTGAATATGTAGGCAGGTGCAGCCTACTGTCTCCACTGCACACAGTGCTTTTCTGCAGCTACACCACAGTTGGAGAGGAAGTCAGGAGGAACATGGTTCCTCTATGACAGGGGTAGGCAACCTTTTAGAGATTGAGATTTACCTGGACAACATGGAGAAAATCAAAAGATCCCTGGGTAAGGGGGGGAAACGTCCTTAAGAAAAAAAAGAAAAAAAACTATCAAGCCCCCGATAAAAGCACAGCATAGTGTCCTGTGCCCCCACTCACAGTCATGTCCTCTGCTGCCCTTCACCTCATCTCTCCCACTGAAGTGTCTTCTGCCCCTCTGACCCCCCCCCCACCATACAATGGTGTCTTCTTCCTCCACATGCCAGTGTCCCGTCCACTTCACATAACCACCACCATCGTAGTGCCCTTTGCTCCCCCCCCCCCATAGCAGTGTCTTCTCCCCCATTTACATCATATTCCACCCCCACTGTAGTTACCTGTGCCCCCCCATATCAGTGTCTGATGCCCTCTGCCCCCCTTCACATCACCCCTCCATGTAATGTCCTCTGCCCCTCCAAACCAGTATTATATATGTCCCCTTCACACTACCACCGACTGTAGTTTTCACTGTCCCCCAGTGTAGGTAGCAGTCTCTTACCTTACATTGGTGTACACAGTGCAGCAGAGCAGAGAGTGAGAGGTGTCCAAGTACTGGATGGAGCGTGGGAGTGGGAGTTAACTTTTTACATGAACAAACTGGTGATCAGTTTATGGACCCCACTTCCTAACAACCAATCATGTGCTAATTAATGTGAATAGGTAACCTTGGCAGCTCCGGCCCTCCATCCAGTACTGCGATATAACCCGCTCGCCACTCTGAAGTGGGGGGGGGTGGCTATGAAAGCTGAGGTGGAAGGATCAGCAATGCAAGGCCGTGTTCCTGATCTTCCTGTCCCCTGCCAGCGGTCAGCTGGTAGATCGGAAATGAGGGCTTGCCGGCCCCGCTCTATGGTTTCCTGGGTCACTGGGGAAGCGATCTGATTGGGTGCTGCTGCCCAATGTGACTCTGGCAGCCATCTTGGGTCAGCCAGAGCTTTATTTAAGGCCCTCGCTCCGAGGTTTGCTGCGAGTTGCAAGTTGGTAGAGTAGGAATCCACCTGTTAGGGACAGTACTAGCATTAGGGAAAGTTTCCTGATGAGGATGGAAAGTGTAGGGTCACCTCTCTTCTGGACTCCTTCCTGATTGTGCATGAGGTGGCCACGCCGCATTCTGCCTTTCTCTTAACAGACGCTGTCAGTCTGGCTGAAATCTGCCTTTCAAGTTGCTGAAAACCGTGAGCGCACCCAGCTGGGTAGCCTTCCCACCGGGTTTGTTGTAAACTGTTACTGTATCACTTTAGTACAAGTTTATACCACACTTGGCTCTGTGAAATATTGTCGCCACACACATTGCAGCCCACCTACAAATGAAAACACCATTACTGGCCACTGTGACACTTTAATGGGACAGAGGTGTTGGCTGGCCAAGCCTTCAATAATCAAGAGAAATCAGAGTCAAAGAGACATGCAAAGTGAGACTTTTCTCAGTGACTGACAGTCGCTGCTCTCTGCTTTGAATCAGTTATCAGTGCTAGAGCTGATGTGGGACAGCTGTGATATCACACTGATGCTACAGCATAGAGGTAAGCATGGGTGATTATTTTTTTGCAAACCCCAAGCTCCTTTTTAAAGGCCCTTTTCACACGTGTGGTCTGTTGTTTTACCCCACTGCATGTGCAGCGTAGTGTACCTGCGGGTTTCATGCAGGTCACCTGCACTTTGTCATAGACTGCATTGGGCAGTTTTGGTGCATTTTCTGAAAGCACATTAAAGTCCTGCATGCAAGAAAAGCGCACCAGCACAAAACCCACGGGTACACTGTGCTGCACATGCGGTGCAGGAAAACTGCAACACGTCAGTGTAAAAGCGCTCAAAAGCTTATGTTTTATGCATTGCTGTATTTTAGTAAGGTGCAGTAAAACAGGCCCTAGCCATTACAAATAGAGATAGTTAAACTGGGACACATAAGTGTTCCTTGTGATTTTTTGCCTATTCACACCTATGGATTCTTCTTTGATGCGTTTTCCTCAAATGGAATCAATTTGGCACACAACAGAATGTTATGATGGACGTTGATGTGCACTATGACGCAAGTTGATATTCCACACAAAGCATACTGCATTGCATATTAAAAACTTACAACAGCACACAATTTAAGTATTTAATGCAACGGGGAAAAACACATTGATGTGAATAGGCAGGCACTTTATATTTGTTGTAAAGGAACAATATCAGAACCGCAAAGAAACTCCTGGCCTGAAGCTGAGCTTTAACTTTATTACAATTAGTCTGCAAAGATTTTCTAATTAAATATGCATTGAATGTACAATATTATGACAGCGTATCTTTCACAATCAGATGAACAACGTTTTGTCTATTGACTTTTGATTAAACAAAGTAAAACTCCAATTAAGGTAAGAAAATAATTCCCTACTGGGGAAACTATATACTGTACATTGTGAGAGTTTTAGCAAATGTCAACGAAAATCCTTACCCAATTCTCTCTCCAGATAAAATGAAATTATCAGTCCCTGAGCTCCAATGTACATGCAGGTACATTACCAAGACTGAAGTTTTAATGCAGTAAATCTGAGGACAGAGAGCTTGATTTACTAAGTGAATATTCATATAGCTTACTAAAGAAACTGTATTCACTTTGAATACCAAATCATATGCAAGGAAAATTAAAGAAGAAGAATTTGATGCTCGCACATCAATAGGTATTCAAATCGAAGTCCATTTCAGATTTATTTACTAAGCACAGTTTCTTCAAAGTAAATCAACCCCAGTGGGTGGGATGTATTATCCTATTCAGGAGGCTGTCTGAAATTGAGCATCAGGTTCTCTGCAGAGTTCTGGCATTTATCCAAATAGCTGAACACTGGGTAAGGATTCTGGGAAATCCCTTCTATAAATGTTATTGGTTTTGAAAATGATATTTGGTTTCAGATTGAGATAGAAAAGTGTTTTTTATTAAAACGGCATGTGCAATAATTATAAGTGCTGTAGCATCTTTAAGAGAATTGGAAATTTTCTTAAAGGGAACCTGTGCTCAGACTTTGCTAACTAAAGCCCCGTACACACGAGTAAAAATTTGTCCGGGAAATTTCGCCCGACGACCGATCTGCCGATTTTCGGCTTGTTAGTATGGTGCTTCCGACAAGCGACTCCGACTTTTCGGCCGAAAAAATCCTGGTGTGCAGACTATAAAATTTTTGTCGACCGTAAAAACACGTCCGATTTTCGTCTCATTAGTACAGATTTCGATGGGGAAAAATCTTATGAGCAAGACTAGGCATGCTCAGAGATGAAAGAACACAAAGAAAGCAAACCAACACATGACATCACTTCTGAAGTAGAATTCTGTGGTGCGGAAAATTCGTGTGCAGTCTAGAGCACATTCCAACCAACAGACACCACTCTGGACAAAAGACAGACGACCGGTCGGCGGAAATTCGTTGCGTGTGTACGAGGCTTAAAGTATTTTCACATTCAGAACAAGCAGTAAATATGCTTTAAAACAAGGACTCATTCACCTCCTTAGCTACAGGAGTCGTTAAACTGTCTCTCTAGGCAAAACTTTTTTTTGGTTTTAGATTGAGTGGGGAAGGGTTGAATCTTCTGTCAAGTTTTTTTTACTACTCATGTCCCCAATGGGGAATTAACCATTTTATTTCTACTAGTGACCATTGTCACTGAGAGGAAAAGTAAGGGGAAATTCAAATTCTAGAGTTGTTCCCAAAACAAAGGTAAGTGAAAATCCTCCGATGGGGACATTTGTTTTGGATACAACTAAAGAGGGAATTGCCTTCACTTTGGAGGATTCCCTCTAACTTTCTGTTTCTTCTCTGGGACAGCAAGTGATGTCCTCAATAGTATACAGACAGTAAAAAAATAGTTTGGTCGGAGCTTTCACCCCTCTAAAACTAAAAAAAAAAAAAAAAAAAAAAAAGTGTTGGCTATACACACACTTAATATAGAACTAAAGGCAAAGATTTTTTTTTTTTTTCATTTTGGATAGAGTAAGGGTTTTTTTTTTTTTTTTGCCATCTGCATTGGGTGTTTGTCCCTGGACCTGTCCAACTGTAGCCAGCCATAGACTTTGACAGGAAAGGAGAAACTGCACGATGACGTCACAAAGCTAAGAAAATTGTATTCAGAGATTCAAGCAGCACAACTCATCCCAGCCTGGCGTGCACACTGTCCCTTTCTCTCTCTAGGTATGATCTCTAGAAAGGGATGAGCTCAGTTGCTTGTGTAGCAAAATTTCCAGGCATTGGGCCTGATGTTGGTCTGCAATTGTTACCGGTAACACTTCCAATACCTTGAAGTTGACAACCCAAGTGTGAGAGCTGAGACAATGACCATTCCGGCATCTTTGGTACACTTGGGACACTTTGTAGAAAAGATGCCTGTTAGCGCTGTCCGGACGCCAACTGAATGCCGACCAACGCTTCCTGGCGCTTGAAATACTATTCTGCTGAAAGTGTTGAAACTTCGTCTTTAACTCCTTGGTTAACTCAGAAGATCCAGGACTGTAATAATCCTTGACTCTTGACACTCTGTCTAGCTCAAAAGTCCTGCATATGATTCCCTCCAGCCCTTCACTGACTGAGGTAGCTTCTCATAACTGCTTGTGCTGCGGCAACTCCTAACACTGCACACTTGACTCTTCAGGGCCTAACCGCTGGCGTCCCCTCTACACTTCCAGGGTCCTCTCACTAGGCAACACCCTTAACACTTCAGGGTCCTTTCATTAAGCAACCCCCTTGACACTTGCCAGCTCCAGGATCACTGGGACCTTCACCGGAGTGGTCCCCTCTATGCTAGGCAAACCCCCAGGGGCAGTTCACAGTACTCACGACCTTGGAAGGCTTTCCTGGAACTGAACCCCTCTCTCTCCATTGGTCCTCGGCACACCGGAACCTCTCTGCAGCTCAGCTCAGCTCTCCCTTCTGGATTCTCATGCAGCCACCCGAGACACCCGATCCTTTTGACAGGAGGGGAGACAGCCGTACTCTCCCTCCTGGAACTCTGCTTCCTGCCAAAGATGCTGCGTCATGCATTCCCATCAAACTTATACCCACTCCCAGAATCCTCTGTGGCAGAATCTGCCTTCTGGGGTAGATACAGGCCTGAATGGGCCACTGATTGGGTTTCCTCCACTGCCCAATGAGAATCCTCTCATGGAGCCAGTGGGGAGACTCCCCTCTCAGCAGCCACACCTGGGAGACATGACAGTCCGGCTGAAAATCATTGCCCTGCTGTTAGGCAGCGAAAGTCCATTATGCTTTTACCTAGCACCTACCTTGTAGGATGCTACACTTGAAAGGCTGAATAAAAGCTACTGAGCTGAATGACATCATACTTCACAACGCAAGCAGCCATGGATGGCTTGTTTTACAGTAAATCCACTGCTTGTTAGAAATATGCAAATACTTTAATGTTCATAGTCTGGTCTCAGGTGTTTTTTTTTTTTACAGACGATAGACAACAAAGAGTGTGCAAAATCTCTGACCATAAAAGTCGCAATCACAAAGCAAACAATAAAGTGATACAAATAAACCAAAAGTGGAAAAATAAGGGCATATTTAAATTCAATATAAATCAAGCACTGATATAATAGAAATAAAATTCCACTCCTAAAGGGATACACAAAGCTTCACTAGGGGCCAATATAAACAATCTTGTGTGAAAATGAAGGTCCACTCCTAAAAGACTATTTCAGGGCTCCACTAGGGGACCAGTGTAGAATCTTGTGTGAAAATAAAATAGCACAGTTCTAGGTGTTTTAGTGCCGGTTCACACTAGGGCGACCTGTGAGGCGACCTGGTCGCCTCACAGGTCGCCTCCCATAGGGAAGCTGCGGACCCGTTCTAATAGGAGCGACACAAGTCGCTCCGACCTAGAAAAAGGGTCCGGAGCTTCTTTGGGGCGACCCGGAGGCGACCGCCATAGACTTCAATGTTATGAAGTCCATGGCGGCCGCTCCGAGGTCGCGGCGCGCTGCTCGCACCGCGACCTCCGAAGTAGCGTCACTGCAGTGTGAACCGGCGCTTAGTCCCAACCACCTTGGACATAGATATATGAGTTCCCTTATTGGATAACCAGAATCCCCAGATCATAAGAGATCATTAGCGTAGGATACATCAAATATGAATCACATCAGAGTATGGTAACATCCTCTATGCCAACCGGGTCTTCCGCAGGCTCATTTAACTCCAATGGAAGAACTGAGAGCTTCACCCTGTTAAGAAATCTGAAAAGCCATTTCCCTAGTTGTGTCAGAGCCTCTGAGGACCTTCCAGCAATGTTTGAAGGATAGGTAATGAAAAAGGCACTCGTCTTTCCATACCCAGCTTTAGCCAAACCAATGATGCCACAACCTTGGTGGTTTTATTTATTGATGCTAATATTATTTGTATCACTTTATTGTTTGCTTTCATTGTGATGTTTAGCCCCCGTTCACACTGGGGCGACCTGTCAGGCGACCTGGTCGCCTGACAGGTCGCCGTAGGTCACCTTCCATAGAGAAGCTGCGGACCCGTTCTAATAGGAGCGACACAAGTCGCTCCGACTTAGAAAAAGGGTCTGGAGCTTCTTTGGGGCGACCCGGAGCGACCTGCATAGACTTCAATGTTATGAAGTCCGTGCCGGCCGCTCCGAGGTCGCGGTGCGAGCAGCGCGCCGCGACCTATGAGGTCGCCCGGCAAAGTAGCGTCGCCCCAGTGTGAACGGGGCCTTATGGTCAGAGGTTTTGCGCACTCTTTTTGTTTATTATTTTGCTTTTTTTCCTGTTTCCAGAACATAGTATGCAGCATTACCTTCTAGCACTGAGCGCATAATTATTTGGTGATTTATTTGTGGCATTTTATGCATAACCTGAACTGTAAAGGCTGTGCCCAAAAAAAAAAGCAGACTGAGAGCAAATAACTAATCACCAGTATTGCCTGTGGTCTCCCTGCAGCTGATCTTTTCCCCATCACTGACTTATCGTGCCTTATTCTATACTGTGCCTATATGTGGAGGTGGCCATCTTGGTGGAGGCAGGGCTTTCCTTCCTTATATCAGAGCTACTCCCCAGTGATTGGTGTTATAATGACTGGTAGAGGAATATTTAAAAAGTAGCAGGAGAAGTGCAGAAAGTACAGACTTGCTGAATGAATGAAGCAGAAGCAGGGAGATCTTTGCACTGCAGCTCCTCAGAAACAGCTTTCTCTCCAGGAAGGACAACAGTGAGCAGCACAGTAATATAATTTAACAAAATCTCATTTAAAATTTTTGAAGACTAGAAGTCAGAGGCAGCAGTGTCTTCGATGATCTTACACAGCAGATAACAACTATGAGGGTGTAGTCTCCAGAGTGTACACAAACATACCACTGCTATTTTTCCAGAGGACTTCAAGACAAAACGGAAAATTCCTATCATACTTACCGTAATTTTCCTTTCCTGGTGGTCTCCATGGCAGCCTACGTGTGGGTTAACCCCGCCTCCTCTCCAATGGTATAGGACCCCCCTCTATAAATTTCAGCTTGCAGGCACAGCCAGTGTTCCATATCTTAGCCGAATCCAAGACCAGAGGGTGGGAACTCCGGCTGCCATGGAGACCACCAGGAAAGGAAAATTACGGTAAGTATGATAGGAATTTTCCGTTTTGTCTTGAAGTCCTCTGGAAAAATAGCAGAAAAAAAAGGGTCTGGAGCTTCTTTGGGGCGACCCGGAGCGACCTGCATAGACTTCAATGTTATGAAGTCCGTGCCGGCCGCTCCGAGGTCGCGGTGCGAGCAGCGCGCCGCGACCTATGAGGTCGCCCGGCAAAGTAGCGTCGCCCCAGTGTGAACGGGGCCTTATGGTCAGAGGTTTTGCGCACTCTTTTTGTTTATTATTTTGCTTTTTTTCCTGTTTCCAGAACATAGTATGCAGCATTACCTTCTAGCACTTACCGTAATTTTCCTTTCCTGGTGGTCTCCATGGCAGCCTACGTGTGGGTTAACCCCGCCTCCTCTCCAATGGTATAGGACCCCCCTCTATAAATTTCAGCTTGCAGGCACAGCCAGTGTTCCATATCTTAGCCGAATCCAAGACCAGAGGGTGGGAACTCCGGCTGCCATGGAGACCACCAGGAAAGGAAAATTACGGTAAGTATGATAGGAATTTTCCGTTTTCCTGGCAGTCTCCATGGCAGCCTACGTGTGGGAAATAACTAGCCCAAACCACACGGGTGGGAATGTTTCAAATCAAATTTTACTTCAAATTATTAGCAGACAAAACAGTCAAGCCAAAATTAACTGAAGATAAGGAGGCTGGCTCCACACAATAATGTGTCATGAACGTATTTACAGAAGACCATGAAGCTGCTCTGCAGACTACTTCTGGTGCAACATGATGTGAAGCCGCCCAGGACGTTGAGATGCTTCTCGTCGAGTGGGCTGTCACCGCCTCCGGAGGAGCCAAACCCTCTACACAGTAAGCTCGCTGAATGGCAGACACAATCCAGGCCGCAATGGACCTTGACGAGGCCCGTTTCCCTCTATTCTTGCCTGAGAAAAGGACGAAGAGATTATCCGATTGTCTGAAAGAAGACGTTGACTGGAGATATTCCATAAGAGTTTTCCCTACATCCAAGGGATGAGGTTCATTATCCTCTGAAGAACGAAAGGTAGGAAGTACAATCTCCTGGTTCTCATGAAAAACCGATGATACCTTCGGATTGGAATTGAGCATCGGAATTAGGACTACTCGGTCCGGGAAAAACGTGAGAAAAGGTTCTTTATAACCAAGAGAACTAATCTCAGAAACTCTTTTAGCTGAAGTGATTGCTACTAAAAAGGCTGTTTTAATGGTAAGATCTTTAATGGAGTCCGACAAACTAGATCTTGAAAGGACGTTAAGGACAAGGGGAAGGTCCCATTTTGGGAACCTTGGCTTCCTCTGAGGTCTGAGTCTGACCGCACCTTTGAAGAATTGTTGTATGAGTATATGCTTGGCCCAGGAGAACCCTGAGAACACCGATAAGGCTGATATTTGCACCCTGAGAGTCCCAACTGATAGGGACTTATCCAGACCTGCTTGAAGGAACTTCAGGACTTCTTGAACTCCGAAATTCAGGGAAGGATTTCCCTCCGGGTACATGAATTCCAAGAATCTAGACCAGACTCTACAGTAAACTCTGTTCGTGCTAGGTCTCCTAGAGTTCATTAAAGTAGGGATTGCCCCAGGAGGGCATCCGAGTAACTCCAACCTCTCCCTCTCAAGAACCAGACCGTTAACCTGAGCAAGGCGGGGCAGGGGTGTAATGTTGTTCCCTGCGAGAGAAGGTCTGGTTTGATGGGCAGGGGAATCGGGCTCCGATAGCTGAGTTGCAGGAGAAGTGGGAACCAGGGCCTGTTCGGCCAGTGAGGGGCTACCATGACGATCTCCACATCTTCTGCTTGGAGTCTCTGAAGAAATCTGAGGATGATGGGAAATGGGGGAAAAGCATATGCCCTGCTGAATTCCCATCTGTCGGTCAGAGCATCCGTTCCGCATGCTTGGTGACACTTGCTGCGTGTGAAGTACCGGTCCAGCTTGTGGTTGCATGGAGATGCAAACAGGTCTACTTCTGGTGAGACCCCTAGGGACAGAATCCACTTGAATGAGTCTATGTGGAGAGACCACTCGTTGTGATTCAACTGAACTCTGGAAAGGAAATCTGCCTGAACATTCTGTGGCCCCGGAATGTAGGCTGCCGAGATGTTGGACAGATGGGCTTGGGCCCATGTCATGATTGGGTCTACTTCCTGAAGAAGGGAGAGACTCCTGGTACCGCCCTGTCTTTTCACATAAGCCACTGCCGTGATGTTGTCCATTCGAAGAAGTACGGATTTGCCTTCTATTAGATGATGGAAAGCTTGAAGAGCTAGAAAAGCCGCACGAAGCTCCAGGACGTTGGAAACCGGGGAGTGGGCTTGCGGGGGCCATTTCCCTTGAGCCACCTCTGTCATGCAATGGGCTCCCCAGCCAGAGTTGCTGGCGTCGGTTGTAATGATGACCCATGTGATGGGGACTAGAGAATGGCAATTGAGCAGGTTCTTGCGTTGGAGCCACCAAAATAAGCTGCTCCTCATGCTGTGGGAAATAAAGATATGCTGATCGTGATCTTCCGGATTCCACTGCCGAAGGAAGCCCCTCTGAAAGGGCCGCATTCGCCACAGTGCCCACTTGACCATAGGGGCCGTCGAGACCATTGTGCCGATGATCTTGAGACACTGGGATGCCGTCAGAAAAGAGGATGAGAGGGCTGGAAGGATCCTCTCCCGAACCACCGGGATTTTCTCTAGAGGCAGAGAAAGTGTATTCTGAACGGTGTTGAATTGAGCCCCTAGATAGACCAGATGTTGAGAGGGCTCCAGATGACTTTTTTGAAGATTCAACAACCACCCGAACTCCATGAGAGTTGTAGTGACCAGGTCCCTGTGGAACAAAAGTTGATCCCGGTCTTGTGACAACAGTAGAAGATCGTCCAAGTAGTGATGTAGACGTACACCCTTTGTTCTGATTAGAGCCACCACAGCTAGAAGGACCTTGGAAAACACCCTTGGGGATGTGGACAGGCCAAAAGGAAGGCAGATGAACTGGAAGTGTTGATGTTCTACCGCGAAACGAAGGTACTTGTGGAAGTTTACTGCTATAGGCACATGGAAATACGCGTCTTTGAGATCTATTGACACTAGCCAGTCTCCTGGAAGTACTGCTTTCTGGATAGTAGATAAGGTTTCCATTTTGAACTTTTCGTTCTTGATGAACCTGTTGAGATAGGTGAGATCTATCACAGGGCGCCAGGATCCATTCTTCTTCTGTACTAGAAAGAGGGGCGAGTATACGCCTTGGAATCTTTCCTGCACGGGCACCGGAATTATTGCGCCCTGAGCTACCAAAGTGCTTACTTAGCCGAGCAAAACGTTTCTTTTCTCGTCCTGAGAAGGCAAGCGAGTGGGAATAAATCTGGACACGGGATCTGTTGAGAAAGTCCATGTGTGTCCTGTGGACACTGTCCTGATGGTCCAGAAGTCTGAGATTGAGGCCGCCCAGACACGCTGAAAGCGGAGCAGGCGTGCCCCCACCTGGCATGTCTGAACGGGCCCAATCTCAAAAGGACTTTGAGGTTTCTTGACCGGAAGGTGCTGAGCCTCTGACCGGCTTACGAGAGGATGCTTGGCTGCTCTTCCAATTTCTCCTGTAATCTCGCCCAGGCCTAAATGAGCGGGCATCCTTTGATCGCTCTGCAAACTGCTTTCTTGGTTGCTGCTTCTTAGGGCCAAAGAGGCGCCTATCTTGGGGAAGGAGACCTGACTTTCCACCCGTCACTTTAGTAATTGCATTATCCAATTTGTTTCCAAATAAAGAGGAACCTTCAAAAGGGATTTTGCACCAATCCTGTTTAGAGGCTGGGTCTGCCAGCCAGGGACGCAACCACAGGGCCCGTTTGGCTGTGACAGAAGCCAACATGGATCTGGATAAGAGACGTAACACATCAATGGATGCTTCTCCAAGAAACACAGAAGCTAACTTCAGTTCCTGAACAGGAGAGTTCTCTACTGCATCTTCAGACACACTTCTTAATTTTAGTTCAACATCAGAAACCCAGGTTTCCATGGCCTTAGACATGGCTGCTAGTGCTAGCACAGGTTTACAAGCCGCACCAGCTGTGACATAAATTCTTTTTAAATCCAAGTCCATCTTCCTATCCAGAGGGTCTTTAAAGGACACCGCATTATCCAGCGGGAGTGTAACGTGTTTAGCCAGTCTGGAAACTGCAGCATCAACCAGAGGAGCTGATTCCAGGTGACTAACTTCTTCCGATTTAAAAGGATACAACTTGGACAGTTTGGAGGATAAGGAGGTCTTGCTGTCCCCTTTACTCCACTCTTCTAGGATGACATCCTTCAATTCTGACAGGAGCGGAAAGTTTAGCCGCTCTTTCCCCAAATGTTTGAAAAACCTTCTCTGTTTTACTTGTGGGGTACTGGGATCTTCCCATTTCAAAGCCTCTTTGACTGCTCTTATGAGAGGTGCAACAAGGGCAAAATCAAAACCCCCAACTGCACCTTCCTCTTCTTCCGAATCGCTCTCTGAGGATTTCCCGGAAGTGAAGCTTGGCTGAGAGGGACCTTGCTCTTCAGGAGCATCAGCAGGAGAGCTGGGAGTAGCAGATCCAGGTGTGGGACTAGCATTCCATTCTTTCATGGATTGTTGGACAATCCGTTTCACCAGGGATTCCAATCTCTGATCTTCAGACTCTCTTTCACCAGCTGCACGAGCGAAACAGGGCTCGCAAAGGGACTTGTCCTCCGGGACATGCGCCCCACAACCCCAACAGGCTCTCTGGGCCGTATGGCTACTGTGGCGGTGTGTGCGGTGTCTGGAGGAGGAATGTGAGCGTCTCCTCTCATGTCTGCTCCCTGATGGAGACTCACGGCGTCTTGACCTTGAAGATGATTCTCTTCGTGGCCTGACAGGGTCTCTTTCTTGACCAGACCTGGAGGAGCTGGGAGAAAGAGAAATCCAGGGAGACACAGGATTTAGCCATGAATCATGAGCCAGCATCCCTCCCTTCATATCCCTCTAAATGTACCAGCACTCACCTGTTGTGAGAGGGCTGGCCACAAGAGGGCGGTGAAGCAGGATCCATGTTTCAGGCAAAACCACAAACTCACTAGGAAGTAGAGCATACAAGGATCACTACAAAGCAATAAGGAACATTCAGGTGTAGTCCTAATATGCATCCAACCGCTCTCCCCCCCCCCCTGCATACCACAGAAAGGTATGCAGCATCCGGTCCCCACATACCTGGTAAACAAACGGACAAGGTACCGGGAAGACGTCGCTATGCCCACAGTGCATTCCCAAATGCTCTGGAGCTGACAGGCGTTTAAATTTTCGCGCCAGGATGACGTCAGCGATGGCCGGCCGTGATCGCAAGTGCGCATGCGCGGACCAGGCCTCGCTTCCGATTGCGGCGAAGTGCGCATGCGCAGGCAGCGAGCGGAGCTCCATTACCATACAGCGCATGCGTCCGCCGGACTGAGCGGAGGGGAGCAGGAAGGAGATGGCTGGAACGCACGGAGCGTTCCAGCCGCCATTGGGCCACCAGGGATAGCAAAGAAAGATAGTTTGGAGACAAACAAACATAACAAAAACACTGCCATGGAGGAGACAATCTTCAGACCCTGTCAGGATATCCGTCGGCCATCCGAAGCACCGCACAGTTATCAGCCAAAGGGGATTTTGAAATGTCACTCACCCGCCCGTGGCTGGGCCCTGGACATAGACACCGACTTTTCATTTTGAGGTAAGCCGACCAAATTCCAACAGGAAATAATCCAAATAGTTGGTCCTTGGAGGAGGACAAAAAAGGAACACTGGCTGTGCCTGCAAGCTGAAATTTATAGAGGGGGGTCCTATACCATTGGAGAGGAGGCGGGGTTAACCCACACGTAGGCTGCCATGGAGACTGCCAGGAAAGGGTACATTTTATGAATAATTTTCTTTTCTAGAACTCTGCACATTTTCACTTTTTGAGTTCAGGTCCTCCTCAAGTCTGATAGGATTTCATTCTGGGAAAAAAAAAAACTTCAAAGCTTATTGATATCCAGACATCAAACATCTTCCCTTAAAAATGTACATACAGAATACAGAATACATAACAAACATATTCATCCAGTGTAGGATTATTTGAACAGATACAAAATACACAGCACGTTTCATTAACTCCAAGTTCATGTGCTGTGACAAGCAGAAATGTGACTGTAAACAGAGAACAAAAATGTATTGCTTATTTTGAGCACCAGCTCAAATTTGTGAATATTCTTCAAATATTGGGGATTTTAGAAATTTAAAAGAGTGCCATACTATATTTGGGCCTCATGCATACAAACACAGCAGAAAAACACTTGATGTGTGAAAGCACATGTAAACGCGCTTGAACGCGTCTAGACGCGTCAATCGCTGGTGCGGTAATTCATTTTATTGGCCAGGAAGATAACTTATTCTGGCCAAGGAAATGGATTGACTCTCAACTGCTTGATGCACCTAGTGTTAACTTGCATTTATACATTTAAGAAAATAAGAGGAGATTAAGGGGGGAAATGATCAAACATGTATAAATACATAAGTGGTCCATATAGTGAACTTGGTGTTAGGTTATTCACTTTAAAGAGGAAGTAAACCCTCCTCGGCAACTTGTACCTATAGGTAAGCCTATGATAAGGCTTACCTATAGGTACTGTAAATATCTCCTAAACATGTACCGTTTAGGAGATATTTACCTTACATGCAGCCAGTGACGTCACTGGCGCATGCGCTCTGAAGGAACGGCCGCTCGTGCCATTCCTTCAGAGTCCCGTGCCGTGACTGTCGGCTCTTACACGCGTGCGCGGGAGTGACGTCGCCGCGGCTCCGGCCAATCAGATGGCCGGATGCCGCGATCCCGGAAGACGGGCGACTGGACATGTCGCCCGTCATAAAGGTGAGTGATCTGCACGGCGGGGGCTCGTTCTAAGGTAAGTATTGCATAATGAGGTAGTATGCGATGCATACTAGCTCATTATGTCTTTCTCTGAAAAAAAAAAAATGCGAGTTTACAACCTCTTTAAGATCATCACAGAGGAAAAGGGTGCACTCTTTACATCTGGAGGAAAAAAAAATTTCATCTACATATACGGAAAGGCTTCGTCACAGTAAAAGCTGTGAAAATGTGGAATAGACTCCCTCAAGAGATGGTTCTGGCCAGCTAGTAGATTGTTTTAAGAAAGGCCTGGATTCTTTCCCATATACATATAATATAACTGGATACCAATATTTATAGGTAAAGTTGATCTAGGCAACATCCAATTGCCTCTCGGGGGATCAGGGAATAATTTTTTCCCCTGCTGGAGCAAATTGGATCATGCTTTATTGGGGGTTTTTGCCTTCCTCTGGATCAACTGTGGATTTAGGATTGTATATATTGGATTGTATAATTTTTCTTTTCCCTTCTATTGGTTGAACTGGATGGATTTGTGTCTTTTTTCAACCAGACTAACTATGTAACTATGTCATTTACACACATCAAGTGTTTTTTTTCTGCCAAAACACTGCTGCTCCTGGACACGCTGGCAGTGTGGGTTTTTTTTGGCTTTCAATGCCCCTGCCTCTAAAGGCCTATGTGTGCATGGACACATAGCCAAACATAGAGGGGTATTTAGAGACAGACAAAAATAACGCCCCTAAAAAAAGCGTTTTTAACCCTCAGTGTACACAAGGCCTTGTAAGAACATTATGCGTCTGGGTCTATTTACCTAAAGTGATATGGAAATGTATTTTTCCCTGAAGCTATCCCTTTTTTGCCCTATATTCCATATTTCATATACTGCTTATCTAGCCACACTATGGACCAAGAGGATGAGTGGAGTTGTCAAGGGGTGTAGAACCATGATAAATGAGTTTGGCACAAAATTGTTGGTATGCTCTGTTCAATTTTGGTGGGGGAAAATCTTGGTACAATACTAGCTTTCGCATGACCAACTAAAAATGGGTATTGGTAAAATAGTAAAAGTGATGATGTTTAGTTTCAGGTTTATGTTTCGGGGGTTAGGTTAAAGGGAACTCTAGAGTAAGGGTAAATATATGGGTGCGCTCACAGTGGACATAGTCTGATTCTGCTTTGTGATGTTGCTTATGCCCACTTAGAGTTATTGTTGAAGTCTCTTTTTTTTTTTTTTTTTCAATTTATATATTTCAGCCGATACCCAACTGGATTTGTGAGTATACTGTATTTTTTTAAATAATCAATAAAATGGTACCTTAGGTCAGGGCTCAAAATTTAAAGTCCTGAGCTACTAGCCAGGCCTTAAGGGTTACTCGCCACCAGTTGCCCCACCCAACTCCTACCCTGCCCCGCCCCTAATTTTGCCCCTAAACACGCCCTCATAAATTATCTCATAAAATTACACTGTTAAATGTTTTTGCATTAATGCAGAAGTTACAAAAATAAATATTAATAACAACGTTTTCAGTGCCCATCAGTGCAGCCTATCAGTGACCATCAGTGCAGCATCATCAATAAAGCTTATCAGTGTGGCCTCAACAGAGCCCATCAGTAAAACCTAAACAGTGCCCATCAGTGCAGCCTGATCAGTGCCTATCAATGCAGCCTCCCCTGTGCCCATCAATGCAGTCTCCGCTGTGCCCATCAAAGCAGTCTCACCCATGCCCATCAAAGCAGTCTCGCCCGTGCATGTCAATGCAGCCTCGCCAGTGCATGTCAATGCAACCTCACATCAGAAGGATGCACGTGTCACATGGCTCAATCCAATGCAGGCCCCGCATGTGATTAGACACAATGGGGCATGCACGTGTTGGGAAGCAGGCCAGCCCTATACCAGGACATATAGTGCCAAAGTAGTATAATACCCAGTGACAAACGATAACGATTGTAAACAGCATCCAGCCCCAATATATATGTGGCTGGGATGAAGAAAAGCCAGGGAAGGAAAATCAAAGCATATATCCGTCCCCAAATATTGGAGGTGGATCCATAGAGGACAAAAATAAAGGAAACAAAAATGAGATGGGTAAAAAATAACAAGAATAAATAGTAAAATGAAAGTGAACACGAGTAAATATCGGCAGACTAACTCTCTTACATCTTTACAGATACCAGGCAGATATATTTCCAGCAAGAGAAAACATGGTATCGATACAGTATATAGGACATATACAGATACATTGGGGTGTATATAAAAATGTATACAACATGATGCATGAATATACATGAATCATAGACAAGCTTTCGATTAAACCAAAAAGAAGGAAGTGAGAATTGGAAAAACCAAGAGAGAAGAAAGGAAGTGCAATCATAGATTCACCTCAGAACCTGGCCAGATAATGACAGAGCGCGGATCATCCCGCTGTAACAATTTTAATTGTAATTGCCGGGCGCTCGGTGACACACACAGTCCCGCCTTCTAGCCCGGCTTCTTTGATAGACAGAACACCTGGCCAACCAGGACGTGAGACGTCTATCAAAGAAGCCGGGCTAGGAGGCGGGACTGTGTGTGTCACCGAGCGCCCGGCAATTACAATTAAAACTGTCCATTTACATAGATGCATCAGACAGAAGCTCCTGGGCATGAGAGGATGTATTGATCATAGATTCACCTCAGAACCTGGCTGGATAATGACAGAGTGGCGGATCATCCCGCTGTAACAGTTTTAATTGTAATTGCCGGGCGCTCGGTGACACACACAGTCCCGCCTTCTAGCCCGGCTTCTTTGATAGACGTCACACGTCCTGGTTGGCCAGGTGTTCTGTCTATCAAAGAAGCCGGGCTAGGAGGCAGAACTGTGTGTGTCACTGAGCGCCTGGCAATTACAATTAAAACTGTTACAGCGGGATGATCCGCCGCTCTGTCATTATCCGGCCAGGTTCTGAGGTGAATCTATGATCAATACATCCTCTCATGCCCAGGAGCTTCTGTCTGATGCATCGGATGGGCTGGCCGGCTTTCCTCCTCCTCTCCTCTCTTCACCTGATCGGCTCCCGGAGCAGCCCCACGCTCGCTCGCCCTAAATAATTTTCCACTCGCAAAATGCGAGCAGGCGAGTGGAAAATTTGAGGGCTGCCTTAGGTAATGCACAAGGCTTGTGCACCATTCTTGTGTTCTCTTATCCTGAAGAGTACCCAATTTCCATTGTCCCCGCTGGTCTGTACTCACACAATAAGCAAGTGTCCCCGGGCACACTTACATCACCACCTCTGCCAACCAGACCATAGTGATCCTTGCTTCTATGTTCAGTCATTTATGGAAAGTTCTGTGCTCAGGCACAGCTTGCACTCACAAACAAACAAATGATTTCCCAGCACACTTACCAGCAGCCTGTAAAACAATCAAATTGGCCCTGTTTAACAGTTTATGTTAAAAACAGAAGGTTTTGTTTGCACGCATTTGCAAATATATTTGCATAAGCCGCAGTGCCCATGACAAGGCTCCTCTGTAAACTGCAGTCCTAAATTTCCAGAGTCTCCCAAGTAGGAGCACATGTAGCCGTATATGTGCATATATACTGCAAATATATAGCATATATTTGCAAATGTGTCCAAACAAAACCCTATGTTTGAGATCTAAATCGTTAGACAGGGTAAATTTGGTTGTTTTTCATGCTGGCTGCTAAGTGTGCTGGGAAATCTTTTGTTTGTTTGCGATGTGTGTTGCCCTTTCATGTACTGCAACGGCTAGTTATAGGTTGTGGTGGTTGCCACTTTTTTGTACAGTTGGTTGAATTGGGTGCAGGGATGCATGAGATGCCTTTGCTGCCATCATGCTCTTGCATGGCACCAGGTGTGTTCCTTTACCTTTTAAGGATGGATGGACTCCTTCCAGGCACACCTACCCTTAATCTATCCACTGTTATATGTGCTTTTACTTAGGAGACTCTGGGAATTTATAGAGTTAAACCTGCAGTTTACAGAGGAGCCTTGACTTGGGCACTGTAGCTTTTGCATATATTTTCAAATGTGTGTAAACAAAACCCTCTGTTTTTAATGTAAATTGTTAGACAGGCCCAATTTGGTTGTTTTGCAAGCTGGCTGGTAAGTGTGCAGGGAAATCTTTTGTTTGATTGCGATGTGCCTTGCCTTTCCATGTGCACTTTACTGCAAAGGCTAGTTAAAGCTTGGGGTGGTTGCCACTATTTTGTAAAGTTTGTACTCACACTGAAGCAAACCATACTGGACCACAAGTGAACCGTGCCTGGGACCACCTCTGCCAAGTGGTCCCCGGGCATGGTACACTACACAAACTGAACAAAGGGGGTGAACGGTGCCTAGGCTCAGTTAAAACTGTCAGCTTGGGAGCACCCTAAACTTCCAAAGTTTTAGTCTGGACCTTTGATTCACCTGACCTTGGTAAGTTCCTGGTGAGGTTTTCCTTTATAAATAAAGCTGTCTTTTAATCCTTGAATAACATGCAATAGCGCTCTACAGATTGTAATAGCAGCCCTGTAAGTACAAAGCTTTTGTGTTTAGCAGAAGACCCAAGGTCAATTTCCTTTTCATAGAAGGACCTAAACTATACCAATCAGCCATAACTTTATGACCACTGACAGGTTAAGTGAATACTATTGATATCTCGTTACAATGGCATCTAAAAGTCAGTGGAATATATTGGGCAGCAAGTAAACTTGTTGTCCATAAAGTTGATGCTTTGAAAGCGGAAAAACTATCTCGCAGTTTGTTGTGCTTGAGCTGCGTAGCCACAGACCTGTTAGGGTGCTCATGCTGAGCCATGTTCACTGCCAAACGTGCCTTCAATGGACACTACGGCATCAGAACTGGAGCATGGAGCAATGGAAGATGGTGGCCTGGTCTGATATATCACATTTTCTTTTACATCATCTGGACAGTTGTTTGTGTGCATCACTTACCTGGGGAACGGTTCGCACAGAGTTGTATAAAGTACTCGAAACCCATACTTGAGTAAAAGTACAAGTGCTCGATCAAAAAGTGACTTGAGTAGAAGTGGAAGTGCTCGATCAAAAAGTGACTTGAGTAGAAGTACTAAAGTATTCAACATTTTTTGTACTTAAGTATTGCCAAAATTTTGCTACTCAAGTACTGAAAGTAAAAGTACCAGTAGTTTTGAAAAAAAAAATTGCTACTCAAGTACTGAAAGTAAAAGTACTGTGTTATGTAGTTATTAAAGAAAGAAGTCAAAAGTTTGAACATCATATTGTTTTTTATTATTTCAAATGCAGATTTTATTTATACATACAGTAGCTTTTAATTTCGTATACGCTGATAATACACATGTTTTGAGCTTCATGAAACCTGCCATCTACTGTTCTGGCAGTGGTAATTTTTATAATTGTAACGAGTAACTATGCAGCACAAAAAAAAAAAATATCAGAGTAGAAGTATTGAAATCATTGAAAAAAATGTAGTGAAGTAAAAGTGGAAGTAGGAGAAAAAAATTCTACTCCAGGAAAGTACAGATACCGCCTTTCGGTACTTAAGTACAGTAGTGAAGTAGTTCTACTTAGTTACTATACATCTCTGGGTTCGCACCAGGATGCAGTAAGGGAAGAAGGCAAGCTAGTGGATGCAGTGTGATGCTTTGGGCAAGGTTTTGCTGGGAAACCTCGGGTCCTGCCATTTATGTGGATGTTACATGACACGTACCACCTACCTAAACATTGTTCCTGACCAAGTACACCCCTTTATGGAGATGGTACCTCCTGATGGCAGTGACCTCTTTCAACAGGATAATGCGCCCTGCTAAAAAATTGTTCAAGAATGGTTTGAGGAACACAAGTTTGAGGCGTTCACAAGTTTGAGGCGTTAAAGGATTGCTTGGTTTCAGATACCACAGCATAGCTTTAGAGGTCTAGGGTCCATGCCTTGATGAGTCAGGGCTGTTTTGGCAGCAAAAGGGGGACCAGCTAAATGTTCAGTGGGTGGTCATTAAGGTTTGGCTGATCGGTGTATGTAATAAGTGCTGATGAGGCTAGGATTTACTTTTATATTTTGTGCTATGTGTGAGATGCAGCATTGTTTTCTTATAACAGAAGGTATTTTCACATCCTCATTTCCAGCACAAAAACAAGAAGCTCAATCTCTGCTTACGTGTAAGTGGGGAGATTAATGCTACGTATTCCTTTTTGCCACCTGTACAGCAGAAAACCACTCTATAACATAACATGTATAGCACATCTACAGCTATACTTTATACAGCCAGTGTTACCAGCTTGTATAGCCATCTGTGCATGCATGGAACTTCTGCCTGTGTTTGATGCTACAAATATAGTTGCAGATCATTTGAAACCTAAACTGCTAGCTGAAAAAAAAAAAAAATGACGATGCCGATCCTGATAGATAGTGAAAACCAGGGTACTAAAAGTAACAAGAATGGTCTTACATGGTTACAATACATACAATTATTAAATTTAACCAAAAGAAAAAAGAAATAAAAACATGCATCCTCAGAACTATAAACCCGCAGTTGATCTGCAGAAATACAAGAACCCTTACAAGGGGTAATCCAATTTGCTCTACCTAGAAAAAAATCCTTCCTAATTCCCAACGACAATGTGATTCTTTCTGGATTACCAACCTACCCTGTTATTTCTTATAATTAACAGTTATTTTTGGTTCATTTAGAAACACATTTAACCTTTTCTTTAAAGCAGTCTGTTACGCTGATGGAAACAAAAGCAGTATGAGGGCAATGATGCTGCAGGCAGTTATTACAAGGAGCAGGAGCATAGTAAAAAGTATTTATTATCCTTATTATTGTTCCCTTATACTTGTTCAAGCTCACCAGGTATCTAAATGGGAAAAATTCACGCTTTACTTGGGAGGACTGCAAACAAAAATTATTGTTGTCAACCACTAGGTGCTGCTATAGGCCATTGTTTTGTTTACCTTGACAGAATATGGATTAGCAGTCTGCTTTGTCATTCCTTTGATTAGATTATTATGTTTGAATATAATTACATTATTTATTTATTTATTTTTACATACCTCAAAGTAACAGAATCAAATTGGTATTAACCCCCTGTCATCCATTTCACAGCTTCACTCATACGGGGAGAGGGATGGGTAGCACTAGAATACAATCAACTAGCTTGGAATAGTGAGCAAGTTGATGACTTATCAGTATGTTGCTGTCCAACCAGCAGGCTGGGGGTCAGAAGTCTGCAGACAGTTCTTTAAAGTGAATAAAGCAGCAGATTCAACTAAAGCCTGGTATAGACAATCAGATTATCGGACAAATATTGGTCCGTTTTTTTGTTGCATGCTAGTCTTATATCGAAAGTGAAAAGGTTACTCAACATATGAAAATTTTTGTACGACAGAATACAATTTCAGAAGTGATCGAATGTGTTGAATTGTTTTGTATGTATTCTTTTGTTTCTGAGCATGCGTAGTCTTGCTCTTACGATTTTTTTGGACAAAAACTGTACTAATTAAACAAAAATCTGACGTTATGTTCACGTACGATAAAACATTTTTTAGCCAGCACATTCATTTTATGTCATCCAAAAAGTCGGAATAGGCTGTCGAAAGCACTATACCAGTGGTGATGAACCTTGGCACCCCAGATGTTTTGGAACTACATTTTCCATGATGCTCAACTACACTGCACAGTGCATGAGCATCAGGGGAAATGTAGTTCCAAAACATCTGGGATGTCAAGGATTGCCATCACTGCACTATACTAACAATCAGAAAATTGGCAGATTGTTGCTCATACGAAATATTACAATTTTCTTATCGTTTGTTCGGGGCCTAAATGCCCCTTCCCTCACTCATTATACTCCTATTTCCTTCACCCATCTATTATTTTATATGAGGACTGTCTTGTCTTTCCACTCCTTTCCACAACACTAATAAATAAAATTATTTATATGAATCTGATATATTTCACATTAAAGCTAAATAAAATTAAAAAATGAAAAGATTATAGCTCCCTAACTCCTACTTTAGATAGTTGAAACTATATCATGTATACAGTTTGGTACGAGGGTCCTTGGACTGACCTGCTTTAAGATTGAGCCCTTTTGAGGAGCATATCCCTGAAAAAAATCCTGAATTTAAAAGGTGCAGCAGCCAGTGTTCCCTTTAAGGTGCGCGCGTGCGCGGACGCGCAGTGGAAATTACGTCCCGCGCAAGCACCTAGTTAGACGGCGCAGCCGCAGACGGGGCGGCCAGGGAGCAGAGCGTGCGCCCCGAGAGCACGCCCATCGTGTGACAATAGCGAATGAAAATTCGCTATTGTCTTACGGATCCTCCTCCTGGCCAATCAGGGAGCGGGTCCTCCCGCTTCCTGATTGGCCGAAAGGCCAACTTCATGCCATTGGCCGAGGAGGAGGCGCCGGGACTCGGGAGGATGGAGACGCGGGAAGCTGGAAGCCGGGGACTGAAGACAGAGTGCCGTGACCGTCCGTGAGGTAAGTGCACGGGGTTGCGGGGGGGCCATGCCACGGCTGGTCAAACACCAGAAGATCCACTCAGGAGGTCAGAAGCTGTTCATTTGCTCGGAATGCAGCACATCCCTTACCCGGGCCGCAATGCCGACTTCCTGCTCCACCAGCATGTTAACGCAGGAGAGAAGCTGGCATCTCTGCATTGATTGGGGGCATTGCTGTGGCACTCTGCAGTTTATTGGGGGCATTGCTGTGACACTCTGCAATTTATTGGGGGCATTGCTGTGGCACTCTGCAGTTTATTGGGGGCATTGCTGTGGCACTCTGCAGTTTATTGGGGGCAATGCTGTGGCACTCTGCAGTTTATTGGGGGCATTGCTGTGACACTCTGCAATTTATTGGGGGCATTGCTGTGGCACTCTGCAGTTTATTGGGGGCATTGCTGTGGCACTCTGCAGTTTATTGGGGGCATTGCTGTGGCACTCTGTAGTTTATGGGGGGCAATGCTGTGGCACTCTGCAGTTTATTGGGGGCATTGCTGTGGCACTCTGCAGTTTATTGGGGGCATTGCTGTGGCACTCTGCAGTTTATTGGGGGCATTGCTGTGGGCACTCTGCAGTTTATTGGGGGCATTGCTGTGGCACTCTGCAGTTTTTTGGGGGCATTGCTGTGGCACTCTGCAGTTTATTGGGGGCATTGCTGTGACACTCTGCAATTTATTGGGGGCATTGCTGTGGCACTCTGCAGTTTATTGGGGGCAATGCTGTGGCACTCTGCAGTTTATTGGGGGCATTGCTGTGGCACTCTGCAGTTTATTGGGGGCATTGCTGTGGCACTCTGCAGTTTATTGGGGGCAATGCTGTGGCACTCTGCAGTTTATTGGGGGCATTGCTGTGGCACTCTGCAGTTTATTGGGGGCAATGATGTGGCACTCTGCAGTTTATTGGGGGCATTGCTGTGGCACTCTGCAGTTTATTGGGGGCAATGCTGTGGCACTCTGCAGTTGATTGGGGCAAGCTGGTCACTCTGCATTGACGTCCCCCCCCCCCTCCCCCCATTGCTCAATCTAAAGGTTTGCGCTCAGAAATTTTTTTTATTTGCTCAGCACAGTAAAAAATTAGAGGGAACATTGGCAGCAGCCTTTGTCCATAAGGGCCTGGAAATGTTATGCTCTAAATGGCAGGGAGATGTCCCATTGATGGATACAGAGGATTGGGAAGATGTATGGGACTACTCACTAATTTACCTGGTTTTTGCCAGGGACAGCTAATATAATTCCATTAATTCATAGGATAGTTAAAGATGTCTCCAAGACTTTGCAAGTTACTTTCATATGTTCTGAGGATGCCCTGACATAAAATTATACTGGTCTGATATAGTACATTTTATTATAATGCTGACCACCATAAAAGTCTCTTTGAATGTATCTACTTGTCTGTTGGGTTTACGGCAGGGGTCTCCAAACTTTCTAAGCAAATGGCCAGTTTACTGTCCTTCAGACTTTAGGAGGGACGGATTGTGGCCAATGAGAGTAGAAAAGGCCCCAAACTTGGTGGTCAGTGGAGGTAAAATAATGACATAATGCCTGTGGGCAGTAGGAGGTATAGGCATTAGTAGAAAGAATAATCTCCATCGTTGGTGTCAGTGGGAGGAATAGTCCCCCATCGTTGATGTCAGTGGGAAGAATAGTGCCCCATCATTGGTATTAGTGGGAAGAATAATCCCCATCATTGGTGTCAGTGGGAGGAATAGTGCCCCATCGATGGTATTAGCGGGAGGAATAGTGCCCCATCTATCATGTCAGTGGAAAGAATAGTTCTCCATGTTTGATGCCAGTGGTAGGAATAGTGCCTTGTATTAGTGGGAGTATTGTATTAGTATTAGGCAAGCAAAGGGCCACTGGTCTAGAGGAACCATTAACCCCCATTCATGCAGTTATGACATTTTTAGGTCTTCTGTTCTATGGTAGGAAAGCTATTGTATTAAAAATGAAATCAGCCATAACTTCTGCAGTAGACTTTTGAAAGTTAGTTAAGCTAGTTAATTCAGCACTCTCATTATATAAAGTTATATATCAGTCTAGAGGTTGTCTGAAAAGTTTCACCAAGATATGGGATGCCTGGGTGTACTAATGTGATCTGAAGGCATTATTGCATTCATCCATCCTAATCGTACTATAACTTCTTGAGTATAGTTATTTATTAGAGGGGGGGGGGGGGTGAGGGTGAGGAAGTCTTTCACTATATGCACTTTACAGGTAACAGTGGGAAATGATTTGATATTTTGCCACCACTTTGCAAGGTGCTAGTCTGAATGATGACCTTCCATCTGTTAGACAGATCATTGTGGAGCTGAGTTTGACCAACCCTTTTTTTCTTTACTGTTTTATAGTATTGTTTCTCACCTATGTACATTGACTATGTTGTATGTTATATGTTGTAAGCCAAAGATATTACCAAATGGTTATGATTTGTATCTTAATCAAAAACCTAAAAGAAAAACAAGTATACCATAGCCAGGTCCTGGAGGTCTCCTGTTATACCATTTGAGCAGTTGAGGCACAAGCTGTCCTGGATTATGCTGAATGAGCGGCTGTCGGCACAATTGGACGACAAGCTGCGCGGATTTGATAAAGTGTGGGAGCCCTGGCTCAGTTATCTGACGGGGCCGGCTTAAGGGAGGTCCAGGGGGCGGGGTGCGGAGTTGGGTCCATTCTTTTTCTCATCTTCCTTTATTCTATCGCTTCTTCTTCCCTTTCTTTTCTCGCGTTTCTTTTTTTCTTTACCTTTCTTCTTTGCCTTTTCAGTACTTTTCGCTTAGCATGGGGCTGCCTCGAAGAGGGCACGTAGCTATGTACCCTAGCACTTTTTACCTACTCAGGGGAATACGCTTTTGTAGCCTATCTCAAAGGCCTCTGTTGGATTTTTATGCGGGGTAAATACTGTGGGTTTACTGTTTGCCTCTGGGCTTGTTACAGTTTGTTGCAGCACGGGCCTAGCCCCTAAATGATGCCAAATGTTGTTGTTCTGAAGTATATGTTAAAATTCTCAATAAAAATTATTGAAAAGAAAAACAAGTAATAGACAAATGTTCCCCTATAATAGACACTCAATACCTTAACTAAGGTGTATTTCACACGCAGAACTGCTGTGTATGCCTCGCCTATATTCAGCATTAAATCACTGCAGTTGTACTTCCTGTTAAAAAAGTGAATACATCTGTAAGATTTATGCACGGAAGGATTGTGCTGATTGCTCTACTTCCATTAAAATGTAAGAGAACGTGTGTAAATGTAGGGGGTGGAAGGGTTTAGCCAGTGGTGACAGACTAAGTCTGCACAATAATGTAGTTCAAAGAATGAGCTCATTGACGTCCACTCCTGAAAGGGGTTATATATCAAACTGGTTATACTGGTTTTCAGCTGAGATCATTACTCAATGTTGATATAAGTCATTACCATAACCTAATTCTCCACTGAATGGGCACTGTTGGAGTTTTCGTCTAATGATGAGAAATATATCCACATGAGCTCAGCTGATTTATGGAAGTGACTGATGTTATTTTCAATGTCTTCTTCTGGATCAATATAGAATATGTAAAAATGACATAGGCAATTTAGCATAAAATTTAAACTGCATTGGGTATGCATAGCTAGGATTCATCCAAAGCAATTTGCACCAACATTTCAGCCACTTTCCGATTTCAAGTGATTAAAAATGCCAAAGGGAAATAAATGTAAAATTTGCATTTCAACTGGTACCACAATGATTCCAAAGAATTTCCACCATAATTTTAATTGTTCATTCATGTAAAAGTGGGTAAGCAATTAGACTACGATTGGCAGATTGCTGTGGAAACCCAACTCTGCTAACAAAACTAGTGTAGCACCCTCTATTGTGCTGCTAGTGTGAGTGCAGGCAAATCTGTGTTTTTAGCACAAGCTAAAATTAGTCTTTGAATGTGGGTCAAAAGTTTACTACAGTTCAGGATTGGATGATTCATACAGGCAGGTCTTTGGTGCCTCCCCCCCAGTTCAGGAAAGTTGGAGAATGTTCTGTAAACTGGAGGGCAGAGGCAGGCAGGTGGGTGGATCTGCATACTTAGGGGAGTTTGGCCAATCCCCAAGTAGTGGGCCTGGCAGGGCAGCTGAGCTGGCCATTAGATACAGATGAGTTTTTCTGACAAGGGAGTCAGGTGGAAGATGGAGTGCTAAGGAAACTATCGGTGGCCCTTCGGGAGAACCCCTGTCGGAGAGGGGAGGGCTCTGCCTCAGACTGTGGCTTAAACTGGCCTGGGTTGATTCTGGCAGCATCACAGTCTGGAAGGTGCCTTGCCTAGGAAGCAGAAAGAGCAAGGAGAACAGTGTAAGTACAGCAGCACATTCAGGGACTTACAAAGGGAAAGACTGTCACATATAGCAAGCCTTTCTGGAAGACAGCATTGGGCTTACATCTTTTACCTTGGCCTGGGAAATCTTTAGTCACAGCCAGGTGGGATAATGAATAAGCAGCCAAGTGGGCTGGTAGTTTCTGTAGTCAGTGGAACTGGAACAGTGTCTACAGTGGAGTTGGAGTCACTCCTGTATGTAACTTACAACTTTTGTGCTACTTTCCAAAAGGAACTTGAAGTTCCTAGTCCTTAAGGGGCTGTTGCTTTTCTATCAGAGATTCAGGAAGAAAGACAGTTCTGGAAGTGTGTACATAGGGAGGCAGCTGTCCCTGATTTTTCTTGCTATCAAGTTGGGCATCCCATAATTCCTATTCCCCATCCAATATATTATCCCTAATAAAACATAAAAACCAAGCTCAAAGACTGTTCCTTGTGTCAGGAGAAAGTGCAGAGAATATTGTTGCCTGGCTGTGAAGTGTTGGGGGACCTAATCATCAGCGGCTCCTTCGGAGATGAGCACTACACCAGCAAGGGTACAGCCAGGGCTCTAAATACCGTAATGGCACCTATAGGTCAGTAAAAACGATATCAAAATGTTTGCACTTATGTCATAAAAAAAAACAGCTGCTAGCATTACAATCCAACAAAATACTGTGTAGCAATCAAAAGAAATTTAAAAACGTGCAGTGCTAAATATTAAGCATAATCGATATGTAAACCAAAATGGGTGGATGCAAATAATACTATATATCACTCAATAAAGTGCAATGAACATAATATGTGCTCAATACAAATATAGATGGTAATAATACCATGTGGCAACAGAAGGTGCAATATGTGAATGAGGGGATAAGTGCAAAACAAAAATTCAGGTAGTGTAAAAGTCCACACCTAAAAGCTGTGAGTACAAAGCTGCCACTGTATATCAAGACAGTCCAGATGTAAAAAGTTGAGAGTAAATCCCCTTCAATTGGAATAATAGAATATCCAATGTTCAAATAAAGAGTCACCGGAAAACGTGCATCCACCACCCAGAAGGGAAAGTAAACATGCTTACCAGAACATGTGAACTAAACAGCCAGCGGCAGAGTCAATCACGCATGGTGATTGGGACAATGCTCAAAATAGTAGTCTCTGAAGAGCTGTCACCATCCCTCTCCACCACATCCAGTTCCTCTAATAGATCATGAACTCCAACATTCATAGAAAACAAAAGGTCTCCTCATAGTGTAAAACCATCTCTTAAAAACTGTATTAAAAACCATGAAAAACTTATATCAAGTCTGAAGTTACAGGCAATTCAATAGAATATTCATAAAGTTTGTGATCACATAAGGAATCCAACAGGCACAATGTCATGGAGCAGTCTCAATCCAACCCAACGCATTTCAGACATCATCTGGGGAGTCAACATCCAGCCATTGAGCATACATATATATATATATATATACTGTATATATATATATATATATATATATATATATATATATATATATATATATACATATATATATCCATATTTACCTCCTCAATGTGCAGCATACAGCATATAGCATACTGGTTCTTGCTAGTGTAGTCATACATGCTGGGCATACTTAGTGGAGGCCTGGAGCGCATGCTAGATGCCATGTTTACTTATCCATTATGCTTTATATTTAGTGCTGCGCTTTTTAAATTTCTTTTACTTATTGGCCAGTGCCTGGGACAGCAGGGTTAGAGGGGCAGCACTAAGCCTCAAAGTGTGCAAAGTGAGATGCAGTGGATGGTGAGAGGAATCAGAAGACACACTATAGTTAAATATGCTATCATTCCTCTTTCTCTTGTCAATCTATACAAGTAAGTAGCATCTCTATTCACAGTACAAATCAGTCCCCTATGTTGCTGGAGGGTGAGGTGATGAGAGGGCTGAGTGCAGAGTACCCCTAAAGGTGATGACCAGTGCTGTATCTTGGCCTAGGCCAACAAGGCCCAGGCCTAGGGCGGCACTTTGCAGGGGAGCAGCAAAAAAGCTGTAAAGTGCCAGTCTTATGGGGCGAATTAGGCTGAAGGGCAGGATCCAGGAAGCAAATTAGTCTGGCAGCTCCACTGCAACCTGTGGGTATGATAATACCAGCCGGTGAGGACATTCTGACACACCGCAGGCCGCCGACCACACTTAATACAACTGGCCAGACACCTGCCGATGCTAATAAGTGTGGCACTGCAGCCTAATGCTCCGTCTACCCTCCTCCGCCCCCAGGTTTGACAAGCATAATGTCAATAATATAATTTAATTTCTATAAACATCCTTGTCCTTGAGCGACCATACTGATTTGCATCATATACAATTAAGACTTTTAATTGTATATGATTGCAATAATATTTTGGACCTGCTCACCTCCTATGTGCTATCGCAATATGTCACTGGGTTAGTAAGATTACTCCAATCTTATAAGATATTTGGACTTGTGTTTGCTGCCACTGATTATTTCACCTATTTCTTTAATGACTATGGACTTCCTAGTCATTATAGAAATAAGTGAAATAATCCTATGATTACAATCAGTGGCAGCAAACACAAGTATCTTAAAAGAAAGGAGTAATCTTACTAATCCAGTGACATAAGGCTGTACTAATGGGCACTGATAAGGCTGCACTGATGGCCACTGATGAGGTTGCACTGATAAGCTGCACTGATGGGGCTGCACTGATATGCTGCCTTGATGGACCCTAATAGGCTGCACTGATGGACGCTAATAGGCTGCACAGATGGGCACTAATATGTTGCTCTGATGGCCACTGATGAGGCGGTAATGGTTTGTATTTAATAAACTGCACTCATGGGTACTAATGAGGCTGCACTGATAAGGCAGCACTGATATGCTGCACTGATGGGCACGAGGCGGCACTGATAAGCTTCACTCATGGGGCTGCAATGATATGCTGCCCTGATGGGCACTGATATGTTGCATTGATGGGAACTAATACGCTGCACTAAGGGCCACTGATGAGACTGTGCTGATGGCCACTATTTAGGCGGCACTAATAAGCTGCACTTATGGGCACTGATATGTGCACTGATAGGCTGCACTAATGGGCACTAATAGGCTGCACCAGCGGTCACTGATGGGGCTGTACTGATCGCCACTGATGAGGCTGCACTGATATGCTGCACAGATGAGGCTGCACTGATGGGCAGTAATGAGGCCGCACTGATGGGCACTGATCAGGCTGCACTGATGGGCACTGATAGTCTGTTGTTGTGGTTTACAGATGACAGGGCGGGTCATAAACAGGAAGGGGTGTGGCCTTTACAGGACAGGGCGGGTCATATTTAAATTAGGGGGTGCCCAAGTTCAGTCAGGCCTAGGGCAGCACAAAACCTAAATACACCACTGGTGATGACAGAGGGTGCTATGCCTAAAGATGCATGGCAGGTCTGAAGCTGAAGCTGGCTGATGATTCCAGATGTGAGGACACCCAAGAGCAGAGAAGTGATCACAGTAAATGATTCTCCGGAGGTGCTGGTAGGTCTTGACAGGTGGGTGAAGCAGGAAGCAAGGTCACAAGCCAGGCCGGGGGTCAAACACAGGAAATCGGTCAAGAGCAGAGGCAGAAGCGTGTTCGAGATCAAGCCGGGGTCAAACACAAGAAGTCAATCAGGAATAATGCAGTCTTTAAATATTTTTCTATTTTTTGGGTGCAGCGAGCGTCATGATTGACGATGGATTTACATCGAGAGACACTATTTTTTTATTTTTGTTTTTGAAACAAGGGCTTTTAAAAAACTGTCTTTTGTGGGTTTTATTTGTACACTTTTCTGGTGAATGGGTAGGGGTGCGATGTACCCGATACCCATTCACATAGGGAGGGGGGCTGGGATCTGGGGGCTTCGAGATTCCGATAATCCCCCCCAGCCGCAGACCCCCACAACCACAGCCCAGAGTTGTCGGGAATAGGCCCTTGTCCCAAACACAAGGTGATTTGAGGGACACCCTAAAGCACCCTCCACATGTTGAGAGCAAGTGGCCTGGTATGGTTCAGGAGGCCTGCCAGGCTGCATGCTCAAATAAGGGTCTGGCATGGATTTTCAGGGGGACCCCACGCCAGGTTTTTTTTTTTAATTTTGGCGTTGCGTTCCCCTTAAAATTTATACCAGAACCAAAGGGACTGGTATAGATTTTGGGGGGGGGGACCCAATATCATTTTATATTTTAATTCTGTCATGGGGTTCCCCTTAACCACTTAAATACAGGGCACTTTCACCCCCTTCCTGCTTAGACCAATTTCCAGCTTTCAGTGCTCATTGGCATCTATGAGAAATATTGGTCAGCTTGGCATGGCACTGCTCCTTGTCTTTAACATTGGCGTCTAAGGGAAATCTTGGTCAGCTTGGCATGGCCATTAACTATAAGTGACAGGGACACAAAACTTGGGGAGCACCAAGAGGGGACCCAGGATCACAACATATCTTAAATTTTAATAGTGGGGTATAACCTGTACACTACACTGACTGCACTAAACTAACTCAACACACTATCCACTAACTGCCTGCCTACTCTCTATTATCATACACTCTACACAGCTGCTGTGTCAGCAGCAGCCATATATAGTGTGGGGCGTGGACTGAGCCATGATTGACTACAGGCACACTGCCTTTGGACAATCATGGCTCTGACAGGACATTGTGCTGTGATTGGCCAAAGCATACAGATCAGGTGCATGCTTTGGCCAATCACAAGCACTTAATGCACTACTCATCGGCGGGGGAATTTGCCACCGTGCGCCCCGGGTGTTCGTGTATTCAGTGAACACACAAACATCCAGCCCATCCCTATCCAGCAATTTGTGAGAGCAAATGGTGTCCCTATATAGGCCAGTGAATACTTGCAATTAGCATGCTTTGCATATACGCTGGTTCACTGTCGCACAATGCAGATTCACCATTGCGCACATTAGCACGGCCATATGGGACATTGTCGTAATTGCCAGGTCTTCTCGGGATTTAGTGATGGGCCAAACACCCCCCTGTTCGGTTCACACCAGAACATCTCAACACGGGAAAAGTTCTGGTGAACATTCTAACTCTATTAAAGTTTATGGGACACGAACATGAAAAATCAAAAGTCCTCATTTTAGAGGCTTATAAGCAAGTTATTGCCACAAAAAGTGTATGGGGGACCCGGGTACTGCCCTGGGGGACATGCATCAATGCAAAAAAATGTTTTTAAAACAATTGTTTTTACAGGAGCAGTGATTTTATTGATGCTTAAAGTGAAACAATAAAAATGAAAAATTCCTTTAAATATCGTGCCTGGGGGGTCCCCTTAGTCTGCCTGTAAAGTGGCACATCTGTACGATGTATGGAGCCTGCTGCAGCAATACTGACATTTCTAAAGGGTAAAATGTAATTTAAACTTGCTCGTGGCTGTATTGTATTGTCAGCCCCCGGCAATACAGATAAAAAAAAAATTAAAACAACAGAGTAGGGTGTCCCCCCCCCCACCCATGCCAAAATTAAAAAAAAAAACGTTGTGGGGCCCCCCTCCAAAATTCATACCTGACCCTCATCCGAGCACGCAGCCTGGCAGGTCAGGAAAGGGGAAGGAACAAGTGAGCGAGCCACATGCCCTCAACATGGGGGGGTGGGTGCTTTGAGGCAGTGAGCGCTTTTTTTTTCTTCTTTCTTTTTTCGGGTCGGCGGGTGGGGCAGGCGGCGTGATTGATGATGGGCTTACATCGGGGGACAGAATTTTTAAATAAAGGATTTGTCAAAAACTGTCTTGTGTGTTTTTTTTGTTCACTTTTTGGGTGAATGGGTAGGTGGACGATGTACCTGATATCCATTCACATGGGGGGGGGGGCAAATTTGCAAATTTACAAAGGGGGCAGAGTCTACCAGATGAAAAGGCAGCAGGTGTAGTGCTAGCAATTAGGCCAAGCTAGCATTTAGATGCTGAGCATGTGGATGGCTGAGACAGTATTTTTTTTTTATGGTTCAGAAACTGGGGTAGCGAAATTTGCCTGCTGGTCAAATCAACAGGTGGTATACTGCTAGCTGATTGGGTGCAAGTACCTGTGGCATCATACCATTGCTATACCATCATCCCTTTCAGTGCAGGTTTTTGAGAGGACTTGAGGTATAGTAGGGATAGAGATCCCAGATGAGGAGCAAGGAGAATTCTGCATTTTATTATGATGTGGGTCTTTCAGGTGCTGTTGCCAACGGACTGCATGGCAGGTCATCATATGTCTTTTCAAGCTTGTGGTGCCCATGCGGCTGGTGTTTTGGCCATGGTTGATCCGCTTCAGACAGAGATTGCAAACAGCAAGGCTGCGGTCTGCTGCACATGTGTTAAGAAAAGCCTACACCAATGAACTTTTGGAAATCAGCGGGGATTAGCTGCACCCTGCACCTGTGGAGCTCTGTGGTGTGATGCAATAGGTTGGCTGCCCTTATGTCGGCCCCTGGAGGACATCCTGCCTCGTTGGAGTTGTTCCGTCTCCTCCTCCCTTTCCTCCTCTATACCCTCAGTCACCCAAGTACGGTCAGTGACCTCATCATCCCCTCCCTCCTCGTCACTGGAGTAAACTTGGCAGTATGCTGCAGCTTTTGGAACATGACTGCTAGTTTCCTGTCCTTCATTGTCACCCCCTCTCTCTAGGCTCACATTATTCCCTTTCTCAACCTGGGAACCAACATCAGAGCATGTAAATTGCTGTGCATCCTACAGCATCATGTAACTGACACTATGATTGAATAATTCAGGTGACTCCTCCATGCATGATGGTGAGGCTACGGAAGGAGAAGCTGTGGACAAGGAGCCTGGGGAATAGGTTGCTTTGGCAGCTGCAGTGGAAGGCAAACTAGTATGACCCTGGGTGACCGAGGATGAGGACGAGGACTGCTTAGTTATCCACTCCACCAACTCTTCTGCATCTTGTGGCTCAATAATACGGCCAGAAAAGAAAGGACAAGGGTGCCCCGCCTGCAGAGGATGCACCATGTCCGCGACCACCACTTTTCACTTTGGACACAGAGGCTGCTTGCCCTCTTTTAGTGGCCTATGAGCATCTGCCTCTCCTTGTTGGCCTTTCGGACATGATGGGGATTTTTTTTTGGGGGGGGGGGGTTTATAACTTTTTATTATAGAATGGGGAATGGAAATATGATCCTTGAGTGCAATACTTTTGTGCTTGGTGCACTGTAAACCGTTTAATATTCTTTTTTTTATTCTTTTGGGGGGGGGGGGAGGATTTTTATAACTTTTTATAATAGAGTGCGGGAAGGGAATATGGTGCTTGGGTGCAATACTTTTGAACTTGGTGCACTATAAACCGTTTTTTTTATAGTTTTTTTTTTTAAATAATAAAGCCCAAAAAAAAGAAAACCTCTGCTAATGCAGAAGGATAAGCACTTACAACGCAAAAGGGGGGGGGACAGCAATTATACCCTAACTAAAATAAGTGCTGCTGCGCCACAAAAAAAAAAACACGCTGATGCAGAAGGAATAGCCCCTGCGATGCAGAAGGTGGGACAGCAATTATGCCCTAAATATTATGTTTGCTGCTGTGCCACGACAAAATTCAAAATAAACAAACCCACTGCTGATGCAGAAAGAATAGCACCTATGACACAAAAGGGGGGACAGCAATTATGCCCTAAATAAAATTAGTGCTGCTGCGCCACAAAAAAATCACCGCTGATGCAGAAGTAATAGCACCTACGAAAAGAAAAAGAAAAAATATCAATGAAAAAAAATGGGATCAGTGGGGTGACACAGACGTTTACACCAACACTTCAGTGGCCCCAATACACTGTGTTACACAAGAATCACAGCACAGCCACAGCCCTACACTGACTGCACTACACTGTGTTACAGAATTAACAGCACAGTACTACACTAAACTAACTGCACTACACTGTGTTACACAAGATGAATCAGCCCTACACTACACTGCACTGACTGCATTAAACATCAAAGCACAATCCACTAACTACCCTGCCTAATCTCCACTCCTAACACACTACACATGGCTGCCATGTAAGCAGCCTGATATAGTGTGGTACATGGACTTAGCCTCTGAGCCATGATTGCTTAAAGGCACCCTGCCTTTGGCCAATCATGACTCTGACAGGACATTGTACTGTGATTGGTAGAAGCATACAGGTCAGGTGCATGCTTTGGCCAATCACAAGCACTTAATGCACAGTGCAAAATGAAGCAAACGGGAAGCAAACTTTTGTTTGTGTGTTTGGCGAACGCACGAACACCCCATGTTTGAGTCGAACTTACGTTCGACTCAAATGTAAAGCCCATCACTATCGGGATTCTTCCCTGACAGCTGCCCAACAGCACATTCTAGTATTTGGTCCCGTGCACAACTTTGTGTTTTAGCGTATGCGTGGTAAAGCCAAACAATGCATGTGTAATAGGAAGCAATGTTGTTCAATAAGGCTGTTCAGATCTTTACAGCTTGAAAAATGAGGCATGTCGGATTTTCTGTGCATTTTATTGTGCTGTGAAGCCCAAAGGAATAACGAAAATGCATTTGAACACACTATATGTGTTAAAAAAGATAAAATAGGGAACAAGGATAGATGTGAACCTAGCGTAAGGTTTCATTTACACTGGCAATGTCAACCCTGCATTTATATGTGTTTAGAGCACATTTATTTCTAAACATATATAAATGAATACAGGCCCGGACTGGCCATAGGGCACACTGAGCACTTGCCAGGTGGGCCGGGGCCGCTCGACAGCATGTACTAATAAGGGCTGGCTAATATGAAACCAGGGCTAGCGCCAGCATAAGGCTATGTGGACGAAACAATAATCCTTGCACCAGCCCGCCCTGCACACACTCCTCCCCCTGCCCACTGGGTTTCCTTTACAGTAACAAAGTTTGTGGGAGCACAGCACTCAGGTCACAGGCTATCTCCTCCTACTACTTCCCTTGTTTGGCTGCAGAGGTAGGCGGGACATGCCCCTTTCTAGCTAATACATATTCCTTCCCCTTCCATTTGTTATTTAAATTGATCCCAATTTCATTCATGTCATTGCTGTGAAGAAGGAGCGCTGCTGCTTCCCCCCGGCAGTATGCACGCTCGGAAATGCGTCGCATCTTCAGTGACGTCATCCGCAATTGACTGCAGACCAAGCCTCGTTTTCATTGACAGACTTCGAGCCTCGCTCCTGCTCCGCCGTCACTGCCGCCCACGGCGAGGAGGGCTCAGTCCCAGTAGGGAAGTCAAAGGAACATCACGCTCGACGTAACGCGTATAGGGGGGGCGGAGCGTGCGTGGCCGACGCAGATCGTTTCTCCGGAGCACTATCTACACTACATGTCAGCAAAGCAGGCACGGCTGAGTGCCCTGCAAATGTGAGTTTGTTTATTCTCTTCAATAAAGCTGATTTATATATATATATACGGAGAGCACTAGATTTTGTCCCATTCTTATCCCCACATATATCTTGGAATCCCTGGAGCTACACAGTAGAGAGGCCCTTTCCTGGAAATCCATTATCCATGTTATGTGATTGCTGGCCCATTTGGGTCTGATGGGAAGGTGAGAGGCTTATCTGTCTGGTGGAGGGATTCACTAAACGGTGCTCACAATATTCGTTGTTTATCACGATTGGATCACATTTCAGTTGAACACTGGGACTTTTGGAGATTTCTTTGATTGGAGCACTAGCACGATTATGTGCCTTATGAACTGTTTTTCATCTATTATTATCACATATTATCACTGTTTTATTTGTGTGATTTCTGGCGCAGCACATTTTTGTATTATTTGTATGGTTTGTGATTTGTGAACACGATTGGTGTTTGCTGCCGGATTAGTATTTACACACTTGAGGATATATATTTTTCCACACTATATTCACACACATTAATTTTGTGTTATACTTTGGTTTGCGCTGATAGTTTTTCTGGTATCATAGTCCCAGTAGGATGGCTGCATAGACTGGATGATATTATTCACTACCCACCCACCTCGGCACCTGCTTACTAATGGATGTGAGTGCATAATTTTACTTAATAAATGTGTTTATAAGTCTACACTTAGAGGCGCCTCTGTTTTTCTTTGTCTCTAGCCCTGTGGAACGCCTGGATTTGGTTTCTGGATGGCTGCCCTAACATGGTGGACTTTTCTCCCCATCTCACATAAGACTGTATTGACCCCTATGGACTCTGGCTTAATTGTGTGGCTCATGCACCTGTTACATGTTTGTTTTCTCCTATCCTTAATGACAATTATTAGCCCTGAGTCCCAAGGCCTGGGGTTGGCTGGGAACGCAGGGCTGCCTCTGAAGAGGAGGGCAAGCGCCACCGGTATACATCTCCCGCTTACCCGGCGCAGCCAAGTGTCATACGAAGTCCCGTCTCTTGGACTGGCTCCTATGATGGAAGTCTTACTGGTCCAATGCCAGAACATGTAACTTCCATCATAGGAGCCTGTCCAGGAGGCCGGACTTAGTGTGGCAACAGCCGCATGGCGCCGGGTAAGCAGAAGATCCCCACTCAGTGTAAACTGGCTGCTCTTTTCTCCCCATGCACTGGCAAGGCTGCGCTGATAGTCACTGGCAAGGCTGCATTACGGGGCACTGGCATGGCTGCATTAATGGGCACTGGCAACTTGGCAAGGCTCCGTTGATGGGCACTGTCTGATCAGGCTGCATTGATGGGCACAGGTAAGGCTGAGCTGATAAGCACTGGCATGGCTGTGTTGATGGGCACTAGCAAGGCTGCGCTGATGGGCACGGGTGAGGCTAAGCTGATGGGCATTGTATGATCAGGCTGCATTGATGGGCACAGGTAAGGCTGAGCTGATGGGCAGTGGCATGACTGCGTTGATGGGCACTGGCAAGGCTGCGCCGATGGGCATGGGTGAGGCTAAGCTGATGGGCACTGTCTCATCAGGTTGCATTGATGGACACTGGCAAGGCTGCCTTGATGGGCACTGGCAAAGCTGGGTTGCAGGGCACTGGCATGGCTGCGCTGATGGGCACGGGTGAGGCTGAGCTGATGGGCACTGTCTAAACAGGCTGCATTGATGAGCACTGATCATGCTGTATTGATGGGCACTGATGAGGCTGCATTGATGATTTTATGGGCACTGGTGAGGCTGCATTGATGGGCATTCGTGAGGCTGAGCTGATGGGCCCTGATGATGCTGCATTGATGGACACTGATGAGGCTGCATTGATGGGCACATATGAGGCTGCATTGATGGGGCACTGATGAGGCTAAGCTGATGGGCATTGGTGAGGCTAAGCTGATGGGCACTGGTGAGGATGCATTGATGGGCACTGCGAGGCTAAGCTGATGGACATTGATCAGGCTGCATTGATGGGCACAGGTAAGGCTGCACTGACTGGCACTGATGAGGCTGTATTAATGGACACAGGTGAGGATGCATTGATGGACACAGGTAAGGCTGAGCTGATGGGCACTGGTGAGGCTGCATTGATGGGCACTGGTGAGGCTGCATTGATTGCACTGGTGAGGCTGCATCGATGGGTATTGGAGAGGCTGAGCTGATGGGCACTGATAAGGCTGCATTGATGGGCACTGATGAGGCTGCATTGATGGGCACTGATGAGGCTGCACTGATGAGCACTGATGAAGCTAAGCTGATGGGCATTGGTGAGGCTGCATTTATGGGCACTGGGCATTGTGCATGGTGGGGCATTGGGCATTGGTGTGGGGGGGCATTGGATGGAGCGTGGGCTGGACCTACTTTAAAATGTGAGAAGGGTTATCAAATTTACCTTTGGGCTGAAGCCCCTGGTCTTTTTCCCACCTAGCAGCACCCCTGTCCCTTGCCCATGGGGCTCTCTAGCTGCATCTCTCCCAGCACTTCAGTGTACACAGGAAGGACAGCTGAGGCATCTAGCTTCACTGCTTGCATCCAGTCAAGGTCTATGGCAGCAGGCTGGGGCTTGATAGGTCTGAACGCTGTACTATGCAGGAATCAGATTCCAGGGCCCTCTCTCCATGTATTGGCCCCTGAACGCACAGAGACAAAAATATGGGTATCATTCGCTCAGCCCCATCCAGCCACAGCCTGCCATAGACTTTGACAGGCTGCAGGCAGAAGGCTGGACCCTGCACTTGTCACTTGTGGGCGCACTACGAACACCGGGAGAGATGCACTGTAGCTTAAGGAAGCTTGAAATCATATGAGGAGCGTGCTTTGCAATGTGCAGCTATGAATCATCAGGATTTGGTTAGTAAGTGCCCCTTCCCCATGAGCTGTGAACTACCTTTGCAGCATAGGTTGCCGCTCCTGCTAAGGTGGCCCACCTCTTCTGCCGACCCCTCAGCCCAGCCCTGGTTTCTGCATTGTGAGAGAAAACCCACAAACACAGAGAACAAACAAAGGCCATGATGATTGTGTCCCTGATGGGAATTAAACCCAAGATGCCACTGCTTCAAGGATACAGTCACCACCGCTATCCCATTATGCTATCCATTATACACAGCTTGCATCACTAATTATGTGACAATTTGGGAGTGAGTGAGACTTAATCCAACTGTAAATGAACAGAGTAATTTTTAAGTGATGTGTTGAAAAGTTTCCAAACTCAGCTGCACAGCCAAAAATAAATGCTTTCCTAACAACATTGTTTAGATAAAGATCGAGAACATCTTGACATCTGTATAATTAAGGAGGGAGTACTGGCAGATATGCTGACTCCAATTTGTCATGTTGTCCTCATGGTAGGCTTAATTTGGCTTCAAAAACTTGTTGAAAGTAAGTATTCTCCATACAATGTACACATGCTTTACAATGCAAAACAAAACAGGTCGAAGAATTAAAAAGACTACAACTTGTAAACCTTTTTTTTCAGCCCTATTTGAATGGCAAAAGAAATTATACATGTGCTAAATGCAGCAATTGCGGATCATAGAAGAAGAAAATAAGGAATGAATAATAGTAAAACATGTAACAAGGTAAAATTATAACATAAGGCATGACTGCTGAGAAGCATATAATAATTGATGACCAACTAATAATCCAATACCTTGCCCTCCAAAAAGACAAAGAAGCTTATTCAGTTGGAAATATGGCAAGGCTACACTTTTCAAATGTAACAACTTTCCAAATGTACCAAACAACAATGCCAGTCAGAGCACTCATAAAACATAAAATCACATATTCTAAGAGGCCTGTCCTTACCATCAGTGCCAGACATGCATTAGACTGACCCCAGAATTTACCTTGAGGGCATAGCCCACAAAGCAGCATCAATTGCTGGTAAGGTCAAAACCGCCACACACGTCAGTGGTACACTGGCGAGCGCCCTGCTTCAGCCAGCACCTGCTCAACACCAGATTGAAGGCGGAGATTAAAGATATCAATGCCAATGTCATTTATACAAACCCCATCGGGTCTCAAAAAAAAGCTGTTATCTCCCTAAAAATTCCACCAACCCTGCGGAAACATTTTGAAACCTGGGCATGCACCTTGAGGCAAAACTGCTGCAAACAGAAACCAGATATGCGATGGGCCCAAACCAGATGAGGGAGAATGTCAAACCAAATGAAAGTTAGATTGATAAAAAAGTGGCACAACATTAAGCAATAGCACACTTAATGGAGGAGATTAAATCTACAGACCAGATATGCCCTACATTGTGACCCCAGCGATGTAATAGCTCAGATAACACCAGCGACCAACATAGTCCAAGAAAACCGTGCCAACGAGTTTTGGGAACCGCAAATTAAAATCCAAGTAGCGTCAAAATCTGGCACGGAAAGAGGCCTGATAAACAATGAGAAAGCCCATTCCCTGGAAGGCGGTGGCTGCACCAACATGGAAAGAGTGCGTGGAAAAAATCAAGTGGAAGTAGGCACAGCTGAGAAAGGCAAAGGTGGAAGAACTGTAAAAAATGGAATTTGCTGAGGTTGGAACATTTGCGTAAACCAGAAAACCATGGAAGGAGGGTGAATAAGGGAAAAATTGGAAACCAAGTACACTGGGCAAAAGAGGCCTACATAATAATTCAAAATAATTCACTTCCCTTTTAGAAGACCTGCCAGGTTTCAAAGAACGCAGCACAATCAAAAACAAAAGCATTCTGAATTAGCACATCCTTCACCAAGATATCACCAACAGAGCATTTGTCTTTGATAATGTGGAGCCGATATACCTTTCATAGCCCAAGATAGACACCTAAAGAAGACCCTGCCCATCAGGAGAAGGTGATATGCGAAAACTCTTGTGACAAAGAGAATATTGAATGGGGAGACACCTGTATGTTAAATTCTGGCACAATCCCCTAGTTAAGTGGGAAAATACAAAATGTATTCCAGGTCTCCCCAACAGGGAATCACTGGAAAGTCGGAATTTTAAATGTGCCCAAAAGTCAAACACTAGTATCATGACTAAAAGCAATATATTTTTATGGTTACGTGCAAAATTTAAAATAGCAACACATATGTTTTACAGAAACATATATCATGTTATGTATATCGCCATATAGTACAGAGATCTAAGTATTGGGTAATCCCATAAAGGTTCCGATCGACGTGTTTTGCTCGAAGTGCTTCTTCAGGATCCGGTTTTCAGTATGTGTAAGCCTTTAAGACATCATCCGCAAAAAATGTGTACAATAAGATGTAATATCAACATGTAGCCTAGAAGATATGGAAGCTTCTGATCTATGATCAATTTATGGTATAGAATCTGAATATTGAGATTGAAGATGAAGTGGCCATCAAAAAGAAGATATCAAAGTCAAAAAAGCGCACAACACGACACTAAGGTGAATGAAGTCTCACAATCAGCCCATAAAGAGCATCCAAAGTCAGACATATAGACCAAAGACATTTATCCGTAGTGATTCACATCAGCCATATTCCAGAAGTGCAAAGAAACCCCCTTATCCCAGGTCGGAGAGGGGTAATACCGCTTCACTCTTGTGACAGTAGAATCTCCTCAAATCAGTGGGACATGCCCCAGTGTAGCCTTTTTCTGGATAAGTGCACAACCACAGTGATGCCATGCTTCCAGCAGTCATGGCTGACTTTACCTAAAGGGGAGTTCAAAGGGCCTTCATTATTTAAGCAGGCAACTCTTACAGTACTAAAACCAGATCATGATAGCCGGCAACCAGCATTTTCAGGATGCCTTACGCGGTAGGCTACATACTTGTCTCATCACTGGTCTCCTTTTAAAGCTGAACTCCTGGCAGCTAAAAGAAAAACTTAAAAAACATTAACATATGCATTTATGTATTTATTATGTAGCATCTTCCAAGTGCAGGATGGTAGGTAAATTTAGTTTTTGACTCCTTTTGTAGTCAAGAGACTGGTGATTGTTCTGGTCTGTTCAAGGTTTTTACAGGATGGGAAATTAACTACTTCCCCCTGTTCCTGGAAGAAGTTTCCAGAACATAGGGCTAGGAGAGTCAAATGACTAGTCTGAAAATTTATCATACCCTGGCCAATCCATGAAGGAGAGTGTCCAGAAGGTGGCTGTGGAAGTGATAAATAGTTTGGAGCCCTGGAAAAACTTTTCTTTCCTCATCATGGAGGGTTCTAAATCATCTGGGGCTGCTGCCCCTCTGAGGAAGCCAGTGGAGAGCCTGAAATAATCTATTGAGGAACTGATAGAAGAACTTCACCTTATGGGATCTGGTCTGAAAAAGGATTGTCTCCCTCACTGGGAAATTTCTGGAAGAATCTGAAATGTGTGCAGCTGTACTGGGAACTTGTGAGTACTGACCAAGAATTGTGATCCCTGTTGACCGTTTGCTTTTGGGATGTAAGTGCCAGTGGTAGCTATGAATTAAGATGGCTCTTATAGGGTCTTAGAATACTGGCCATTTCTTTTTGTCTTAAGCAGTAGCCGTGTATTGTAGCTTTGGGAAGAGTGCCCTCCTGTTACTGTGCAGCATTTTGGAGCCTCCAATGCCCTAACCCCACTCCTATTTAAAGTTCTTGCAATAAATATAAAAAAGACATCCCTTTATTGGAGCTGGTGGAGCTGGTGTGCACAGACTGGTGCTTGTGGGGATGGTCAAACTTTGTACTGTACTGTAAGCGGCCCCTATGGGGGTAGTGCTACTCTTATATTTTAGTGAAATGCATTTTTAAATTCAACCATTGTAAGTAACTGAATTGGTATCAGCCTCTTAAAAACCCTTGGAAAGCAACAGCTGAAATGGAAGCGAAAGGGACAGCACTAAGTGTCAATCAGGTATGCTGCAAGCATGAGCAGTCTGGTAAATTGCTGCTGCTTCTTCACTGTCCAATCACAGGCTGGGTGGCTAGGAGGTAACCAAGCTTTTTAGCTTAACTCAAAGAGAAAAGTCAGGTCACCAACCAAGCTGCTCTGTGTTGTAAGGCTATGCAGATCCCAGGGCTGAGTGGACAAAAATACAAATCATTTGATAGGTAGAACAGCTCCCATAAATGTATTTAACTGAGTGCCCGGAGTATAGCTTTCAAAACAGGTAAATATGTTAAACAGCTATTTCACGGAAAAAGTGAACTGCAACTGCTATGTAGCAAATGTTGCAATAGTAATAAAAAGAACAGTTTTGTGTTAAAGTTTTATATTCCTCTCTCATCTTTGTTTTACAAGTAAACAAAATAGATTTCCTGAGCACCGTGGCTTTTCTAAAGAGATAGCACTGCAGAATTTGTCTCTTTTAAGGCATGCTGTCCCTGATTGAAAGTTCCTACACAGCTGTAGGAGTGAAGGGGATGTGTTGTGATTTTAATTTTTTGGATTGTATGCATAAATTTCCTCTTGAGCTATTGAGCTTTGTAAGGAAAGGAAAGACTGGAAACGTGGAAAGCATTCTAAAGCTAATCCTGATCGGTGAGAGTAACAATACAACATTACCATGCAATTTTTTTATTTATTCTCTAGTCCTAACCATAATAAATAAAAAGAGAAAATATTTACAAACATCCCATACATTCCCTTTCATTGAAGTTCTGTGTAATCCACTGCAGGCAAATTTCATAAAGCTCCTCAGATGGGCGATAGTCGATGGGTGCTGCCTGAATCTGCGCTTTCTCTTTTTGCTTCATGTATCATCAGTTGGATTGCACTTCCCTGGGCAGATCTGAATCTTAATTATGGCACTTTGATACATTGGGCTTTCTGTATGTGGGGAAAAAAGTAGCCTATAGTGTATATAGTAGTAGTATATAGTATATGTAATAAAAATTTAATATTTGCGCTAGTATTTGACTAATATGTGAAATAACAAGGTGTCAATCATCAAAACAAAATGTGCACATATATATATATATGTGAATTCAAACAAATATGAGGATAGCAGCACTTATATATATATATATATTGCACATAACAATAGAAAATACCATGTATAAAAAATAAATGCGCTTATCCAAAACAACAGTGCTAAAAAAAAAAAATCACTAATAGCATCAATTAAAAAGGTTGTTGTTTCACAAACAAAGTAAAATAATTAAACCAAAAGGGAGTCGATGGTTAAATAGATGAAAAAAAGTCCCATGCATAACAAAACCATGTGAATAATTTGTGATGTACAGTGCCTTGAAAAATTATTCATACCCCTTGAAATTTCTCACATTTTGTCATGTTACAACCAAAAACGCAAATTTATTTTATTGGGATTTTTTGTGATAGACCAACACAAAATGGCACATAGTTGTGAAGTGGAATGAAAATTATAAATGTTTTTTCAAAATATTTTACAAATAAATATGTGAAAAGTGTGGCATGCATTTGTATTCAGTCCCCTTTACTCTAATAGCCCTAACTACAATCTAGTGGAACCAATTGTCTCCAGAAGTCACCTAATAGTAAATAGAGTTCGCCTGTGTGTAATTTAATCTCAGTATAAATACAGCTGTTCTGTAAAGCCCTCAGAGGTTTGTTAGATGTTCTACAATCACACAACCTGCTACAGAGGGATATATACCTGGCATGGGATAGCATATCAGGTACATATAAGCTGTTAATATGTAATTGGTAAACTGAACATAATGGCCAGTCTTATAATGTAGTTAAATCTATATATGAAGAGTGTAACTTTTAATTCATTATTATGTTGAAAAATCTTAGGTAGCAACTGTATAGTCTTCCTTTTTTGGTGTGTGTGTTGTCAATGTAATTTGTTGATAAAGGTAAATATAAGAATGCGCTGGCCTACAATCAATAAAGACTGCTGCACCTGAGACTCCCTGAATACCAGAAGATAAAGTAAAAAAAAATCTATATAAGAAGTGCGCTGTCAGAAAAGCAAAATTCACAAAAGAAAAACGTATACAAGAATATATAGTGCATAAAATCACGAAATCATGAATAAAGGAGGACTAATAGTGCATTATCGCTAAAAGTAGTGTTTATTAAAAAAGAAATAGACTTAGAAAAGTCATAGAGATAAAAGCACTGATACTCGTGGTGGAACAGCCGCTTGCAATGCGGTCCGTGCACGCTGACGTCTCGGCTGTCCCCACCCGACGTGTTTCCCCTCAGAAAGCTCAACTGGGATTGGGATTATGCAGGTCAAGAGTTCTGACACTCCTGAACTAAATATTTCTTACAGGCCAGTGTCTCTAAAAGTACTGAAGCCAGAGACAGCCCGGGATCTAGCATTTTTAAAATAGCTCAGTAATGGCAGCCTTCTTATTTCCCTCCATACAGGTTTCCTTTAAGGTAAAGTAAATTCATGTTCCACAAAGTATAGTGGAGATGTTTTCTAGACAGCAAAGACACTGAATGATTTAATAGGTTGCCTGTAGTCAGTTTTTAAAATCAAATAATTAGCCATATAAAAGTCCTGTGCCCTTTTATACTTTAGATATCTCCTTTAAATTCTGCCTTTTTTATCGGTGTTATTGAGTTCAAGGTTTCTGTCTGCGTGAAGTTTTTTTAATGTCATATATCCTCTCAGCTCTTAAAATAAATGCCGATGGAATACAGCCAAAGTCTCAGCAATAAAACAATTGAAGGCTCTTACATCAGTAATGATATTGATGAAACGGTTTTGCTCTCACGGGTAGTGTAATGGTATCACACAAGACCCAAACCTGTGTTTCAAAGACCTTAGCTGTAACCTTATCGTTTGTTTAAATCCTGCAATAACCTTATGTGTTGCTTTCTGTACGATTTGTAGTAACCACTTAAGGACCAAGCTTATTTCTGACACATAAAATAAAAAGTTTAGCGCTAAACCAAATCTAATAACAAATATCACATAGGTAAGTTGTGCAAATATATCAATGTAAAAACTGTGCAAAGTACAAATAAAACTACAAAAATGCACAGTAAAGATAATAAAGACAATGCAGTCCGATTAATAATAATAAAGTCCACAGACTGAAAACGTGAGCCTCAGTACAGGACATATTGTAGAAATAAACCGTGCCACTTTCTGTGCTTGAATCCTCAATGTGAAACCTCCACCACTTATAGAAATCGCTGCTTACCAGAACATGTGGACTCAGTTACCTATACAGGTACTGGGTCAGTCATGTTTAGAATATGTTCAGTGGATGACTCCAAAATGTTTCCAAACAGGATAGTGCGATGCATCTGTTCCTTGCAGTGTGGTATCAAATGGTACGTAGAACCATAGGATAAAGAAAAGAGCTCCACATAGTGTAAAACTGTATCACCCAAAATTTATTAAAAAGGTAGAAAACTTACATCAAATCCAAATACCAAGCGCTTGTAACATCATCCAGCATAAAAGATTATAAAGAGTGCAATGGCCTGAATATTAAGAAATCCAACGCGTTTCGTCTTCATAGACATCATCTGGGGTCTGAATATATGCTGGCCATGCTTGTATATATAGTATTTACAGTAATTACCTTAACTGCTGTCCCCCCATGCACATCCATCCTGGAAAGATACTTCCTGAAAATGAACATGGCGGTATAGAGTGAGCTTCAAGCCTCACTCTGGATTCTCATGTGGGCACCAAGCCTCACTCCAGTTGTCGGAGTGCGCTCCAAGCCTCATCTTGGATTCCCCTGTGTGAGTATCAGGTGGCACTATCCAAGCCTCATTTGGATCACATTTGTGAACACACAATGTAATCCGGACGTGACTTGGTACGCACTCGCCGTATGGATTACAGCGCATCTGTCAAACTTACCCGACACGATCGTCACTCCCCCCTAGGAAGAATAACAGATCACAGAAAGGGAAGTGACAACCTCGTCTGAAATCAACCAAACTATGGATGGAGACATCTAAATGAGCTTAGCCCTACCTATCCAAAATAAAAACCTAAATAAGAGCAGAAAAAATATTGTTAAATGCGCTAATAAAAAATTCTTATACAATATTAAATGGCTTAAAAGTGTAAATAAAGGAGTCTGAACTTCTTTATTAAACTGATAAATATAATAACATATACAATGTTAAGTATATTAATAAGGAAATATATAAAACACAACAAGATAAATTGAATGGATACCACCCAAACATGTCAAACTGACATATTGGGTATTGCATATTAAGCCTTATTGATAAATGAGTTGATATCCCACTCAACATTCATCCCGTGGGGGGAAAAAAGATCTCAACTCATAGACCCCCCCCCCCACCATCTAATAGCCCCTCCTCTGCATGGCGGAACGTATTTGTCTATTATTAAAAATTGGGTGCCTTTAGGGTCCTTGTTATGATTTCTAAGATGATGTTTCAGAACACTAGGATTTGTTACACCCTTCTTAATCTTATTAATATGTTTATTGACCCTAACTGAAAAGGATCTAATGGTTCTGCCTGCATATTGTTTGCCACATGGACAAGGCAACAGGTAGACGAAATTCTGAGTGGCACATGTGGCAAAAAATGGCATGGGATAAATACTACCAGTGACTGTGGATCTAAACTCTGTGAAATGTTTTTCGATGTGACTATTATGTCTGCAAACACTACATTTGCGGCAAGGAAAGTAACCGGTGAGGTTATGAAAAAAGGAAGTACGTGTAGGGGGGTTAATTGTATTGTGGGCGATTTTACTCTGTAAAGACCGTGCTCCCCTATATATTACTTTGGCTCATTCAGGTAATAGCGGTCCCAAGATCTGGTCATTCTTAAGTACATCCCAATGCTTATTGAAAATGTTCTTAACCTGTCAATGTTGCATAGAATAGGTAGTGAAAAACGACCAATTAAAATTATCATCAAGATCACATTTAGCTTGTTCTTCTAGGAGGGACCTTCTATCCATATTAAGGATGTTACATATTTCAGAATCCAACTCATATGAGTCGTATCCCTTTTCTAAAAATATATGTTTAAGCAAGGATGCTTGTTGGTTGAAATCTAAAGTGGTAGAACAGTTCCGACGCAGTTTCAAAAATTGGCTGCGGGCCACTGATTTCAACCAATTCCTATGATGACAACTGTCAGTAGGAATGAAACCATTACAGTCAGTAGGTTTAAAATATGTCTTAGTCTGTAACTGCTGATTATTGATTTCTATCTCAAGGTACAAGAAGTGAATCTTCTCCCTGCTAGCCTCAAAAGATTGACAAATGCCTCGATTGTTGGTGTTAAGGGTATGGAAAAACTGTTCCAATGTCTCCATACTGGCATTCTAAAGGAGGATGACATCGTCCATATACCTAGCCCAAAGGGCCAATTCTGGTCTCTTAAGGGCATAGATGACATCCTCCCACTTGGCCATAAAGAGGATTGCAGGGCTAAGGGGAAATTTTGCCCCCATAGTCACACCCCTTTCCTATTGATAATATTTGCCTTCAAACCAGAAATAATTGTGGCATGTTGCAAACACTAACGAGTACATAATAAAAAATCTTTGAAGCTCAAAGATAGTTTCATCCTGCGATAAAAAGTATTCTACGGCTTCCAAACCCAAATGATGAGGGATGCAGGTATATAGGGAAGCGACATCAGCTGTAGCTAATATACAATCCTCCTGTAAATGGATGTTATCTAATAATTTGATAGGGTCTTTGATATCCTTTAAGAAGGAAGGAGTCTTCTTCACTTTCGGTTGTAAATAGAAATCCACATACCCTCCTATGCGAGACGTGATGGAATCTATTCCACTAACAATAGGGCGTCCTGGTGGATGGGTGGGATTTTTATGTAATTTTGATAGGTAGTACATCACTAGGATTCTGGGGGCCAGCAGAACTAGATAAGCTCTTTCTTTCTTGTCTAAAATCCTGTTCTGAAAGTCATTTTCAATAAGTTTTCTTAGATCTCTTTTATATTTTTTATAAACAAATGAAAACATTTAATTTTATATTAGCTCATTTAATAATATTTTTGCTCTTATTTAGGTTTTTATTTTTCATAGGTAGGGCCAAGCTCATTTAGATGTCCCCATCCATAGTGAGGTTGATTTCAGACGAGGTTGTGACTTCCCTTTCTGTGATCTGTTGGTCCGCCTAGGGGGAAGTGACGATCGTGTCGGATAAGTTTGACACATGCGCTGTAATCCATACGACACGTGCGCACCAAGTCACGTCTGGATGTAATGTTCTGGTACCTTTGGTACCCTAATTCCACTTTTCCTAAGTGTATGCGCCCCACCATTCTCTTTTGGTAAGGTGCGCATACACCTTTAAGACCGATGCTGTCATCACTGAGCGCCGCTGGAGCGGCTATTTCAACCTCCGGCGGTCTCACTCACATGTTCGTTCAACGCCGCATAATCTGCCTTGAAGCTCTCATGCTTGCAAGCATACCTCGCTATCGGAACCACGCTGCTGATCCCTGTATCCCGCTACCGGATCATCCGCTCTTGCCGAACCTCTCCTCTACTACATTGCTACTAGTGATAAGTACCCCACAGGGGAAACCTCTATAACCTTCATACTAAAGCTTACACTATCTAGCTCTGCATACTAAGGACTATTACTACATCTGCATTAACTAAGATTGCTAGCTCTTGAGCCTAATACCATCTGCTCTTGCACTGGGTTGGTCTATCCTGTATGTTCACCTGCTACTCTATCATCTGCTACCATACATGATTGCTAAACCTATCTGCATCCCATCTGCTACTATCTTACTTTCAAGAACATTCCTTTCAAGTGTCTGTCATCTACCATCTCTACCCAACCTGTCTCTTCAGCCTATCATCACTATATTACTATACATATAAGTCACTCTAGGAACATCTTATTGAGTGTGTGTATCTACTTGCTAAATTGAGACTATCCACACATGATGAGTCTTGGGAGTTGGGATTGGTGTCTCAGCGTTTCTCTACATGACTACTGAAGTGGAATATTTCTGCAGCTGTAAATCCACATTATACATAAAACGCAGGAGCGTTACAGATTGAACGAACCTCAAATGGATTCAGCAGAAATAACCACTCAGGTGACACAATTAAAAAAGCAAGTAACTGCGTTAATACACGCACTTGCTGAATTAAGAGAAGAAAATCAGGCTCTGACGCAGCAGGTAACCAGACTGACACAACTTACCACTGCTCAGTCCCCTGAACCCAAAATAAATCCTCCTTTGGTATTTACAGGCGATCGCAAAAAATTTCGCGAATTTAAAAACGCATTTGAGTTACTTTTCTTGCTAAAACCCTGTACCTACCTTACTGATCACATTAAGGTTTGTACTATTATTTCTTACCTAACAGGCGATCCTCGGGCCTGGGCAGACTCTCTTTTTGAGAAAAACGATCAGCTTCTCAAATCCTATGCCTTATTTCTAGCAGAACTTACTAGCCTATATGATGATCCCAATAGGCAGAGTACTGCCGATCTTCAATTAAGGTCCTTGAAACAAGGTAGGAGACCTGTGGAAGACTTTGTCGCAGAATTTAAGAGATGGACCCTTGATTCAGAATGGAATGATGCATCTCTGAAAACTCAATTTAGGCTTGGCCTATCAGAGGCCGTTAAAGACGAGCTCGCCCGAGTGGATCTGCCAAAAACCCTGGATACATTGATACAACTCAGTATCACCATAGATAGAAGACTACGAGAAAGAAAGGCTAAAAAAATGGGAATGCCATTATCCAGTTCTTCTCGGATTTCGGACGATGACCCCACTCCTATGGAGGTAGGAACCATACGCCCACCTCTATCAACTATGGAAAGAACCAGAAGACGATCTGGTAATCTCTGCTTGTATTGTGCATCCCCGGATCACAAGATAAACGTCTGTCCCCTAGTCTACAAAAAGAAGGGTGAGTGTTCACATGTCCTCCTAGGGGGATTGACAACTTCAATTACTAACCCTTACCTTTTTGCTTGCTTAACATTACAGTGGGACCAGAACAGGATTACTACTAAGGCCATGATTGACACAGGATCTTGTGGAAATTATATTGACATACGTTTTGCTGCTTTAAATAAAGTCCCTATTATTTCTAAACCTAAACCTGTCTCAGTGAGTCTTATTAACGGTGTTCCTTTATCCTCTGGTCTGATCACTGATCAGACACAGGCACTCCTAGTCACTACTAACGGGTCTCATTTGGAGACCACTACCTTCGATCTAATACCTTCACCCCACTTTCCCATTGTTTTGGGACTTCCCTGGTTACACACACATCAACCAACCATAGATTGGAAGGAACGGACCCTGGCCTTCCTCTCTTGCTATTGCGAGGGTACGTGTAACCTCCCGTCTTCCGGGAAGATCCTGTCTGTGGTGCCAGATGAGATTGCACCACTATGTTATCAGGATCTCTCTGAGGTTTTTCTTGAGAAAAATGCTCAAGCACTACCTCCCCATCGAGACTATGATTGTAGTATTGATCTACTCCCAAATAGCAAATTGCCGTTCGGTCATGTTTATCCTCTTTCACAGGATGAACTTTCCCATCTCAAAGAATATTTGGATGAGAATTTGAAAAAAGGTTTTATTAGACCTTCCACTTCTTCCACAGCAGCAGGACTCTTTTTTGTCCGCAATAAGGACTCAAGTCTCAGGCCTATCATCGACTATAGGCAATTGAATGCTATTACAATAAAAGATCGCTATCCTCTACCGCTTATCCCTGAGCTCATTGAGCAGGTGCGTGGAGCTACCTATTTTTCAAAATTGGACCTGAAAGGGGCATACAATCTCATTCGAATCCGTGATGGACACGAGTGGAAGACTGCATTCAGAACCAGATACGGATTGTTCGAATATCTTGTAATGCCATTCGGGCTATGCAACGCCCCTGCAGCTTTTCAACGATTTATAAACGATATTTTCAGAGACTTACTAGATGTCTGTGTTGTGGTATATCTGGACGATATACTTATATATTCACGATCCTTGTCTGAACACATAAGACATGTAAGACTAGTATTATCGAGATTGCTTGCACACAACCTATACGTGAAACTGAAAAAATGCTTGTTTCATAAAGAAGAGGTACTGTTTCTAGGCTACATCATATCCAAAACAGGAATCAAGATGGACATGAGTAAGATATCCTGCATTCAGGATTGGCCTACACCAACCACCCGCAAGGCGCTACAGCGATTCCTTGGATTTTCTAATTTCTACAGGAAATTCATCAGGAACTTCTCTGCCATTGTGAGACCCCTCACACAGCTCACTAGCATTAAGAGACCATTCAAATGGTCAGATGAAGCAAATAAAGCTTTTCACCTGTTAAAGACAAGGTTTACTTCTGCTCCCATACTACGCCATCCAGACCCATCCCTCTAATACATTCTGGAAGTAGATGCGTCAAACATGGCAGTAGGAGCAATACTCTCCCAACGACCAACTAACACTTCACCACTCCATCCAGTCGCCTTCTTTTCTAAATCCTTAAACAGTCCAGAGGTAAATTACCCCGTGGGTGAAAAGGAACTGCTTGCTATAAAATTGGCTCTGGAGAATTGGCAACATCTACTCGAAGGCACCCGATTACCAATACTTATATACACGGACCATAAAAATCTTCAATATCTTCAGACTAACAAAACTCTCTCTCACCGACAGGTACGATGGTCACTATTCTTTCTAAGGTTTAACTTCCTAGTGACCTACACACCTGCAGATAAGAACAAAAAGGCGGATGCACTATCATGACTAACTGAAGAAAACTACTTCGAAATCCCTTCCGTTCCTATAATACCCCACAAGCGTATTATTGGAGTTGTCCGTTCTTTGAAGGAAGAGGTTTTGCATGGTATAAGTTTGGATTCACCCCCACCACAACTAAATACCGATGCAGAAGGCTTCCTCTACTACAACGACAAACTTTACATACCACCTACCATGCGCACCAAGATCTTGGAATTATCGCATGATGTGCCTATGGCAGGACATATGGGTATGACAAAGACTCTTAATCTGATTACCAGACAATTCTGGTGGCCTGACATGAAAACATCTATACAAAAATTTGTCTCTTCATGCAATGTCTGTGCCAGGTCCAAAATTGACACTACGAGACCATCCGGTCTACTATGCAGTCTACCAATACCCCAAACTCCATGGGAAGTTGTGTCCTTGGACTTTATAGTAGAACTACCTCCTTCCAAAGGATTTAATACCATCTTGGTGTCAGTGGACCATCTGACAAAGATGGCACATTTCATTGCTATTCGCAGACTACCTTCGTCCAAACAAACGGCAGAACTCCTGATGAAACATGTCTTTAAGTTACATGGTATCCCAAAAACTCTTCTGTCTGACCGTGGATCACAATTTATTTCCAAGTTCTGGCAAGAACTATGTCACATACTACGAATTGAGCGGAAGCTCACTTCTCCTTACCATCCGCAGACCAACGGACAGACTGAAAGAGTCAACCAATGCATCGAGCAATATTTACGTTGTTACACTTCTTACCAACAGGATGATTGGGTGGATCTTCTCCCTCTGGCAGAATTTGCCTACAACAATGCAACCCACAGTACGACCAAGCAGAGTCCGTTCTACTTGAACTATGGGTTTCATCCCTCTATTCTTCCACCACGCATCCTTCCTTCAAATAACCCAGTAGCCTCAGACTATCTTACCCAAGTAAAGGACTTTCTGGGTTTGCTTAATACTACCATTACACACGCTCATAGTCAACAAAAGAAGTACTATGATCTTTGCAGAAGACCTTCTCCTCAGTATGCTATTGGGGACCTCGTTTGGCTCTCAACAAAAAATTTAAGACTGAAAATCCCTAGCAAAAAACTTGGACCTCTCTTCTTGGGACCTTTCCCAATCAAGAAACTTATTGGAAAAGCTGCAGTACAGCTTACATTGCCAATAGACCTCAAAATACATCCCATTTTCCATGTGTCGCTATTGAAGCCCCATGTTCCTGACCAAGGAATAAGGCCTACTATCCCACTTCCTCCTCCTGTACAAGTTGAAGGTGGAGAAGAATATGAGATAAAAGAGATTCTAGATTCTCGTATCCACAGAAGAAAACTTCAATACTTAGTTCGATGGAAGAACTATGGGCCCCAAGACGACACCTGGCTAAACACCTCTGACATACATGCCCCTAGATTAATCCGCAACTTTCATGCGAAGTACCCAGACAAACCAGCTCCAGAGGCCTTCAGGAGCCGGCCTTAAGGGGGGGGGTACTGTAATGTTCTGGTACCTTTGGTACCCTAATTCCACTTTTCCTAAGTGTATGCGCCCCACCATTCTCTTTTGGTAAGGTGCGCATACACCTTTAAGACCGATGCTGTCATCACTGAGCGCCGCTGGAGCGGCTATTTCAACCTCCGGCGGTCTCACTCACATGTTCTTTCAACGCCGCATAATCTGCCTTGAAGCTCTCATGCTTGCAAGCATACCTCGCTATCGGAACCACGCTGCTGATCCCTGTATCCCGCTACCGGATCATCCACTCTTGCCGAACCTCTCCTCTACTACATTGCTACTAGTGATAAGTACCCCACAGGGGAAACCTCTATAACCTTCATACTAAAGCTTACACTATCTAGCTCTGCATACTAAGGACTATTACTACATCTGCATTAACTAAGATTGCTAGCTCTTGAGCCTAATACCATCTGCTCTTGCACTGGGTTGGTCTATCCTGTATGTTCACCTGCTACTCTATCATCTGCTACCATACATGATTGCTAAACCTATCTGCATCCCATCTGCTACTATCTTACTTTCAAGAACATTCCTTTCAAGTGTCTGTCATCTACCATCTCTACCCAACCTGTCTCTTCAGCCTATCATCACTATATTACTATACATATAAGTCACTCTAGGAACATCTTATTGAGTGTGTGTATCTACTTGCTGAATTGAGACTATCCACACATGATGAGTCTTGGGAGTTGGGATTGGTGTCTCAGCGTTTCTCTACATGACTACTGAAGTGGAATATTTCTGCAGCTGTAAATCCACATTATACATAAAACGCAGGAGCGTTACACTGGATTACATTGTGTGTTCACATATGTGATCCAAGATGGGGCTTGTATAGCGCCATCCAATACTCACACAGGGGAATCCAAGATGAGGCTTGGAGCGCACTCCGACAACTGGAGTGAGGCTTGGTGCACACATGAGAATCCAGAGTGAGGCTTGAAGCTCACTCTTTACCGCATGTTCATTACCAGGAAGTATCTTTCCAGGATGGATGTGCAATGGGGGATAGCAATTAAGGTACTTACTGTAAATGCTGTATATACTGTATACTCAAGCAATGGACAGCATATATTCAGACCCAAGATGATGTCTTTGAAGACAAAATGCATTGGGTTTCTTATTATTCAGGCCATTGCACTCTAATATTTTATGCTGGATGATGTTACAAGCACTTGTTATTCAGATTTGATGTAACTTTTCTACCTTCTTTAATACATTTTGGGTGATACAGTTTTACACTATGTGGAGCCTTTTTCTTTATCCTATGGTTCTACATACCATTTGATACCACACTGCAAGGAGCAGATGCATCGCACTATCCTGTTTGGAAACATTTTGGAGTCATCCTCTGAACATATTCTAAACGTGACTGACCCAGTACCTGTATGGGTAACTGAATCCACATGTTCTGGTAAGCAGTGATTTCTATAAGTGGTGGAGGTTTCACATTGAGGATTGAAGCACAGAAAGTGGCACGGCCTATTTCTACAATATTTCCTGCACTGAGGCGCACGTTTTCAGTCTGTGGACTTTATTATTAATAACCAGACTGCACTTTTGCCATTTTTAATACTTTTAAGTGCAAAGGAGGAATTTGTGGTCTTTTAGACTCCAGATCCCTCCATAAAGAGTACCTGTCACTGCCTACTACTGTCACAAGGGATGTTTACATTCCTCGTGACAGCAATAAAAGTGATCAGAGGAACAGTGAAAAAAAGAAGAAAAAATAAATAGGAAAAAATCAATGTTTTAAAGCGCCCCCATTCCCGTGTGCTCGCACACAAAAGAAAACACATACTTAAGTTGTGCCTGCAAATGTAAATGGTGTTCAAATCACACATGTGAGGTATCGCCACTGTCATCAGAGCGAGAGTAATAATTCTAGCAAAAGACCTCTTCTGTAACCCTAAACTGGTAACTGTTAAAAATATTTAAAGCGTCGGCTATGGAGATTTTTAGGTATCATACAGTAGAAGGAGTTTTCATTCTTCTCTGGCTATCCTATGAGGCTGTAGGACCCCTGACCCTCTGTCTGGACAGTGCTGCTTGGCCCTGTGCTGATTACGTGCACCCTACAAAAAAAATTTCTCTTTTAATACACACCAAACTGCGCATGTGCAGCTTGCCCCCAAGGCTCTGTTCTATTAGGACATGGTTTGGGGACAGTTGAAGAAGGGGAGGATCATTTACCCAATGCAGAGGTAATCCCTTAGGTTCCACAGTGAGTATAACAAGCCTGCTTTACTGCATATACGGACTGATTTTGCTGTTATGTGTTTAGTAAGACTTTAAACTGGGTCAGTAAGGATTTTTGACTTCACTCTGACACCTCTGCTCTGCAGTGCTTGTTCCAGGTCAGTGACTTAAATATTGAAGCCAGAGGGTCAGCATGACAGCCAGACAACTATTATTTTCAGAAGGAGATCAGCATCTGTCACCTTTTTACTTCTCTCATAACACTAAACCAACAAAAACAAAAGGATATGGCCCACAGGCTTACCTAGCTCTGGGAATTATTATATAAATCTACCTTTAAAGTGTTAGTTCACTTTTTCATAAAAAAAGAAAAGATGAACTAACCCCCTACAGAAAAGCCACCAAATTTACTTTAGAACTCATACAGAGCAGAATGAGCAGAAAAAGAGGAGAGTGGAGAGGCTATCTGGCCATCTCCTAGCTTTTTTACGTAGCTTTTGGTGTGTTCTGAATAGTAGATACAATTACAGCCTATTCACAGCATACCATGTCCAGATGGCTTACACCCAAGAGTCCTCAAAGAACTTAACCAGGTTATAGTCAGACTGCTCTAATTTTTTAGACAGCTTAGTGACTGGAATGGTACTAGCTGATTGGGAAAAAGCAAACGTAGTATCAATATTTAATGAAGGGCCGGAATATTTAACTGATAACTATAGGCCAGTCAGTCTAAGATTGATAGATTGATTGTAAGCTATTTGCGGGAATGATAAGAGACAATATACAAGAATTTGTTTTTGAAAACAGTATCATTAGTAGTAATCAGCATTGATTCAGGAAAGATCGGTCTTGCCAAACCAATATGTTAACATTCTACAAGGGAGTGAGCTGCCATCTAGATAAAGGAAGGCCTGTAGATGTGGTGTACCTGGATTTTGCAAAAGCATTTGATACAGTTCTCCATTAACATTTAATTTACTAACTGAGATCTGTTGATAATGTATGTACTTGGATAGAAAACTAGTTATAGGAGCCTGTCCAAAAAATGGTGATTATTATTATTATTTTTATTAATATTATATAGGATTTATATAGCGCCGACAGTTTACGCAGCACTTTTCAACTTGAGGGTAGACAATACAACTTCAATACACTTTAATACAGTAGGAATCAGAGGGCCCTGCTCGTTAGAGCTTACAATCTAAGAGATTGTGATAAAGTGATAAATAGCATGTCCTCAGAATGCTCTGGAGTGGTAAGTGCAGTACACCAAGGCTCTGTCCTGGGACCAATTCCGTTTCATTTATTTATAAATGATATAGAGGTTGGTATACATAGCTCAATCTCAGTGTTTGCTGATGATACAGAGCTAAGCAGGGCAACAACATCAAAGAAGAATATAGAAACCTTACAGGAAGACCTGAATAAAATGGGGCAACTACATGGCAAATGAGATTTAATGTTGAAAAATGTAAAGTAATGCACTTGGAAGCTAAAAATATGAACACACTTTACTAGCTGGAGTGGAACCTTTGGGTTAATCCAGGATGGAAAAGGATCAAGGGGTCCTACTTGATCAGCATTAGCAATGCAATGCCAAGCTGCAACAAGCAAAGCTAGCAGACTATTAGCATGCATTATAAAGGTTATCTACTCAAGGGATAATTCCAAAACTTTACAAGACTCTGGTCTGGCTACATCTTGAGTATGCCATCCACTTCTGGTCACCAGTCCTCAGTAAGGATGTCCTGGAATCTGGAACTGAACTGGAGAGAGTCCAGAGAAGGACAACAAAGCTAATAGGGTGGGCTGGAGGACCTCAGTTACAAGGAACGACTACAAGCATTAAATGTATTCATCCTGGAGAAGAGATGCTTAAGAGGAGATATGATAGCGATTTACACATTTTTATATTTCTGATTCTAGCATACGGAGAATTCAGTCTAAGGGAGCTTAAGAAGACACATGGCCGCTCAATGAAGTAGGAGGAGAAGCGGTTTATTAGTAAACTGCATAAGTGGTTCTTTACTGTCAAAGTGGTAAGGATGTGGGACTCCCTTTCACAATCTGTGGTATCAGACGGAGGTGTTCATAATTTCTAAAAAACTCTATTACCTAGATTAACAAATGCAAGATACAGAGATATTGGAAATGGTTTTGACATAAACATACCCACACAGGTTGAACTTGATGGAGTAGTTTCTTTATTCAACCTTACCAACTACGTAACTATACAACAGCAAAGTGGTAAAGTGACTCAAACAATGTAAAGAACTCCACTGCAATACCTACTGGATTCAGATGGTTTATATTCCATATTTCTTTTTTACCTAGCTAAAAATACATTTAAGGGTTTTTATAGATAGCCAAATGAATCATGCTTTAATGTTTATCCTGTCTGCACTTGAGAACAGTTTGAGATACAGCCTTGCTTGCTCCATCTGACTTCTTTCACAGGTGCTTCCGAACGTCTGTTTTTTTTTTTAAACTGATCACGTTTTGCACTACCATCGACCTACATTGTTAGAATAGTAGTTCTGATTTCAGCAAGCTTCTACTGTATGCTGGCAAACTCTAAAATAAGCGGGATGCTTAAACCCAACTTGAGGTAAGGACCCCCCCTACCCCAAGCACTGTTCTCTGTGGCATTCTCCTGTGAGCCCAGGCTAGCTTGATGATGCACAGCAGGGTTGGGTCCAATATACCCAACAGGTAGTTGGTTTAAATACTGGACCCAGCTGCAGGACAGAGTGAAGTGTGTTTGGCCAACACTGCTGAGAAGGGAGAGAGTATTGAAGATAAATATGTCTGGAAATGTGTCTTTAGAAAAAAAAGCTCAGTATAATATGTTTTTTTTTTTTTAACTTCTCAATGAATTTGTAGAATTCATAATTTTGTTTGATATACAAAAAAACAGCATTAGATATGCAGCTCTTTCTACTCACTAGGATTATATTTGATGTTACAATATTGTGCTTTAGAAGAAAAGGAGGTCTTTTCCAACACAGCCTCCGCATCAGTGTAATCTGTACATATAATTATAAACAGGTCTTGGAAGTCACAACCAATATATTTTCCCTGGAAATGAGACAATAGTCAAGGACTATGACTATGGGAAAAAGCAATATTCTCGAATGCATGAGCAATCAAGATGCTGAACTACAACATACTACAGACAACAGCTAACCGGTTTAAAAAGAAAAAGAAAAAGAATTCAAACCTTTAGATATTAATATTTAACATAAAAGACAAGCCATCTTATGTTCCAGGGCTGCTTGGATGGAAATTATGCAAGAGGCCATCTTTGTCATCTCAAGCTCCTCATACAGGCACTCTGTGGACATGTGGGAAAAGAGAATAGGGCAGAACAAGCTCTCAATCCTTGGGTTTTCGTTTGAAATGAACAATGGGATATACAGCGTTTGTTTTTTTTTTTTTCAAATAAGCATTTAATATGCTGCACTGGTGACAGAGGAGTCAAAGAGCATTATGGGTTTTCTAAGGAGAGCACAGCAGAAGCGATTCACCTGTTTGTCTCTCTGTCTCTCATTGAAACCTCTGACAAATCTATAATTAAGGAGGGGGAGTAAGGGCACTGACCCACGTCTCCGACTCATTCAGTTAACTTTTGAACACTGAATAGACTTGTTGCAGCAAACTAGATAAGGTTAGGTTAAATGTTTGAAAAGGAGACTTGAGCTCCAGACAGAGCTGTCCGTTCTTTGACTAATTCTCTTCTATGTGTAAATTTCAGATTGAACATTGGTACTCTGTACACTCTAGACTTTTTATAACAAAGGAGCAAAAGAAACAGAGGAAAACGTGGAACAGAACATAAATTCTACCTGATGGCTTGCTATAAGATTACATTGTACTCAGGGGCTGACTGGCAACTTTCAAGAAAAAACCAGAGGCCCATGGTGCAGTGACTCAGCCCTCCTCCCACTCTCTCTCTTCCTGGACTTCTCCTGACCCCCATTCCAGGCTGAAGCTCCACTCCAGGTACTCTCTACTCACCAGCCGAATCCAGTTTCCCGACTTGGCCAGGAGGGGCGGTTGGGGTGAGCTGGGACAGTTCGGTTGGGGCTGGTCGGAGGAGGAGAGTCTTCAGTGGGGCATGGAATCGGCCTCTTCTCAGACACAGCTTACACCATCCATGTTAGGGAGGAGGGCGGCGCTCTGTCCTTGTCTTTATCCCGCACTCAGTAGGTCAGCGGTGGGGACTTTTTACTTCTCTTTACCAGGAATCCTTTAGGCATGTCTGTGGCAGAAGCGGTGCAGCCTTTTTATAGGACATCAGAGTGGCCCAGGGGGCAATTGCCCCCCTGCCCCCTGGCCCAGTCCTCCCCTGATTTTACTTGTATGCCTCATTTCAAATTGACCTGTCATACTAAAAAAAGGAAAACCTTGAAACTTTAACTTTTTTGTTCTCGGCATAAAAAAACAAAACATGTACAAAACCACAGTACATTTCCTCACAAATACCTAATTCTTTTATTTGATGAGAGTGTACTTTTGAAAAGCCATCCAAGTGGGTAGGGGTCAGACCTTTTATCATTTTTATGTTGGCGTTTTTTAGTTATGGCTGGAGTTAAACTTTGAGTTATACAAGAATGAATTTCTTCACATGCCGTGTCTTCACAGAGGACACATTTTATGGGCACTGATAATGCTTGTCACCTAAATGCCATTATTATGTCTCCAAACTTTCCAAATGCTTTTAGTAAAGGGCATTCTCCGCAAAGTCTAATCAAATTCTATCCCATAGACATTATCAAGTTTGCCAAAATCAGACTGTGATTGCTGTTTAGGTAATATGTCTGCTAATGATCTGCGTCTTTGTGCTTGGTTCCCAGATGTATTGTGATTATCAGCACAGACAACTCATGCACTTATGATAAAAATCAATTATATGATTATGTCGCTACAGGCAGATAGAAGCTGATTACTCATCTTAGTTTATGAGTCTTGGGAGGAGAATCTCATGAGATCATTTTTACTTTGTGTTTCCAAAATATTATAAAGCCTTGATGGTCATAATAAGGTAACACCAGATAAGCAGACTTATTACAACAATATTCTCTAAAACAATCATTTATATAAGCAGACATTGGGACACATTCATACTTCATGTGTTTTCAAGCTTCAGGCATTTTTGTGGAAAGTGATGTCACCTATGACATCATACAATCGTCACCCTGTTTCTTGGTTTTTCTGTGATGTGTTGTGGTGTCTTGTGCTATTGGAGCTTTTGAGCCATGTCCACCATGCCAATTTCTTCCCAGCCCTCTGCTAAAGGCCAACTGGGCATTACTGGGGTGATAGAGGCTCTTGTTGGCTCCCACCAGGTCGATGAAAGTCTTTAAATCTAGGATGGACATTGCTAAATCCTCCCTTTTATTCGCAGACCTGAGGTTGCTAAAAAGAGCAGACTAGTTGTGGCTAAGTGGTTATCACTTCCACCTAGCAGCACTAGGGTAATTGGTACACTATTTTCCTCCCATACTCCAAAGACATGCTGGTAGGCTTTTTGGCTCCTGTCTAAATTGACCCTATTATGTATAGCACCCTACAAGGTAGGTGCTAGGTAAAGTATAGTGGGCCTTGTCTGCTTATCAGCAGGGCCATGGTTTTCAGCTGGGCTGTTATGTCTCCCAGGTGTGGCTGTTGAGATTGGGGAGTCTCCCCACTGTGCTCCTTGAGAGGGTTCTCATTGGGCAGTGGAGCAAACCCAGCCAATGGCACACTCAGGCTTGTATCTACCCCAGAACGGCAGATTCTGCCACACAGCATTCTGGGAGTGGGTATAAGTTTGAGGGGAGCACATGACGCAGCATCTTTGGCGGTAAGCAGAGTCCCAGGAGGGAGAGTGCGGCTGTCTCTCCTCCTGTCAGAGGAATCGGGTGTCCCAGGCGGCTTGCCTAGTGAGAGGGGACAGAAGGCTGAGCTGAGCGGCAGAGAGGATCCAGTGCAGTGGACCAGCAAAGCTGAGAGGGGTCCAGTTTCAGGAAAGCCTTCCCAGTTCGTGAGTACTGCAAACTGCCCTTGGGGGTCTGCCTAGAGAGAGGGGACCACTCTGGTGAAGGGCATAGGGATCCAGGAGCTAGTTAGCCAGTGCAGGAGCAAGTGTAAAGGGGGCACCACCAGTGTTGACCCTGAAGAGCAAAGAGGATGCCAGTGTGTGGACCCTGAAGTGTAGAGGGGGTGCCTAGTGAGAGGACCCTGAAGTGTTAAAGTATACAACGTGCAGTGTGCAGTGTACAGTGTTGAGAGTTGCAGAAGCAGTATACAGAGGTTACCTCAGTCAGCAAGGACTGGAGGGAGCTGTGTTCGGGACTTTTGAGCTAACCAGAGTGTCAGAAGTCAAGTTCAAGTACAGTACAGCAAGTCAGTGTTTTTCAAGCGCCAGCAAGCGTTGGTCGGCATCCAGCCGGCGTCAAGACAGCGCTGAAAGGCATTTTTCTTCTAAGTGTCCCATTTGTACCTAGTTGAGCCAGAGGAGTATCCCACTCATTCCCTTCTCCTATCCCCAATATAAAATAAAAAATACAAACTAAAGATGCCGGACTGGTCTTTGACTCAAATCTCACACTTGGGTTTTCAGCTTGGGTATTCAGCTTCTTCCCCATAGGGTTGAGGGAAGAGGAACTTGTCCCCCATTAACATGGAGAGGAGGTACTTTGGGGTGGGGGGGCAGAAACTCCCTGCCCCAAAGCATCCCCCTCTCCCTTTCCTGACCTGCCTGGCTGCATGCTCGAACAAGGGTCTGGTATGGAATTTGGGGGGGACCCCCACCCCGTTTTTTAACTTTTCCCCTCAAAATCCATAAAAGACCTAAGAGCCTGGTATGGGTTTAGGGGGGACCCCACCACACAGTTTTTTTTTCACAATTTTTTATTGTTTTTTTTTTTTGTTTTGTATTTTTGATTAAAAAAATTTATGAGTCATCTGTTCTTAAGAACACAGCGGCCGAATTCCCGGGACCCTTATCCGGGGCCCCCTTGTTAAAGGGGGCTTCCAGATCCTGATAAGCCCCCCACCCGCTAACCCCAACAACCACAGCCCAGGGTTTTTGGGAAGGGGTCCTTGTCCCCATCAACATCCCCACCCCCCCATGTTGAGAGAATGTGGCCTGGTATGGTTCCGAAGGGGGGGGTGCTCGCTCGCCTCCCCTCCTTTCCTGAACTGCCAGGCTGCATGCTCTGATAAGGGTCTGATATGGATGTTGGGGGGGACCCCACATCATTTTTTGTTTTACAATTTGCATGGTATGGACTTGGGGGGGGGGCGCTACGCCGTTTTTTTTTTTTTTTTTTAAAGGAATCTGTATTGCCGGGAGCCAACAATACATTACAGCTGCGAGCAAGTATAAATTAAATTTTTTCCTTTAGAAATGTCAGTATTGCTGCAGCAGGCTCCATACATCGTACAGATGCTCCACTTTGTAGTTACATTAAGGGGACCCCCCAGACACGATACTTAAAGGCATTTTTCATTTTTATTGTTTCACTTTAAGCATTCAAACTTTTTTTGCATTGATACATGTGCCCCAGAGCAGTACTTAGGTCCCCATACAGTCTTTATGGCAATACCTTGCATATAAGTCTTTAAAATGAGTACTTTTGATTTTTCATGTCCATGTCCCATAGACTTTAGAAAGAGTTTGCATGTTCACTATAATTTTTTCCCTGTTCGAGATGTTCTGGTGCGAACTGAACAGGATGGGGTTCGGCTCATCCCTAGTGTTGAGTGACATTGTCCCGTACATTAATGTGCGCTGTGCTAAGGCAGCCAATTCTTTCTGAACATTCCAAAAACAGGAACTGGAGCACAATTTTAATATACCACAATGCATGGTGTGTGCAGAGCAATGCACTGCAGTAGGGGGTCTGTCATCATCTACTGTACTTATGTGTTGGGGGTACCATTTAGAAAAAATGCCACTACAAGGTACCATGCGTTAATGTGCAGTTAAACACACGTTTTACCACATCTCCAGCGCAAAAGGGTCTTTGAACAAGAATGTGCACAGAGCAACATACAAAAATGGTTAAAGAACTTCTAGGATTTTGCTTTTGCAAATCGCCCATTAGGTGAGTGGGCCCTTTGATGGAGGATTTAAATTCAAGCTTTACTATGTTTTTTTAACCATTAAGCCCCTATGTACATTAGAGCATATTTGCATTTTCTTTGCACCTAAGCCTACGTGCGACATGCTCAACAATAGGAATCATATTCTTTTCAATACAGGTTGTTCACATTTTAACACTCAGTCACTCAAAGCTCTATGCTTGGAAAGGAACACAAAAGCAGAGTGCTGCGGTTAGCAGGATCAAAGCAACAACACTTTATTAAACACAGCACACTTGCAGTTTAAAAACATGAAAGCCAGCATAGATGACAACCAGGAAAGTACAGCATGTCAGTATCCAATGCCGTGCAGAGCAAACAGCAGAGTTGGCCCTGCACGTGATACTGACATGCTGTACTTTTCTGGTTGCCAAGTGTTGTTGCTTTGATCCTACTAACCCCAGTGCCCTGCCTTTGGGTTCATTTGGAACAAAGCCCCTCTGTCCCTCTTTCCTCCTCTTTTGTCCCTCATTTTGGTGTGATCTATATAGTTGTATATGTAGCACTGCCCCCTAAAGGACTGCTGAGAATCACACTTTCTGGATTCCCCTGGGTTACCCTTAGCAACTGACAGCAGATAAATGGCATTAAAAGTTCTTGGCTCAGTCAATAATCAATCCAGGGGATGTTGGTTTTTTTGTATTTTATTTAGAACTTGGATAGGAGAAGGGATGAGTGGGATACTCCAACTAGTAACTATGCTCAATTCTGAGGACAACTGATTGTGGAATGCGGCAAGGCCACTGCTTCACCTTGCCACTGAAGTGAAGATAAGATTACTGTTCCCGCTTGAACACTCTCTTCAGGGTTAGTAACTTGGCACCCCCTTTACTCTCACTGCCTGTGTGCTGACACCCATCCCCTGACTCTAGCCACTGGAGTGGTCCCCTTCCTGGGCAGACCCCTTGGCAAGCTTCCCTGTACTCACAGACACTGTTTTTTCAGAGCTGCTCTGCCTTCATGTCCACAGTCAGCTTCCACTCTGGGTTCAGACACACTTTCTGGTCCACGAACCCGATTGCCCGTGACCACCTTCCACGCCTTCAGAAGAGGAGACAGCCGTCACCCTCCTTCTGGGACTTGGCTTCCTGCCCAAAGATCCCCTGTCACATGTGCACTTGGCTTTTATAGCCTATCCCAGGATGCACCACTGTTTGTGCAAACACACTGGACAGCCCAAATGCCTGTGTGTCACTGGCTGGGTTTCCTCCACTGTCCAACAGGCTCCCCTATTGGACGACATGGGGACACTCCCTCAGTCCAGATGAATCACACCCTGAACACATGCAACAGGCCTAACTACAAATCCTGCTCCCTGATAAGCAGAAGAGCCACAAAGTTATAAGCAGGCAAAGTAAAATACACTACCTATCTACCGCCTACGTAGGAGGGAGCTACATCTATAAAATTCTCCTTTTTTTTAAAAAAGGTGTTTCACAGTGCTAAACCTTTCATCTAATTTCTAAATTGCTGCATTTGCAGATGTCAGAAGGCAGGATAAATCAATAATAGTAGTAAGAAAAGCAGTTATGGGGTTGTTTTTTTTTTGCAGGGTTCTCCTTTAAGGTGGCTTGGCAGAGGGGTGTGTCCTATGCCTACATAATTTTGCTAATAGGTGTCCCTCTTTCCCATCTCAAAAAGTTGGGAGGTATGGATCTCTCCCAGTTCCCACCTCAGGAGCTGCAGGAAAGTTATTCTGGATTTGTACCACCAGCCCCCTGGACACCTATTTTCATATGGACCTTGGAAATTGGCTCACAGTTTTTGGAGTAATTTGTATATATAATAGCAAAAATAGTGCAGCACTTCACTGTGATAAATTAAATGTCCTATTTATATACAATAAGTGAAGTCCCAGTAGTGAATATGTGATGTGAACAAAGAGGAATCTTCTCTATATCCAGAGAGCTGTTCCAAAGGTAAGTGTAGTGTGCCAAACCACTCACCAGAAAACAAACAAAATCCAGCCTCAAATGTACAACTTAACCCACAGCTCCCAACTGTCCCTGATTTTGAGGGACTGTCCCTGATTTGAAACAAAGTCCCTTTGTCCCTCTTTCCTCCTTATTTGTCCCTCATTGTAGTTGTATAAAAAAAAGGAAATTTTTTTCTGAATTGCTGCATTTGTAAATTCCAAAAGTCAATATAAAGGATTAGTGGTGGTTAAAAAAAAACACTTGTGGGTTTAACTAATCATTTTGTTTGCATAATTCTCATTTAAGGGGGCATGGCAGGGGGTGTTTCCTATGCCTACATTTTTTTGCTAATAGGTGTCCCTCATTCCTATTCCAAAAAGTTTGGAGGTATGCTAACCCAAAGTGTTACAAGGTGATCTTCCACTGTGACGTCCCTCCACCAGTCTAAACACTCCCCAGATGGCAAGCAATAACAACAAACCTTGAACTGTTGCTATCAAGCATGGTGACATTATGTTCAGGTTTGATGGTAGCCTGGTAGACTCCAATGGGGACAGACACAATGCAAAGAAAGCCTAAGAACGGGAGCCCAAATGATGCTCACATAGTGTAGTATTTTATTAGAGTTAAAAATACATGTGCTGCAGCATAAAAACAGTAATTGACAAAAGGAACTTACAAAGATGGCTGCCACTCCTACCACGAGGGCACGGAGACAGTGACATCAGGGTGTAGGCCCCTCCCGACGCGTTTTGTGCGCATGCACATTCTCAAAGGATCTGCCTATCCCTTGATTTTTTCATGCTATATAAATAGGACATTTGTTTTATCACAGTGAAGCGCTGCACTATTTTTTGCTATTTTATTGTTGTTTGGAGGTTGTATATTCACCTTTGATGTCCCAGCTGCTATTTAATTAATCAGCATTTACTTCTACTTTCTTGGTTTTACAGTATTTGCTATATGCCTGCGGTCTTTACGGCTTTCATATTGTTCAGAAGTTTTGGAACTTAAAAGCTGTGTTGCACGTTTTTGTCCCCATAGATTTCAATAGAAGATCCTGTAACCATGCAAAACAAGCGTTTTGCATGTTTTGGAATGTTTTTCACTTGGGCAACTTTGCACAAACACACATAAATAAAAACCGCTTGTTTAAAGTAGACCTATAGGTGCAGAGCACCACCTTAGGAGACGCAAGTAGAAAAGGATCCCTCACCCTGCACAGGCAGGCACATTGCATTTTCACAGTCACTCTAGAGTCAGAGAACAGTCTGTGACTTTGTTTTTTCTTTTTGTTTTTTTTTTTATTGAGGGATTAGAACTTGAATAGGGAAAATTATGGGATGCTCACTTGACTTTAAACAACTTCTCCTCTATACAGTCCTATATACAGTCTCTATATACAGCTCCTCTTCTTCCCCCAGCACGCTCTTGCTTTCAGAACTTCGCTATGTCACCTTGTTGTGGTTTTGTAGAAAAGGCCATATTATGGGCGGGGCCAATATGCGGGGCTACGCCCCTTTGTTCCATCCATAGAGAAAACAGCCAGCGTTTACGCATTGGTGGGCAGAGAAGAAGATGGAAGGGGGAGGAACCAACTACTGCATGTGCACCCACAGCTCTGTATAATTCCGGTTGATTATACAGAGCTGTGGGTGCACATGCAGTAGTTGGTCCTGCCCCCTGCCACCTTCCTCCCCACCCAATAGTGTATAAATGCTGATTGTTTTATCTATGCAGGGGCCAAAGGGGTGGAGTACCACACTTTGGCCACACCCTTCCCAACATCGCAGCTTCCATTCGATAGCTCCTCTCATGGACTCACACTCACTCTCATTGGCCGTACGCCCCGCTGGCTTGCCCACCAATCAGTGGCTGTGCTGGATAGAGGTTGAATGTCCTGCTATAGGCTGCTCTCATTTATTATCTATCTGAAGCCACCAATCTTCCCTCGGCTCCTGTATGCTGCTAATCAAGATTTAAGGATGTAAGTGTGCAATGCTTAATTCATTGGTGTCTTTGCAGTTTAACAAATTCCAGAACAGTGCACTCTGTACAATGCATTCCTGAACCTGCACTCTGTACAATGCATTCCTGTACCTGCACTCTGTACAATGCATTCCTGAACTGTGCATTCTGTACAATGCATTCCTGAACCTGCAGTCTGTGAAATGCATTCCTGAACTGTGCACTCTGTACAGTGCATTCCTGAACCTGCACTCTGTACAATGCATTCCTGAACCGTGCACTCTGTACAATGCATTCCTGAACCGTGCACTCTGTACAATGCATTCTTCAACCTGCACTCTGTAAAATGCATTCCTGAACCTGCAGTTTGTACAATGCATTCCTGAACTGTGCACTCTGTACAGTGCATTCCTGAACCTGCACTCTGTACAATGCATTCCTGAACCTGCACTCTGTACAATGCATTCCTGAACCGTGCACTCTGTACAATGCATTCTTCAACCTGCACTCTGTACAATGCATTCCTGAACCTGCACTCTGTACAGTGCATTCCTGAACCTTGCACTCTGTACAATGCATTCCTTAACCTGCACAACGCACTTCTAAACCTTGCACTCTGTATGAAACACACTCCTGAACCTTGCACCCTGTACGAAATGAATTCCTGAACCTTGCACCCTGCACAACGCACTCCTGAACTTTTAACTCTGTATGAAATGCACTCCTGAACCTTGCACTCTGTATGAAATGCACTCCTGAACCTTACGACCTGTACAAAGCGCACTTCTGAACCTTGCACCCTGTACAAAATGCACTTCTGAACCTTGTACCCTGTACAAAATGCACTCCTGAACCTTGTGCCCTGTACAAAATGCACTCCTGAACATTGCACCCTGTACGAAACGCACTCCTGAACCTTGCACCCTGTATGAAATGCACCCTGAACCTTGCACTATGTACGAAACACACTCTTGAATCCTTCCACAATAAGCATACTGCACTCATGGGCAGGGCAAAGGGAGTGGAGCGGCAAAATCAGATTTTACCTAGGGTGTCAAAAATCCTTGCATCAGCCCTGCTCATACCCAAACTAATTTACCTGCACTACCAGCTAACTATACACACTAGCACACTAGCTAGAGGGTGCTACATAGGCAAAACTTTTTTTGTTATTTTGTGTATAGTAAGGGAGGATTATAGGGTTCGTTTTTTGCCATCTGTGGTCCATTGGATATACTTACCTTCACTTCCTGTGCCACAGCCAAAACAGGAAGTGAGAGGAAATCCCTGTAAATTAAGGGAATCCCTTGGGGACCCCCAGGCTACAGAACTATTGGAAGATTTCTCCTCTATGACTTTTCTGGGGACAACCTAAAATTTGGCATTTTCTGTACTTTTACTTACAGGTCTGATGGTAAACAGGACAAATAAAGAGGGATAATCTCCCTAATGGTGGCACAGACATCAATAAAAACTGACAAGAATTCTAATCCCTCTCCACCTTATCCAAAACTAAAGAAAAACTTTTGCCTTTAGTTATACTTTAAGCACTTCTGTAAGGACTTACTATGTGTGAAAGAAGACTAATATATTACCTATTACAGAAAACAGAAGACTCCACATTCTGTTGCTGTGTAATGCATTTTATAAATCTATATCTCTTTTACCATACAACATTGTTTATCCCTTTATATTGTATATAAAGAAACAAAGGTGTTTGCTACAGTTCAGCCACATAGACTAATAAGGGGACTTATTTATCTGCAAGAATTTTTTAATTCCTACGTTGAGACCAATAGAAAAATACAAGAGCTACTAAAGAGAATCAAATAAAGTTATAGGGAGATATGAGATGAAATATACACTAGGGACCCACTTGTGTTATCATATGCTCTGTCCAGCTCTGTTATTCATTATGAGCCCATCCAAAGCAATAAGATATTCTCACTAGAACAATTCTGCTGATTTACACCGCTAGGGGAGACATGCCAAAATCACTGATGAAGTTTTCTTACCAAGAAACTCTCAGAATGAAGGCACACATGATGCTGATTTGGTTGGGCTTCCAACCTTCTCACACACAGAAGAGGATCAGCTCCACATAGGAGATGACATTAGTTCAGTTCTGGAGAATGGAGACTTTTTACCACTGAAAACATATATATGAGTATTACATAAGTCTAGAAGGCCATAGATGGATTATAATTTGGCTGGTTCAGCAGGGACTGGCCACATTCCTATCCATATACAGCTGTTCCCATTTGTGAGAAGTTGATCTAATGATCCGCTTCTCATGAACGGGCTTGTGTGGATCAGGGAATCTGTTCTTTTTTTTTTGATCAGCCCACTACCTATATTAAAAGTCAACGAGAAAAAATAGTGGGGTGATAAATTCGCTGTCACGTATGTATCCGAGTGGGAGGATTCCTCTAATATGCCGCAACTCGTTATAAATGAATAAATAAATAATGACTCTGAGATTCGGATTCAATCCGATTCTATATGCAGCCAACTCTAGTATTAATCACTAAATACCAATACAATAAGGAAGACACAATGGGCCTGATTCATAGTACGGCGAATTGGCGTTTCGGCGTGATTTTGCGAAGCGGCGATTATTTAAGTCTGAAATTGGCATTCAAAGAACGGCGGGCGGAAAATAGCGCCTAGTGTGAGATTCATTAAGATGCAATATGGTCAGAGCGCGACTTAAAACCACGCCAGCTAAAAGCTCGACTAAAGTTTAGCCAAATTTTCCCCTGTACCCCCAAAAATCCCAAATCACTGTGGAAGGTGTGGAAGTCAATTTGGAGATGACTTGCGTTTAAAAAATCTCAAAAACTGACTTAGAAAGAGAGATATCTGCGAAAGTGTGGAAAGGTTAAACAGCTCCTCCAGCCGCGAGCTGCGAACTCGCGAATGTGCGCATGCGCAACGTCAAATTGGCTCAAAAAATTTCGCCAGCGCGATTTTGGGTCAATTTTTTTTTGAATACCGCTTGCAAATCCGCTGTCTCGCCCATAGAAAATGGCAAAAACCGGCGGAATTGGAAAAACATGCACACTTCCAACAAGGGATCCTTTAGTAAACACCATCACATTCCATACACCTTTCCTGCTAACTCCGAAATCATAGCAGTCAAATCTACAGTGTTTATATAGAACCTCCACATTCTCTGAAAAAACCCACAAAATATTACATTGGGGAATTGGTCGTCAGATAGAAAAAAAATAGATGTAAAACATATTTCAAAGAAAGATTATTAGCATTTCACACATATCAAGGAAATGTCACAATTTTGACAATATTTTATGTGTTTCCAAAGAATGTTTTTAGAAATATATTGCAAATACTACCTTTTCTTCCATATGGGTATGGCCAAGTGTTACCATTTTACTACACATTTAACTGAAGGTATATATATATATATCCCTTATACTTGGCTAATTAGCAAAGTATGCCCAACAAACAAATAGAGCTTTAGCTCACAATATTGCTACATATTGACTTTATGGGGCATCTTTTGTATTTTGTTCATGTCTTTGGATTAAAAGTTTGCTGATACACATGCCTTTTTCAAACATGAACAAAATTAATGATGTCAACATTTGGAGGATTGGAGATATCCAAGTGTTGCCCATACAGAGGGCACCTTGCGGATTCGAACTTACAAACCTACAGCAGGAAGGCAGACTCCCTAATCATTGTGCTATTTCTCAGTGAGCGTTGGGTGTTTTCCTCATGCCGTCAAAATGCTCACATGGGAACAGGGGCCATTGAACTGAATAGGATTGGATTTTTTGCCTGTTTTGGGAGCTGATCCTTGAGCTGGACAAATCCCCCTCAAACGCCCCCAAACGGGCTACGTTCACATGTACGTGTTTGTGGTCTGTTTTTGGGGCTTTTGTAGGTGATTTCATATAACAATGCCTGCCCAAAAAATGCATGTCAAAACGCCTGTGAAAACGCCAGCCAAAATGCACATAAGAACGCCTGATATAATTGCCACGCCAAATTTAGGGATGTTCATGAGTGATGAGTCAGATTGTTGGCTTACATATCTGGTCAATCGTCACAATCTCACTTCTCAAATCCCAAAAGGTGTGTTTCAATTGTTTCCCTAAATATATATTTCTCTCTCTCTCACGTAATTGTATATATATGTATGTATTCCTGTATCTAAACATTCTAAATAATGACTAGCAAACTTCAAGAGAGAATTTTTTCAATTCACATATACTATACACACCTACATACATTTCTATTCCTCATTTCTATTTCCCTTGTTTTGGCAACTGAGCATGCTCCAAAACACACAGGATACACACAGTTAATTTTTGGACTGGGCGTTACCATTCTGGGTGTGTTTGCTTGGATTATATATAGCTCACTCAGACATCAGGAAAGATTTGACCTACGAAGAGGTCCAATATATTTGTGTGTCACATGTTTTATGGGTAACATTTTTGGCCCTTTGTTATTTATGGAGGTGAGATTTGGCTGTGTTGTGTGTTGACTCTCTGTAAGTATTTATTGCTGTTAACATAATTCTGTCAATCTGCACATGCATCTGTTGATTATGGGCTCTTTGTCGATGTATATGGTCTAAATGTTGTACAAAGGTTGTTTTGGTTTGAAAAATACAAATGTAATAAACAGCATGTTTCCAATTTTTTTTTTAAAATGTCTTCATGTGTCTAAATAAAGTTTTCTGGTGTCCACAAATGTATGTATTTGTATTTCTTTTTCTAAGTTAAATCTGCTTAATGGTTGTGTATGTTCACTATTCGCGAATTCGCGAATATACAAAACCGCGTTCTCACATTTATACATGAAACCGGAAACGAAACTTTTGGTGCGTGCACACGTTTCCGGAAATTGTCCAGGCCCTGTCGTAAGTGTGCATCATGGCTCCTGCACTGTTTACAGCCGAAATCGTGGCATTTGTGTGTAAGGTAAGGAGGGGGTGTGAGTGTGCAGGGTGCGGGATGGGGGATGGGGGATGGGGGATGGTGGCTGGGTGGGTCGCTTATCTAGCGGGTGTGCAAGAAACTTTTGGTCTGCTGATCTGCGCATGCACTTTCTGCCTATTAGACGTGATCTAGAAGCTTCCTGTTATAGAAACTTCCTAGATGTGAACCTGTTCCCTATATATATATATATATGTATGTGTGTGTATATATATATATGTGTATATATGTATATATATATATATATATATATATATATATATATATATTATATGTATATATATATATATATTATATGTATATATATATATATATTATATGTATATATATATATATATTATATGTATATATATATATATATTATATGTATATATATATATATATTATATGTATATATATATATATTATATGTATATATATATATATATTATATGTATATATATATATATATATTATATGTATATGTATATATATATTATATGTATATATATATATATATTATATGTATATGTATATATATATATATATTATATGTATATGTATATATATATATATATTATATGTATATGTATATGTATATATATATATATATATATATATTATATGTGTATATATATATTATATGTGTATGTATATATAGATGTATGTATGTGTATCTAAAAAATATATATTATACAAAATATATATATTAGACAATATATATACTATGTATATATTATATATAATATATATACATTAGATACATTATAGAATATGTTATATACCATATATTAGTGTATATAATAGGGAACAGGTTCACATCTCTGAACTTTCTATATAGATATAGATAGGCATACCCTGCTTTAAGTACACTCACTTTATATACAATCGTGAGTAAGGACACAGCTTGTTCAGCTTGCCATGACACTGCTCACAAACCATAAGTGACAGGGATAACAAACTTAGGGAGCAACGACAGGGTACCCAGGTACCCAGGACTACACCATATCCATTTTGTGGCTGGCCAGCTTGCCTAGGTAATCTATCATGTCATAGTCCTGGATCCCCTTAACATGCTCCCACATGGTTTGGGAGTAAGGCTATGTCAATGTGGCCAAAATTTACAATGGAGCTGGTGTATTTTCATGCATCGAGAAAAGAAAAAAGGGATTGCTTCACTTTAAGTACATTTTCAGTTTCCATACATGCCCTGGTCCCATTGTGTACTTAAAGTGGGCTATGCCTGTATATAGATAGATTTGATTCGTTTCAACTTTTACACAAAATGAAACCCAATTATCTGTGACAGATTGCTCTGACGCTTTGGAATCTATCTAAATAAAGACAAATGTATTGACCCTTTTCATATATGCAAGATTAGAAACATTATATTCCCTAAATGCATAATGCCAAAAATTATTGCCTTACATACATCCATACACACTGCAAGCTCGGCCCCGTTTGTCTTGTCTGACACTCTTACCATCATAAGCTGGATCTGCACACAGCAGCTAATTGGTTCACCTGAGATGGAATCAGTGATCACAAAAATCTGGAATGGTCATGTCTTCAAAGGATTGCCTTGAACAAATCACCTCTAAAAGAAACACATGAGTGTATAATCACTTGTCTCAATGGATCACATTCCCAACACACCCATCTCACACTGCCATATGATAATGAATGGGGGTGTCCATTGCAAGTTAAATACACCCCCAGATCACATTGCTTTGTTAATTTACAGATCTAACTGGAATATGATGGCACTGCTGTGAACCACTATGCCATCAAATTCTGCTGGTGACCTTTAAAAAGGATTATGTGTGATTGTGTGGATAATTATGCCACCTTAAATTTGCATCTCCCACATACCATGTGCAACTCTTGCAGGAATTGTGAATCAAGGATAATTCAGCACAGCTTAATGAACAGACACATTGAGGAGTGTAGGAACACACCGTCAGATTACCCGATCACACTATGGGGTTTTAACTCCTCCATAATTTTGCCACTTTGGAAACCAAGTGCTTACTTTATGTATACTTTTTAGACGGAACTACAATTTCTAGTAGGGTGATATCATTGCATGAGATTTTCCCTCACTTCCTGTCTTAGTGTCACCAAGACAGGAAGTGAGGGCAATATCACTGTGGGGAAATAGCTTGCAATTGTTGCCTTATAATGTCCATAGTATATATAAAAGGAAAGAATTGCTGGCTGTATCCCCACGGGAGATTCCCTCACTTCCTGTCCTGGTGACACCAAGACAGGAAGTGAAGGGAAATCTCCTGCAATGATATAACACTGTTACATGTTCTAGTTATGTAGCAAACTTAAGAATATACAAAGCAAACATCTTTTTTTTTCCATTTTGGCAAAATCAGGGATTCATTAAAAAACTATCTTTGTTTGTCCCGTGGCTTGCAGGAAAAACATTTTGCCTTGATTCCACCATCAACACAGACAGGGGAAACCCTCCTGCGGAGCCATTGTGTTCTCCTGGTGCTGCCCCTGCCAGGAAAACACAGTGATTATTGCTAGTGGCTACAAGAGATGCTAGCGATAAGTGTGTGTAAAATCTGACAGACTGGTTGTACGTTGTCCTCCAGGTGATCGACCAATCAACTTGGGTACCTTCAGCCTGGCCATACACAGTTTAAATCTGCATCTCAAATGAAGCAATCCCATTTACATATAACACTCCATAAAGGAGAATTGAGGGGCTTATCAGGTCTGCGTCAAAAATTAACAGCCACACCCAATCAGACAGCTCGTGTTAAAAGGGACCTGAAAAGCAATCTGCATGGCTTGCTTTTCCAAGCATTGGCTAGTTTAGTGAGCCTGGACTAATAACAGTCACTGTAATGCTACCCATACTGCTGTCCTTTTAACATGGTGACAAAAGTTGATACCTATGCTACATGTGTGTAAAGTTACTTGCACCCTGCTAAATGGACAGCAATAAGGTTGTAAATACAGTGACTGCCTGTCCCCCCCTGATGGCGGCCCTGGGTGTGTCATGAAAGGCCAATTGAGAAAATGGCTATATCATGTAGAGGAAATCACCAGTGTGGGGCAACCTATGTCATGGAGGTAGATTTGGACATCGATGTATATGTATCACCAGAAATGGAATTCTTTGTTCTACAATATCTCAAAGACGACCTAGCATGTTATTTGAAGACTGTACTATTTTGGACATACTTGGACTCAAACATACACTGCTCTTTCCACAGCTCCTCCTCCTCTGGGGGTATGATAATGTATATACGCATCTTCACCAAAAGCACAAGATGATGTGTCGTCTCCGGATGAGGCTGCAGCGGAGATTTCAGTTTCTGCCTGAGATAGTGGATCTGCAGCGGGCCTGGAGTGATGCCAAAAGGCGCTCACCCAAGCTCCTGCTAAAGGCTGTGGAGCAAATCTCCGGTAAGTAAAAATATACATTACATGTGACCAGATAGGTTACAATTTTTTGGGTAGGTGGACATGTGTTTAGCTATGCAACAACACTAATACCAACACCCCCCCCCCCCCTCCCTCTCGCTCCTACCTTTCCTACCTCCATCAAGTGTCTCTTCACAACCTTTAATACTACTATGTACATTCGTATTTTTTATGTTTTTTTTTTTTCTTCTGCTTCTAGCCAAAGCGGACGGACGGCACCCTCTTGTGCTTTTGGTGAAGAAGGGGAGGAGGAGGACGGCCACACTCCAATATGCAGTCAGAGGCAGCGAGCCATTTGAGCAGCTGAAAATTGTGGATCGTAAGTAGAAAATAAAAATGTTAGAAATTTCTAATCTCTAATCACATTTTACAGAGCCCCCTTTACATCGGAGTCTCCAGACTTACTACACTGTAAGAGGGAAGTGTGAAGACTCTGATATAAGGAGAGTTTGGGAACCATTATTTGAGGGGGGGAAGCTGGGGACTCTGGTGTAAAAGGGAACTCTGTGTTCCCCAAAGCTCCCCCATACATCTGAGCTTACAGAGACCCTCTTACACTTCCCTTCCTCAGTCCACCACAGTCAAGGGCACAACAAGTCCCACTGCAGAAGGCTACCTGCTTGGACTTGTAATCCTCTCTGTAGGGGAATGAGGAAATACTGCCTGCTATGCTAAGACTTGTAGTGCCCTCTGTTAGGGACTAAGGATTCCTCAGTCCTCAACATTCTAGGGCACTATAAGTCTCAGCATAGTGGGCTGTCATACCTCAGTCCCTCACAGCTCGGGTCAAAAACAACACAGTTAAACATCTAAAGGACAACTCCAAACAAAACTACCAATAATGGACAGAGTCCATATGCTCTATAATGTCAAAGACCCGCTACCACTCACCTTCCACCTCTGGTGCTGTCATTGTGTAGGGCAAAGGGCTCCATCTACACCATGTTTGGCTTTCATGTCAGATAGGCAGGACTTGCTCAGCTCCACTCTCTTCCTTGGCAATTGACTCTGGCGTCATTGTGGATCTTTCCTCCTCTAGAAAACCCCCAGGGGCCCTCTCCTTGTCCCCCAGCCACCCAGGGCCTTCTTCTCCTCCTCCTCCACCAACCATTTTCAGACTCTTCCAACTTCCCTGGGGCTACTCAACCACTTTGCATAGTGGACACAACAAATCTATGACCAGCCTGCAAAATATCAAGTCTGGGCCTGGTTACCTGTATGTTCCGGGTCCAGGGCGGAGCTCTCCTCCCAGAGCAACAACTGATGATAGCAGAGTGAGTTGACCGGCCAGTCACTTCCTACTGGTGCAGGTACACACCTACCGATTCCTCCACATCTTAGGATAACATGATCAGACGGCCAATCCCCAGGCAGAGAAGGAGGAGTAAGTGTCAGCGGACAACAGACACCTGGCAGACGCAGTGAAGGGACTGCAGCACACTGCTGCAACTTTTTGATCCGAGGATTGAAAGCAATCTTTTACTTGGGAGATTTCCCTGACTGCGCCCTTCGAAATGTTGGTGCTCCGCCACTGGCCGCAAGGCCCCTGTAGGTGCGAGGCCTTAGGCGCCCGCTTAATTTGCATGGTGCCCTCCTGTTTTAAAACATGGTCAATGCATCTCATTGGTGTAAGTGCACTTCTATGTTCTGAATTGTAGGGGCATTGAGTATGGTGCTAGCATGATGAGAGGTTACTGCCTATTTGTGTCCATAAATAATATATAATGTTTTTCTTTTATTTTAGAAACCAGTGATCAGGATGTGGAGGCTCAGCCTTCTCAGGCCCCCTGTAAGTAATGTGGATGTGCTGGTGTGTTGTGTATTAGGTCGAACTTGGAGGAATGATTGTTTGTTTTGTTTTCTTTTGTGGTTGATGTAACTTCAGCAAGAGAGGAGCCTCAGGCAGGGCCAAGTCGCCTGGATCCGGGCCAGGAACACATTGGTGCCCAAGAAGAGGCCAATTGGTCTCAAGCGGATGAGGACCTGGGCTCTCCTCAAATGGGAAGTAAGTATTCTACATGTGTTTGTGTGTTCAATGTGTCCTGGGAAATCTAAGGGCTGTAATATCTATATTTTGCCATTGGGGTTATGTAGCAGCTGACATTGAGGATGTTAGTTGTGGAGGACTGGGGAAGAGGGGCTGCTGCTTACCCAGTCCAAAGTAACTACTACCTTCAATGTTTCCCAACTACTTTCTGTGTGCCTTTATCAAATAGCTTTGTTTAAAGGATTGTATTTGTGTCTTTGTGTTTCTAGGAGATACGACGCCATCCCCCCATGAAGGGACACCATCCCCCCATGTAGGGTCTCCCCCATCCTCCCCCACTCCAGGCTCCCCTGAACTAGTCTGTAAGTACCTAAAATTAGATTCTCACATGAATTGTGTGTGCTAGGATGATGTGTATCTAGGATAATCTAAGTTGGAGTCTAAGCAAGTGTAGTTTTGCTATATGTGACAGGAAGGTTGGTCATGAAACACTCTTGCTTAACCTTCATGTTTGCAAGGTGGTTTTGGGGAGCTTTACAGGACATGTTATCTTTTGTAAGTTATCTCAAGCCACCCTATTCTAAATTGGTGTTAGTTTCTCTACATTGGAAATGGTGTGCTTTGTACTTGTCAATTTTTTGTGGACATTGTAATTTAATCATGTCCTGATTTAGTCAACACTGAAAATGTGTGTTTGTCAATCTTTCATAAATACTCTTCCTCGGTAATGTACCACATTCCAGTTCACAATTTGTGTTCTTTTTGTGCAGTTTCTCCCGAGCCAGCCACGCCATCAACTTCGGGGGCCCAAAAAAAAACTGATGATGGTAAGTTGTGTGCTTTTCCAGGAATGTGTCTACTTAGTAAGTGGAGAAATGCTAACTGTGTATGTCCCCGCTCAGGCTTCAAGTTCCTCTAAAGGCAGCAGGTTCTTTATGTGAATGCATTCTATGCATTAGTATTCCAAGTGATAGGTGTGCATATTCCCCCTAAGACTTACTGGGACCATTTTTTACGGTCCAAATTTTTGCACTAATACTTGTCTGGAACAGACTCCCCCTCCTCCTTAACTGAGGTGACAGCATGCCAATATTGCCTCCTGATGCTGTCACTCCTAATCATTGAGACCATTGGAAGGGAGGGGGGCAAGGCTGGCTCACAGCCTAGTGCCTGAACAGGCACAGGGTGCTTGGCTTCATCTCATGTGCCTCCATAGCAAGCTGCCTGCTGTGGGGTCAAACAACAGGAGGGAGGTGCCTAGAGGTGTGTACAGGGGCCATGTAAAAAGGAGGATTGTTATTTCTCTTGTCCCCAAAAACCTAGAGAGTGTAAGTCTAACCTGATTAGTTTTCCGCAGCCCTCCCAAAATGATATGTTTCCAACACTTAGAACAGGCAGGGCTGAGGCACCAAAAACATCAGAAAAACACAATCAGCACAAAAGCAGGGAGTACGTATCCTTAACGCTACAAGCTTCACCCAGAAGAATGACGCTTGCACTGTACAAATCTGCATCACCACCATATCAATGTCTAAATAAAACTTTCAGGGAAATGTGGAGGGGTAATGAGTGGGTGTTAGAGCGTTTTCATGACTGCGTAACCTACAGTTAGCGTGAGTCCATTTGTTGATAAACTTTTTCTTCTCTCTTAACACAGCTGGGATGGCGGAAAGGAGATCAGGGGAGCAGACACATCTGCTCCGTCCAGAACTGGCCCTCAAAATTCCTAAGGGTGAGTCTCTACTATGTGTCAGGTTCAATCTATAGACAGTAAGAGTGAGAGAGAACGCTCCACAGATTCCAATGGTGATAGAGATAAATGTGTGCACATGTATCGTGTTGACCAATTGAACCCAAAACACCTTACATTCTTCAAAATGATTGCTTGTGTTTACATGCAGAAAAGCATTTTACTTAGCTTTGGTGGAACTGCTACTAACATTCCAAGCCATCTTATGTAACCTTTTGAACAATTTGCTGTGAAGGTTTGAGTTTAAGGTTTACAACAGCAATTTAGCATATTTGCTTCAGAGTGTTGATAAAAGCCAACCAATAGACTCCTAAGCATATTTGTTGAGGCACATTAATTACAATCCTTGTTTGGATCATTTTGCCTAAAACTAATTGTCATGTTTTTTTCTACCCAGGGCACACCCACCTCACCTACGAGGTCCTCCTGGATTATATGAGGTGGTGCGGAGACCGAATTCTATATTTGGAACACCTTTGTGGCGTGGATCCAGACCCTAAGGAGCCATTCGTTAGGAATGTCACACCTTTAAAAAGATCCTAGTATTTTTTTTTTGTTGTTTGTTTACTTATGTTGCACGTTGCAACACAAAGAAATGTCACATTTGTAATTGTTGCCCATTATAAACAAAAATCTAACAAAAAAATCAAAAACAGTTTAAAAAAATACCCTTTTTTTGGGACCCAAAAAAAAAAAAAAAAAAAAAAAAAAGCCTTGTTTTTGGCAACCAAAAAAAATATAAAAATTTATAAAAAAACCCTTTTTTTGGGACCCAAAAAAACAAAAAAAAAAAAAAAGCCTTGTTTTTGGCCACCAAAAAAAATATAAAAATTTATAAAAAAACCCTTTTTTTGGGACCCAAAAAAAAAAAAAAAAAAAAAAAGCCTTGTTTTTGGCCACCAAAAAAAATATAAAAATTTATAAAAAAACCCTTTTTTTGGGACCCAAAAAAACAAAAAAAACAAAAAAAGCATTGTTTTTGGCAACCAAAAAAAATATAAAAATTTATAAAAAACCCTTTTTTTGGGACCCAAAAAAACAAAAAAAACAAAAAAAAGCCTTGTTTTTGGCAACCAAAAAAAAAATGTTTACAAAAAAGCCTTGTTGTTTTTATGGCAACGGACAAAACCACAAATGTTTACAAAAAAGCCTTGTTGTTTTTATGGCAACGGACAAAACCACAAATGTTTACAAAAAAGCCTTGTTGTTTGTTGGTAACAAACTAAACCAAAAATGTTTACAAAAAAGCCTTGTTGTTTTTGGTAACAAACTAAACCAAAAATGTTTACAAAAAAGCCTTGTTGTTTTTGGTAACAAACTAAACCAAAAATGTTTACAAATAAGCCTTGTTGTTTTTATGGCAACCGACAAAACCACAAATGTTTACAAATAAGCCTTGTTGTTTTTATGGCAACGGAAAAAAACACAAATGTTTACAAAAAAGAATTGTTTTTGTGCAAACCTTCCAAAAAATGATGTCAAAACATAAAAAATGTTTAAAATGTTTATCTAAATTAAATTTAAGTATGTTGCTCTTTGCAACACAAATGTTACATTGGCAATTTAGTTCATTCTATTATATATTGTAATATATTTTTTGTACGCTACAGTTGGTAGACACCCACATGTGTTATTAAAACATTTATTTTATTACCCAAGTTTTCTTTTTGGTGTACACATCGAATGTCTTTTGTGTTGTATTTGTTTACTTGAGTGGTGTGGTCTGTAATTGTTAGTATGTTGGCTTTGGTTTATGTTAGCCTTGAGACTTGTTTTGAAGCTACATTTGAAGGGAGACCTTTTCTTGGGTCGTTATGTGAACATTGAGTTATCTAAATTTACATGAAATCATATGTTTGGAGATAGAGAAGCACGTGTGTATAAATGCCTACATTAACCAGGGCCATTACTTGGCCACCAACACTCCTAAAAAACCAAAGAGCAAACACAAACTAATCATTTTGCATAAAATTTTATTTCATCCCCAAAAGAAGCACTATAATAAATCATATTGTGCCACCCTCAAATTAAAAAAAAAAATGGCCCAAAAAATTGGCCAATGTAAATCATTAACAAAACTAAACCAAATTAAACAAAAAAACAAAAAATCAAGTTGGTGGTCGTGCCTGAAGCAGTGTGGTGAGCATTGTTAAGTTTCCTGCCATCAAATGGTGTGCCAAGAGTTCCATCTGGTCTGGGGTTAACTGTAGAGTTGTGCTCAAGTGGCCCATTAGGATCATATCTTCTGTCTGAGGCTGCTGATGATGCAGGGTGTTGAACGTTGGAAATGTCCCAGACAGAAGATGTTCGGCCAATAGTGTCATCTGCTCTGGGGTCAGCCTAAGCATTTGGGCAACGTGTGCCATTACCATGAGATGGGATCGTTGCTGCTCCAAGGCTATTTGATGCTGCTGGTGGTGCAAGGGTTGTGAAGATGTGTGGGGAGTGGTGGTTGATTGTTTGTTGTGGTCCACGGTGCGGGGGCAAACGACATGTCGCATTGGTGACAAAAAAGAAGAACGGCCTGGGGAGGAGTGAAGTGATAAAGGTGTGGAGGGAATGTAGTCAGGTGGAAGGGGTACTGTGGAACCAGTGCGCATTGAGGTTGTGCAGGAGGATTGCTCATTGAGGGGTGTGGGAGTCCGAACGGAGTGTGAAGTGCTAGGAGTGGCTACAGGAGGAATTGTCCCATCCCCAGCTGCCTGACAAGTGGCCAACACTGGCATTACCCTCCCACTACCACAACCTGCAGTGGCAGGTGAGTGAGATGTTTGGGAGGGCTCTGCCAATGGGGCATCTTCAGATCCAAACAGGCATTGGCGTGTGGCCAGCACCTGAGTGTCAACACTTTGCCGATCCCGTTGATGCTGGTCTGCTAAACTTACCAAGCTGTTACGCATATCCTGTTGAACCTGTAACATATCCTGGTGAACCTGTACCATTGTTGCTACAGATTCCTGTATGAGCCCGAGCAGACGTACTGCCTCAGTAGATTGCTGAGTACGCCTCCTTAACTCATTTTGGACCTGATACTCATCAAGCAGCCTCTCGGCTACATCCAGCATAGATGGACGAAGTTGGGTAGGTGACAATCCCTCTGCATCTAAGGCTACCTGAAAGCAGAAGAAATAGACCAAATCATTATCAAACATCATGACTAAATATTTCAGATTAGTTTGACAACTTAACACCCCAAGCAGAACGTTGAAAAGTTTGATGTGCTTCTAATGAGTACTTGTTCATTGTAAGATTATCCAAGCTAGCAACACTTCTGATAATGGGTACATATTATATTGGTGTGACTAATATGACAAAGGCAAAAAAGATTCAACATGAAGGTGTTCCCAATTAACCCTGGTGTGGTAGGTTGTTTATGCTTTTGGTAAATCTGTTACTACACCAATGACTTTATACATCTACGTATGTTGTCTAAAATCTTGCCATCAATCGGCTACAGGACAACCCAACCAAACGATACCCATGAATTTGGACCTGGAAAATCAAAGACGGGCCGGACTTTAAAGATCCTGGATGTTTTTGGAACATTAGTGGCACACCAAATTATAACATAATTCCCTGATGTTCAAGATAGAACTCTTGTTGTGCTGGTGCATCGTCAGAATGTCATAGCACTAATTTAACACACACAATGTAAGCCACATCTAGTCCAAAATCAATGCTACCATTGAAATGTTACATGTGCACCTTGTTCCCTTATATCACATACCACAGCACTGGATGCAGAATCGTCGCCAGCTCCTGATCCAACTCCAGCTGCAACGTCAAGAGGGGCCTGATGTTCTTTTAAAAAAAAAAAAAAAAAAAACATGTTTAGTACATAACCTTAGTCAGTAATGATTATGGCCAGATTGCCCTCCTAGCTTCATGAATGAAGCATTGAGGCCAAACATTCAAAAGTGCTTTCCTGGGCTCATAGGACACTTGCTAAACCCTCCCAAAGGTTAAGAAGGCTTGGTCTGCCTACTAATGACGGCACCCATTAATGCTGTCAACTGTGTTTTGCAGGGTAAACATCTAAAAGGCAACACTCTTTCCTAAGAAAAAACATGTGTGTTAATGGGGTTAATAAGATTCAAAAAAACATTATTTGACTAGACATACCAACACCTTCCTCCAGGCCTAGCTGCACTGGGTGTGTTCCCTGCTGCGGATCTTCTGTAAAGGACATAGCAATATGAGCTATCTTGGCCAAAAAAAAACATCTACATTGTTTGGCACAGTATGATATTGGACCTACCAGGAGGAGGGTCAGCACTGATGTCAACACCTGTGAGTCCGTCTGGTTCGCCAAGCTGCATGGGCTGTGGAGGGGCTGAGATCCGTGCTACAGATGAACAAATTGCAGGTTGGGGAAAACAAAAAAAGGACAATTGGAAGGGCAAGTATCACATTCTCTTAATGTCACACATAGGATAGTAGTTAATCTTTTCCAAACAACTCACACAATTGACATCCAAGATAATATCCTACCTCGGTGCAAAGCATCCGAATCTAAGTCCTCTCTGGGAAAGATGGTATCGGGTCCTATGATGTTCAAGAAAGGTAATTGATAATCCCAGAGAGAACTTCGTGCACGTTCATCCAGCCGACCTTGACGGTCATAAAGACCCTCCGCAGCCCATGCAATTAGCTTCTTCCGAACGGACCCACAGATGTCGTTGACCTTCTTCCGCACACTGTCACGGTGGCGAGGTGCTTCACCCAGTGCATTTACAGCATCCCGGATTTCATCCCACAATCTGTTCTTCTCTGTTACTGAGTAAGACGCGGCCCTGGTCCCATGTATCGCCTGATATCTGGCCATATAGGCGTGGACCAGGGCACAGCACTGATTGTGGGTGAAACGGGGAAGCCGGGGTAATGTGGACAAGCTGACTCTGGTGGACGGACCCGCTCCAGGACTACTGTCAGAAGAGCCAGCTTGTCCACTTGGTGTGTTAACACCTCCCCCGGCTTCCTCCTCCGGGATGGGGATGGTGGACTCCCTCATGGATACAGCTGGAGCCTCCCTCACACCAGAGCCAGACGATCTGCCCACCCTGCCCCCCCTGCCCCCCCTGGCCCCCCTGGCCCCCCTGGCCCCCCTGGCCCTTCTCATCCTTCCAGTGGGTGGGGCCATGGGAGCACGAGGTGGGCAGAGAATCTGGCTGTCCAGCAGCAGCAAAGAGCCCCAAACTCCTAAATCTGAAATGACAAAAGAGAAAACAGAAAAAACAGGATTTGCAGATTGCTCTTCATATACAGTATAATTAGTGAACAGTTACAGAACACACTTACCTAATGGCACAAACAGACTTGGTCGTGGTGGTGGTGGTAGTAGTGGGCAAAGAGCAGAAGAGGCTGCAAAGAAAAGGAAAAAAAAAAACACATAAGAAAACGCATATGGGTACAAATCACACGAGGCCCTCCAAACACTTACCTAATGGCACAAACACGGTGGTGGTGGTGGTGGTGGCAAAAAAAGCAGAAGAGGTTGCAAAGAAATGTACAAAAAAAAAACATAAGAAAACGCATAGGGGTACAAATCACACGAGGCCCTCCAAACACTTACCTAATGGCACAAACACAGTGGTGGTGGTGGTGGTGGTGGTGGTGGTGGCAAAGAGCAGAAGAGGCTGCAAAGAAATGTAAAAAAAAAACACATAAGAAAACTCATAGGGGTACAAATCACACGAGGCCCTCCAAACACTTACCTAATGGCACAAACACAGTGGTGGTGGTGGTGGTGGTGGTGGTGGTGGTGGCAAAGAGCAGAAGAGGCTGCAAAGAAATGTAAAAAAAAAACACATAAGAAAACTCATAGGGGTACAAATCACACGAGGCCCTCCAAACACTTACCTAATGGCACAAACACAGTGGTGGTGGTGGTGGTGGTGGTGGTGGTGGTGGTGGTGGTGGCAAAGAGCAGAAGAGGCTGCAAAGAAATGTAAAAAAAAAACACATAAGAAAACTCATAGGGGTACAAATCACACGAGGCCCTCCAAACACTTACCTAATGGCACAAACACAGTGGTGGTGGTTGTGGTGGTGGTGGTGGCAAAGAGCAGAAGAGGCTGCAAAGAAATGTACAAAAAATACACATAAGAAAACGCATAGGGGTACAAATCACACGAGGCCCTCCAAACACTTACCTAATGGCACAAACACAGTGGTGGTGGTGGTGGTGGTGGTGGTGGCAAAGAGCAGAAGAGGCTGCAAAGAAATGTACAAAAAATACACATAAGAAAACGCATAGGGGTACAAATCACACGAGGCCCTCCAAACACTTACCTAATGGCACAAACACAGTGGTGGTGGTGGTGGTGGTGGTGGTGGCAAAGAGCAGAAGAGGCTGCAAAGAAATGTACAAAAAATACACATAAGAAAACGCATAGGGGTACAAATCACACGAGGCCCTCCAAACACTTACCTAATGGCACAAACACAGTGGTGGTGGTGGTGGTGGTGGTGGTGGTGGCAAAGAGCAGAAGAGGCTGCAAAGAAATGTACAAAAAATACACATAAGAAAACGCATAGGGGTACAAATCACACGAGGCCCTCCAAACACTTACCTAATGGCACAAACACAGTGGTGGTGGTGGTGGTGGTGTAATCCTTTATAGGCAAAAGGAGGCTGCAAACATTAAACATACATGAGAAATCGCATGACCTACATACGTGCACATAATAAATTACAGTTATCAGGAAAGCAAAAATGGTGTCTTTGGAAGCTGGGAAGGTAAGGGGGCAGGTTTAGATGCCAAATCTAGACTGCACACCTTTAACAAACATGAGAAAACACATGTCCAAACCACATGCACATGGGGCCAACTGCCAATGATTAAAAGACACTTGAGGGGTTCCCAAGCTATTGTGGGTTGGAGGGGATTCACCATAGACAACTTAAGCACACCCAAGATAAGTACAAATTGTCTCCTTCCTTTTTTTTGGGAGAGAGAGATACAATTGTCTTACCTCCAGATAATGTAGGTTGTGGGTCACAGGGTCTTGCTAGCACATAAGAAACATCGATCTATAACATCCAGCAGCCATATTGGCCATGTGCTCCTTTTATAGCTGGCTCACAGGTGTGATAATTAGCGGCCGTTTCTATATATATCTGCGCATTCGCGAATTTGCGCGTTCAAAATGGAGGACGATATCCCAGACGCATTAGATGGTGCAATGCTGGCATTTATTGGTGCCTTGTTTGAGGAGGCCCTGGCACAGGAGGCAGCAGAAGGTGGGGAAGCTGCAGCAGCAGCAGCAGCAGCACCTCCAGCAGCAGCACCTCCAGTCCGTGTGCCCTTACCTCGCCAGCCACGCATTTTTGCTCCAAGGATCTATTTGGACAAGCTGCGGGATTCTGATGTCAGGAGGAAGTTCCGGCTCGAGCGAGGAACTATTCTACACCTCTACCAGCTCATAGCAGAGAAAATTGACCCGGACACACAGCGCGGCCATGCGGTGCCCGGCATGGCCAGATTGCTGGCCACTTTGTATATTTTAGGGCGTGGCAGCTTCCAAGCCACTTCGGGAAGTATCATGGGCATTAGCCAGCCCACAGTTTCAAGGGTGTTCATGTTGGTCATTAATGCCATAGTGGATATAGTGCCCAATTTTATCCACTGGCCACAGAATGAAAATGAGTGGAATGAAGTCAAGTTGGGTTTCTACCGGCGGGCACACATGCCGCAAATCCTAGGGGCAATCGATGGCACCCACATAGCCATTAGGCCCCCAAGGAGCCACGAAAGTGAATACCGGAACCGCAAGCAGTACCACTCTGTGAACGTCCAATTAGTGTGTGACGCCAAACAGCGCATCATGAGTGTCAACACTGGTCACCCAGGGTCGTGCCATGATTCCAGTATGTTAAGAACAAGTACTCTGTACGAGGTGTTTGAAAGTGGACAAATGCCCGAAGGGTGGCTTATTGGTAAAGTATTTTGTCTTAACAACATAAACTGTAAGATTACATAGACATAGGAATAAGCTACATCGGTGTACACCCTGATTTAAGCAAAGCCTACCTAAAATGGATGTGTTATTAGTTGTCAGGCTGTTCACACACAACCAGATCAGCAGCTTAGCAGCTCACAAAAGAAAGATTTGCAAAGTTGTCTTTGAGTCCAATGAAGGTGGTTAACCAATGTGTAAATGGTGTCCTCTAGCCACCCAAAGAAAACCTACAAATGATTCCAATGGTATTGCCATATCCCCAAAGTACTTTGCATAAGTGAGTCAATATTGGTTTCCTCACTCTAGTTGCAGATATATTCCAGAAGTAAGACCTAGGCTAATGTAATAGGAACAAAATAGGGGCCAAGTTGGAACTTGCAAGAGAAACCCACCACTTTGTGTGTCCTTTTTCCCATTTGTATTAGTGATTTAGGCAGTTAGACAGAGTTGAGATGTTTCATATGATTTTTTGCAAACAGACGAGCAGGTTGTTTAGTAAAATGCCTAATTGTCTCCCATTTTGAGGAGTCATCTAAAGTCACATGATAGGAAGAACTAATGTATATTTTTCTTATTTTTCAGGGGATGCTGGTTACCCGCAGCTGACGTGGCTGATGGCTCCAATCAGGTACCCCCAGGGCCCAGCAGAGAGGAATTACAACAGGGCCTTGCGGAGAAGCCGGAGTATCATTGAGTTGACCATAGGTCTTCTCAAGTCCCGGTTTCTCTGCTTGGCCCGGCCTGGGGGTGAACTCCTGTACTCTCCTACAAAGGCTTCCAAGATCATCCTGGCGTGCTGCGTGTTGCACAACATGTGCGTTGCCCGGGATGATTCTTGGGAGCTGACGGAGGAGAGGGAGCCAGAGGTCCGTCAGCCGGCGGCCCCCAGGCGGCGGAGCACCGCTGCCGGTATGGCCACCCGGAATACCCTGGTTGCTAGCCACTTTACATGTAAGTACTGTAACCGGTCAAGATAGGGCATGTGTATTAATTAGCTAGTTAGCAGAGGTGCCACTCACAGGGAGACAGAGGGTGATTATCATCTGCCAATGACACTTGCCATTGTAGATAAAGTGTAGTCAACATTGGTAAAATTGTGTTACTTGAGCAAAAACATGCACCTCTAACCATAAACATGTTGGTATTGTGAATAGTGTAAAGGGCTGAGAAGAGCTGGCAGGTGTTTATTTGTGTCTATGCCACCTGTGTAGTTATTGATAACATGAACGGCTGCTTGGTATCTTATGGTGTTGTAATTTTCCAGAACATCAACATCTTGGAATCATGGCACGTACCATGGGAAGCCTGTGGTGATGGGCTGTCTGGCGTCACAGGTGTGTATTCAAATGTTTACATTAATGATTTCTGGTTTGTGTAAGTTGGCATAAAATGTGTTATTTCACTCGTGATGTCGAAATTAAATGAAGTTCAGAATGAAGCAAACAGGCATTAAGATGTGATTTTCATAATGAAATGTCTTATCCTTTGTTTTATTTTTCCAGGAGTGGTACTGCTTGCGGGTGTAGGTGGTAGAAACCCACCTTGATGGACTCCACTCATTTTCTTTTGTGGTCAGTGGATATTTGGTAAGGCGCATGGCCAATGACCAACATGAACACCCTGGAACTTCGAAAGTGGCTTGGAAGCTGCCCAGCAACCTTGCCATGCCTGTCCCCTATGAGCTGGTAGAGGTGCAGAATGGATTCTGAACTCTGCCGGAAGTTGTGGAAGACATCAGAATCCCGTAGCCATGGAGCAAAGATCGTGGTCTGGCGCTGTAAAGGCACACGGACTGGAGAGTGACAATATTCTTTTGCTGCATCCCTCCTTCTGCTGTCATTCTCAAATAAATAAATACATTAGAATTGAACATGTGTTTTTTTGTTTTGTGTGGGTGCCTACAGACAAAAGGGCCATCCACACTGTAAGATTTAGAGAAGACTTTATCCTTCCGATTGACATTTTCTATGTAGTGCAAGGGCCTGCCTGATTGCATCCAAATTGAAAGTGTTGAGGTTTGAGCTTCTATTATATGGTTTGGTTAAGTCTACAGGAAAAAGTCTAGACAAATTGTTAGTGTATGGCCCATTAAGCTGCCAAGGCCGGAGTTTTGCACTTTGCATGCTGCTTGTACTGGTGATGTGAGGGGTTGTAATGTAGAGTAGGGATGTGACAGTGTTGTGTTGAGGTGTGAGGCAAATGTAGTGTTGGACTATGAGGGCCTGTGTTGTTGAAATATGGAGAGAGTCCAATATCAGACACCTATGTTTATTGGTCAAGAAATTGTAAGAACCATGGTAAATATGTAAAGAATTGCATCTCGATAAAACTAGGACCACACTCATAAAATCAAAATTGTGTTGTTTCCATTGATGTGCTTGAAATTTGGGTAGGACACCCCCCTCCCCCCCCAAATTCAAGATAGTTTAAAAAAACTGTTTAAAAAAATGAGAGTGAAAAGAGATCCCAAGTGTAGTGATGTGATTTGAACCCATGACGTTGTGAACTGCAGTGAAGTTGCAAAGCACTTAGCTATTGTGCAGAATAAAGCTGTATGGTGGAAAAAAAGGAGTGTGTTAAGGCTAAAAAGCACATATAGCTAAAGAACTAAACATTGTATGGAATGTGGGAAGAAGACCATGGTAAAATTGTGAGGTTTCATCTTGCCCTGAAGTAGGGTAGGGGTTTGGTCACTTGCCTTTGGTACTTTCCTTCATAAGATCGATTCGACACACAGACAAGATCAAAAAAACACTTAAAATGGTGTAAGCTTGCAAGCGCTTCTGAGTGTAACATTATTTAGCAATATATATGATGTAATCCGTTACATTTTAGCAATATAAACAAAAAAAGAAAATAAAAAAAGTAGGTGGAGATGGTAAGCCTCGAACCTACAGCAGAGGGAGATGAATTACAGACATGTGATGTGTGCACTAATCCACTAGCCCACATCGCTATGTGAAACTGCTATAAGCACGAAGACATAAGTTTGCGAATTGGCGAAGCCGCGATCGTAAGTGAATCCCGCTGACGGCGGAATTCATTATTGCTGTTTTACTCGCCAATTCGCCGCAGCGCCAGTTAATTGATTTGAACGCGGCGAAACTGAAACACGTCATAGAGGTTTGAAGCTGCAGTTTCTTTAAATCCGGCCCCCCGAGTCGGCGCACGACAGAAGAGATCTCAGAAAAGACTCTGACCAAGTCTACCAATGTCAGAATCGCAGCGAGACGTCTTAAGATATAGGAAGATGCTGAAGAAATAAGGGGGTCTCACTACTTATAATATATAGACAGACCAGATAATTAAATCAGAAGTCAGCAGGTATACGAAACATATATGATCCAACTCTTGCAAACTAATCCGATTCCTTTAAAATCCTTAAAAAATCCCTATATCTGTCTGAGGTGTATGAAGGTGGGAAGTAAATCCTACTTGTAGACAACTTTCATCAGGTCAATCTATAAACAAAGGAGGTATAAGACGACATATATAATGCGAATCTTTAAAAACACCCAAATCCGATTCCTTAACACTAATTAAAAATTCTAAAATATTAATTCCCAGTAGAATAAAAAGCCTCCTTTTCTAAAAACGACACATAAAGATAAAAAGACCTTGATAATCGCAACAGTCAACTGAATCGCAGTAATAGTTTGCTAATTCACAAATGGTGCATGTGTGACCAAATAAATATATATATATAAAGTGCTATGATGAATCAATAAATAATATCAAATATCAATAAATATCTAAAAGGTGTATAACAAATTCGTGTGTAATCCTGATAAATAATTTAAAGTGCATATATCAATCTGGTGCAGTGATCAAAAATAAATATATATCAATAATTTTATGTGCACTCAACAGTCCATGCGCATAAAAGGTATATATATATATATATATATATATATAAACTTTGTGCAAATGATGATCCGTGTGCGGTGAATACAGTTGGTGCAGTGATAAAAATAAAGTTCATCCGTGCACAATTAATAGGTGACAATTAGCGATTTTCTAAGGCACTATTGTGAATATCCCGCGCTGTGATCCAGAGTGAGCCGTGATAGTATAGGCGCAGTGGCCGCTCACCTCAGAGAGCTTGTCTCTCCCCTAGGGGTGTACTGCTGGGTTCTTCAGCAAGGGATACTCCAACCTCCACTCTGTACTCCACAGTTATCGGTTCCAGATTATCTCCAAACGGTACTGTCTTTATTATGTAAAGCAAAGAAATACACACACATTCACATACACTCAAGGGATCCCTTGAGAAAGTCACGTAATCTGTGACGCAACCGGTCGGGAGGCTTTGGGTGACATCAGCTTCCGGTTGGACGGCCGTAACCGGAAGTACCCGGGAATCAACACCGCAAGAGTGCGGCAACATTATATCGTCTCTGCCTATACCATTCGTTTTAAATGTGAGTGTATTTCTTTGCTTTACATAATAAAGACAGTTTTTACATACTTCACGATTAGGGATTATTCTCTTTTTCTGGGACACACTGGTACCGTTGGGAGATAATCTGGAACCGATAACTGTGGAGTACAGAGTGGAGGTTGGAGTATCCCTTGCTGAAGAACCCAGCAGTACACCCCTAGGGGAGAGACCAGCTTAAAGCGCCTATTAAGGCGCAGTGAGGTGAGCGGCCACTGCGCCTATACTATCACGGCTCACTCTGGATCACAGCGCGGGATATTCACAAGAGTGTCTTAGAAAATCACCAATTGTCACCTATTAATTGTGCACGGATGAACTTTATTTTTATCACTGCACCAACTGTATTCACCGCACACGGATCATCATTTGCACAAAGGTTATATATATATATATATACCTTTTATGCACATGGACTGTTGAGTGCACATAAAATTATTGATATATATTTATTTTTGATCACTGCACCAGATTGATATATGCACTTTAAATTATTTATCAGGATTACACACGAATTTGTTATACACCTTTTAGATATTTATTGATATTTGATTATTTTATATTATTTATTGATTCATCATAGCATTTTATATATATATATTTATTTGGTCACACATGCACCATTTGTGAATTAGCAAACTATTATTGCGATTCAGTTGGCTGTTGCGATTATCAGGGTCTTTTTATCTTTATGTGTCGTTTTTAGAAAAGGAGGCTTTTTATTCTACTGGGAATTAATATTTTAGAATTTTTAATTAGTGTCAAGGAATCGGATTTGGATGTTTTTAAAGATTTGCATTATATATGTCATCTTATACCTCCTTTGTTTATAGATTGACCTGATGAAAGTTTTCTACAAGTAGGATTTACTTCCCACCTTCATACACCTCAGACAGATATAGGGATTTTTTAAGGATTTTAAAGGAATCGGATTAGTTTGCAAGAGTTGGATCATATATGTTTCGTATACCTGCTGACTTCTGATTTAATTATCTGGTCTGTCTATATATTATAAGTAGTGAGACCCCCTTTTTTCTTCAGCATCTTCCTATATCTTAAGACGTCTCGCTGCGATTCTGACATTGGTAGACTTGGTCAGAGTCTTTTCTGAGATCTCTTCTGTCATGCGCCGACTCATTGTGTCTTCTTTATATTAAAAGTCAGCCACTACAGCCCCTTTGTAGCTGCTGAGTTTTAATTTTTTTTTCCAGACAGTGCACCGCTTTAAGTGGTGTCAGACAGAGAAAACCTTCACTGTCTGTTTGGGGTCTGGAGTACACAAGAAAAGTACATTGGGCTGGAAGTGAATGGCGTTTTGACTCTATGACACTAGATGCACATTCTGGACCATGAAAAAGTTCAGGATATCTCATAGGCTACTCTTCTGCATGCATCTATGGCCAACCTAAAGGTAAGTGAGAAAAACTACTTTAAAGTCAGTCCAGATGAACTACACTCTGCAAATTGTTTGAGAGCAGATGAGCCATAAACTCTTCATTAACCCTAGGTTCACATCTGTGGTTGATGCGGTTTTCAGGTGTGTTTTGCATTTTTGAACATGCATTTTCATGCAGTTTTCATGAGTTTTGCTTTTTTTTTTTAATTCTTTAACAAACTTTGTATAGCTGGTTGTTAGGGAGTGGGCTGTAAAGCCGGCTGCCACGTCCTTAACAACCAATGAGTCATCAGCTGTCAGCGGGCATCATTGCTGAATGTAAAAACAAGAATTGCCGGCAATAAAAAAAAATGTAAAAAAAACAGCCATGCCAAAATTTTAAAAAATATGGCGTGCCCCCCCCCCCCCCCAAATCTATATCGGACCCTTATCCGAGCATGCAGCCTGGCAGGTCAGGGAAGGGAGGGGACGAGTGAGCACCCCCCCCCCTTCCTGAACAATACCATGCCACATGCCCTCAACATGAGGGGGTTACTTTGGGGCATGAGGCATGGTATTGTTCAGGAAGGGGGGGGGGGGTGCATGGGCCATCTCCATAAAGCACCTAGTCCCCATGTTGATTGGGACAAGGGCCACTCCCCTGGCTGGTGGCTGTGGAGGTATGTGGGCAGGAGCCTTATTGGAATCTGGAAGCTCCCTTTAACAAGAGACCACCAGATCCCCCCCCCCCATGTGAATGAGTATGGGGTACATAAAACCCCTACCTATTTACCAAAAAAAGCGAGAAAAGACACACCACAAATCCTTTATTAAAAAATAAAACAAACAATGTCCCCCGGTGTAGATCCATTGTCAATTATGACACCTGCAGCACCGTCGGACCTGGAAAAAAAAAAAAAAAAAAGCTCCGCTCACACCGAAGGCTTCGCCTTCTGCCTGCCGTGAGACAGTTCTTAAATAGCTAAGGGGCAGGGCAACCTGGCGACCTCACCTGGTAGCACTGGCCCTCCAACGTCAAAAAAGATTTTACTGCAATTTTTCTGCATTTGCGGTGCTGTTGTTAAAAGACATGTTACTTAAAATTGCACCAAAAAGGCATCACGGGTGCCTTTCCACCACATTTTACATTGCTTTCAATGGGAATGTGCATTTGTGGTGTGTTTTTTTTACTTCCCAAACATGCTCAAAAAATGCTGCAGGCAGGATTTTTTTCACCGCAACGGAAATGCAATGCCCCAGTGAGAACACATTTATTAATTTTAAATGGAAGCATTTTTCTTGAGCTTTTTAGGTGCTTTTTTTAATGCAAATGCACTTGAAAAACTCCTCACTGTGAAAGCAGCCAAAGTGTTAGCTGGAGTTCATCTTCAATTTGTTAGTGTATCTAAATCTACTAGTCCACCTAACACTCCCCTACCCCAAGGCTTACAATGCTGCTGTCCTAAAGGTGCCCCCTTTGCTCCTTCATCCAGAATGGAGGCACTCTAATACAGGAGATGTGTTACTGGCCATGTCACCAGGGCAAAACAGAGGGGAAAAAGCCTAAAATAGAAAACAAATGCAGTCACCACATCTAATGATTGGTTAGCCGCAATATATTACATTTTTAGTTTTAGGCTTAACGTTTTGTCTTTAGGTATTTTTTAACATTGATTGAGGTAGAAGGGAATGCATAGAGTACTGAAACTTTTGCTATTTACATAAAGTCATTGGGGTTGATTTACTAAAACTGGAGAGTGCAAATCTGGTGCAGCTCTGCATAGAAACCAAATAGCTTCCCGATTTTATTTTCACTGGAGAGTGCAAAATCTGAAGCAGCAGTGTGTGGGAGCCAATCAGCTTCTAACTTCAGCTTGTTTAGTCAAGTTTAGACAATAATACCTGGAAGCTGATTGGTTTCTTTTCAGGTCTGCATCAGATTTTGCAGTCTCCAGTTTTAGTAAATCAACCCCACAGAGCTTTTTCGCAACCCTTAATTGAACAAGCTGAAGTTAGAAGCTGATTGGATACCATGCACAGCTGCACCAAATTATGCACTCTTCAGTTTTAGTAAATCAACCCCATTGCACTGTTTAAAAACATTATAAGAGGAAAAATGTACAGGGGAAGCCAAGGACCATAAAAATGCCTGCACTCGGTGGCAGATTCTTGCCTCTGGCCATTGAAAATGGTGCTGAAAGCTTTGCAGACAGGGCTCTGCGAGGATTCAGATATTAGTGTGGCCTTCTAACAAATCACTTCATTACAGCACCCTCTGCTGGTCAGATATGATAATGCAATCAAAAGACACTTTGGTGTCCTTTTATGAACGGGTGAATTTTTTTCTCCGTTGGCTTCTCTACAGTTCTCCGGGGAAAATGATCACATCTGGCACCCATTTTATGAATTGGAGAACTTCAGTTCGCCCAGGGTGATCAGAGGAGAACGGTTTTCTCGGAGATCTGTGTAGAAGTCAATGGGGCGTCTGTAATCTCGTGAGACAAAGCGAGATTACCGTAGTATGAAAATCCCTGGCGCACTTTAACAAGCAGAGATAAATTATCACTGCTGAGTACACAAGGTTAATAAATAATAGTCCCCTTACATAAATATATATATATATACACTGAATACACACACACATACATTGTATATATATATACACATTAAATATATATCTACATGTATGTGTGTATATATATATATACATGTATATATATATACATAAATATGGCAGGGGGACATGATTACTGTGTTGGGGGGTCTTAATGAGGAAGAAGGAAGTCCATAATCTTCCTTTTTCCCCCTCAGTTCTCCCCCGATTCTGTCTTCACTCCCCGCTTCACAAGCTCCAGGCTGGTGAATCCGGGAGTGTGAATTCTGACCCAGATCGCCAGTGAAGTGCGGGGATCGCAGCTTCATAGCCTGGCTGTTTCTGTGTCTGTCAATGACAGATTCCCATGTGAAGAGATGATCAGCGGAGAACATGTTCTCCCCCGATCATTTCTGTTTCATAAACTGAGAATGATCGGAAATGAGCTGTGATCAGCAGGATCACTGGTCATCTCCGTTTCATAAAAGGACACCTTAATATGTCTTGTAAAAAAAAAAAAAAACACATACACTGGATGTAGTTCATCTGTACAATACTTGCCGATTGGACCAAATTGTATCCCTTTAAAAAAAAAAAACTGCAAAAGAAAAAAATAGTAGTTGAACTGCCAGAACTTTAATGAAAGCCTTATTCCGTGTGCCCTTTCACTCTGTTGCATTGAAATCCAAAGAAGTGGCTCCCATTCTCTTCTCATTGACTACAGAATGCCTCTCTTTGTGTTATGGAGATTTGGAAAGGGGGTGGCGTTCTGTAGTCCAGTAGAAGAGAACGGAGGTCCTGTCCTCCTTTAGTTGATCTTCTCTGCAAAAGCTATAAAATACATTACTAATAGATAAAAGTGTAATCTCTGCAATTTAACCTGAGCATAGGAAGGGAAATGGCGTAATTAGCTGTTATCCTTGATAAAAATGCATGTCAAAATGTTTGTAATTCCCCCAGATATGCTGCACTGCCACTTTAATTAAATTGTAAATAAAGAGAATCATTCGACTTAAAGTGGTTCTAAAAGCAGGTTTTTTATGTTAATGCATCCTATTGGGGCTATTAACCCCAGGAGGTTGTGGGCGGGGGCAAACCTCCACTATTTTCACCTGAACAATAAAAGCAGGATTTGGAGCAGGTACCTGTCTGAAATAGGTACCCGTTCCCAGAAAAAAAAAAAAAAAAAAAGTTTCCAATGATGGCAGAGGAGGGGAGAAGGAGGAAGAGTGGAACTTCCACTTTTAAAGTGCTTGTACACCTTTACATATACCCAGTGAAGTGACTAGCCTCAGGTGATACACAGAGATGAAACCTACATAATTTGTACCTATAGTCCTATAGTCACTACATCCCAGGGCTGTCTTTAACGTGGAGCAAAAGGGCCAGCTGCCCAGGGCCCTGTTATTGTTGGGGGGCCCTAAGCAGCTGCCCCTGGAGACCTAGCTGCCCTTAAATAGTTCTCCCAGTGTAGCGGTCACGAATACAGCTGCCCGTCCTCCCCTGTTTGCTCTCCCAGCCAGTTAACACAAGACAGGAGACACTGACAGAGGAGAAGCACAGTTGCAGGCTGTATGTGTAAGAGCATGCTTGTCCTGACAGGGAGTGAGGCAGAGCTGCTCTCCGTGTCCTTATATTACATGTTTTGGTAAATATAAAGAAGAATGTCAAATCTGATTTTTTTTTAGTGTTAGGTCAGTTTTATGGAGATTGTTGGAGGAAGGGATGGATAGATAGAGGGATTAATGGATGGATGGAAGTAGGGGTGAATGAATGGAAGGATGGACAGATTTATGGATAGAGGAATGAATGGAAGGAGGGATGGGTGGATGAATAGAAGGAGGGAAGGGTTGATGGGGGGACAGATGTATGGAGGGATGTATGGAGTGTAAGTAGCTGTCACGCACTGACCTGGTTTTCTCCGGACCAGCTTCTTCCACCCACTGCAGAAGTGGACTTTAGTGAACACCCCCGGACATACCTGTCGCACAGGGAACGGTCATTCTTGCTGGGGGCTTCTGCGTTCCTTGCTGCGTCGTTGCTGGGGGCTGCTGCGGCTGTGGCTGGGAGGGTACAGAAGTGGCTTTGGACAGGGGGGTACAGAGGTGGCTGTGGACAGGGGGGGATATAGAGTTCGCTGCGGACAGGGGGGGTATAGAGTTGGCTGTGGACAGCGGGAGTACAGAGTTGGCTGTGGACGGGGGGGGGGGTACAGAGGTGGCTGTGAACGGGGGGGGGGTAGAAAGATGGCTGTGGACAGGGGGTACAGAGGTTTTAAGGTTTCTGTGGACGGGGGGGTAATACAGAGGAGGTTGTGGACATGGGGGGAATACATAGATGGCTGTGAACGGAGGATAGAGAGGTGGCTGTGGACAGGGGGGGTACAGAGGTGGCTGTGGACAGAGGATACAGAGGTGGCTGTGGATATGGGGGGGGGGGGTAAAGAGGTGGTTGTGGACATGGGGGGAATACATAGATGGCTGTGAACGGAGGATACAGAGGTGGCTGTAGACAGGGGGGGTACAGAGGTGGCTGTTGACAAGGGGGGGGGGGGGGGGAAAGAGGTGGCTTTGGACAGGGGGAGTACAGAGTTGGATGTGGCTGAGGGGGTACAGAACTGGCTTTGGACAGGGGGGGTACAGAGATGGCCGTGGACGTGGTGTACAGTGGTGGCTGTGGACAGGAAGGGTACAGATGTGGCTGTGGACTGGGGGGTACAGAGGTGGCTGTGGACAGGGGGAGGTACAGAGGTGGCTGTGGACAGGGGGTACAGAGGTGGCTGTAGACAGGAAGGGTACAGTCATGGTTGTGGATGGGGGGTACAGAGGTGGCTGTGGATAGAGGGGGTAAAAAGATGGCTGTGGACGGGGGGTACAGAGGTGGCTGTGGATGGGGGGGATACAGAGGTGGCGGGGGACGGAGGATACAGAGGTGGCTGTGGACAGGGGGGGTACAGAGGTGGCTGTGGACATGGGGGGGATACATACAGTAGGTGGATGTGAACGGAGGATACAGAGGTGGTAAAGGACAGGGGGGGTTACAGAGGTGGCTGTGGACAAGGGATACAGAGGTGGCTGTGGACAGGGGGGATAACAAGGGGGCTGTGGACATCAAGGGTACAGAGGTGGCTTTGGATGGGGGGGTACAAAGGTGGCTGTATACAGGGGGGGTACAGAGGTGGCTGTGGACGGAGGATACAGAGGTGGCTGTGGATATGGGGGGGGGGTAAAGAGGTGGTTGTGGACATGGGGGGAATACATAGATGGCTGTGAACGGAGGATACAGAGGTGGCTGTAGACAGGGGGGGGTACAGAGGTGGCTTTGGACAGGGGGAGTACAGAATTGGATGTGGCTGAGGGGGTACAGAACTGGCTTTGGACAGGGGGGGTACAGAGATGGCCGTGGACGTGGTGTACAGCGGTGGCTGTGGACAGGGAGGGTACAGATGTGGCTGTGGCCTGGGGGATACAGAGGTGGCTGTGGACAGGGGGGAGGTACAGAGGTGGCTGTGGACAGGGGGTATAGAAGTGGCTGTGGACAGGAAGGGTACAGTCATGGTTGTGGATGGGGGGGACAGAGGTGGCTGTGGATAGAGGGGGTAAAAAGGTGGCTGTGGACGGGGGGTACAGAGGTGGCTGTGGATGGGGGGGATACAGAGGTGGCGGGGGGATGGAGGATACAGAGGTGGCTGTGGACAGGGGGGGGTACAGAGGTGGCTATGGACATGGGGGGATACATACAGTAGGTGGATGTGAACGGAGGATACAGAGGTGGTAAAGGACAGGGGGGGTACAGAGGTGGCTGTGGACAAGGGATACAGAGGTGGCTGTGGACAGGGGGGGTACAGAGGTGGCTGTAGACAAGGGATATAGAGGTGGCTGTGGACAGGGGGGATAACAAGGGGGCTGTGGACATCAAGGGTACTTAGGTGGCTTTGGATGGGGGGGTACAAAGGTGGCTGTATACGGGGGGGGGGTACAGAGTTGGCTGTGGCTGGGGGGTACAGAGGTGGCTTTGGACAGGGGGAGTACAGAGTTGGATGTGGCTGAGGGGGTACAGAACTGGCTTTGGACAGGGGGGGTACAGTGATGGCCGTGGACGTGGTGTACAGCGGTGGCTGTGGACAGGGAGGGTACAGATGTGGCTGTGGACTGGGGGGTACAGAGGTGGCTGTGGACAGGGGGAGGTACAGAGGTGGCTGTGGACAGGGGGAGGTACAGAGGTGGCTGTGGACAGGGGGGTACAGTCATGGTTGTGGATGGGGGTACAGAGGTGGCTGTGGATAGAGGGGGTAAAAAGGTGGCTGTGGACGGGGGGTACAGAGGTGGCGGGGGACGGAGGATACAGAGGTGGCTATGGACAGGGGGGGTACAGAGGTGGCTGTGGACAGGGGGGGTACAGAGGTGGCTGTGGACATGGGGGGGATACATACAGTAGGTGGATGTGAACGGAGGATACAGAGGTGGTAGGGGGGGGGGTACAGAGGTGGCTGTGGACAAGGGATACAGAGGTGGCTGTGGACAGGGGGGTACAGAGGTGGCTGTAGACAAGGGATATAGAGGTGGCTGTGGACAGGGGGAATAGCAAGAGGGCTGTGGACATCAAGGGTACAGAGGTGGCTTTGGATGGGGGGGTACAAAGGTGGCTGTATACAGGGGGAGTACAGAGTTGGCTGTGGCTGGGGGGGTACAGAAGTGGCTTTGGACAGGGGGGTACAGAGGTGGCTGTGGACAGGGGGGTATAGAGTTGGCTGTGGACAGGGGGGTAAAGAGTTGACTATGGACAGGGGGGTATAGAGTTGGCTGTAGACAGGGGGGTATAGAGTTGGCTGTGGACAGGGGGGTATAGAGTTGGCGGCTGTGGACAGGGGGAGTACAGATGTGGCTGTGGCCCTTTACAGAGGTAGCTGTGGTCAGGGGGGTACAGAGGTGGCTGTGGAAAGGGAGAGTACAGAGATGGCTGTGGACGGAGGGGGGGTGCAGAGGTGGCTGTGTATGGGGGGGTACAGGGGTGGCTGTGGACAGGGAGGGGTAAAAATATGGCTGTGGACAGGGGGTACAGAGGTGGCTGTGGACGGGGGGTATACAGAGGTGGCAGTGGATGGAGGATACAGAAGTGGCTGTGGACAGGGGGGGTACAGAGGTGGCTGTGGACGGAGTATACAGAGGTGGCTGTGGAGAGGGGCATACAGAGGTTGCTGTGGAGAGGGGGATACAGAGGTGCCTGTGGAGAGGGGGATACAGAGGTTGCTGTGGAGAGGGTGATACTGAGGTGGCTGTGGACAGGGGGTTACAGAGGTGGCTGTGGATGGGGGGGTACAGAGGTACCTGTGGACAGGGGGGTACAGAGGTGACTGCGGACAGGTGGGTACAGAGTATGTTTGTTTTTTTGGATTTTGGACTAGAGAGAGAAATTGCATGGGGGGGCCAAGAAAATGCTTGCCCAGGGTCCAACAATATTAAAGACGGCCCTGCTACAATTGTTTGAAGTCCAAAATGTATAATGCTGGTCTGAGCTTTCAGAAAACAGGGGGCAGAAAGCTGAAGTGAGTCTGCAGAGCTCAGTGAGAGTAATCTGAGACCTGAGTGGAGGGAGTGGACACACTCTTCTACACAAAACAAATATGCAGTGTGGGGCCAGAGCGCAGATAAAAGGCCGGATTTTCAATACTTATGCTCAGTTTTAAAGGCAGATTTTCAGATTGACAGATAGGCAGCTGCAATTTTTAACAGGAGATCGGCAATAATAGTCTCTTAATTTATTTTATAAGTGACCTTTAAATCAAACGGCAGTCAAAATAAGAGCTGTGTTCTTGCCATTGTAATTTTTGTTTCTCTGGATGCAACATACTTCAAGCCACCTCTCCTGTCACTTAGAATACAATGCCGCCTACTCATGTTTATCATAGAGAGAAAATATAATTGCCTGCAACAATGGATCATGAGTCTAATTGTCTTTCCCAGCATTCTACACAGCATACTGCTGCCAAGGATCTGTATTTTGATGTGCTTCAGCGCCACCATGTGGATTTAATTCATAATGCAGTGGAGTTGTAATGATCTTTATCCTAACATTGCATGTTTGTTTTGTTAGAGTAAAAAGTTTGACATGCTGTGCAAGTGTAATATTTCTTTATTGAGTTGTACGCAAATGTATTTTTGAAAAGAACCACTCTGTTTTAATTCTTTCCTTATATTTCACAGCACATGTTGCCCTGCTGCCAATTTCCTTTGGAGCACAGGCATTGCATTCAGCCCACAGATACACCCTGTTCATGCCTGTCACAAAGAGATCTTTATAGAGGCAACCCAGCCACACAGAATGGAGCACTGTCATTCTTCAGCAGGACGAATAACATTGCAAAACACAATGATAATAACCTTTAGGACTTCTGAAGAATGGTAAAGCGTATAATCAAGAAAAAGAGCACAGCTTTAGAGAGTACACTAACTAATCGTATCCAGCAGGATCTAGCTTTATTAAAATAATAACAGAATGTCTTTAAAATGTTATTATAATTATATGTGAATAATATACATGTGACATGTTTAGCTCTTCTTTGTTAACTTAAAGTAGATCTAAACCGAATCACTAAATGTTCATATAAGCGTAAAGGGTAACTCCACTTTTGTGGGAAGAAAAATAGTAAATAAAAAGTAATAATATAGCTAATACAATCGCTACACAAGTCCTATTGTAATTAAACGGTCTTTACTTTTAAAACTGCAGTGCTGTAATTTTTCATGCAACATGGCAACCTCGAGGCATTCTGTACACAGTTGGTATACAAAGCAACCCCAGAAACATCATTCCCTGCTTGTGTGATCGGCTCACTGACTTTCTCAGGAATCTGCTCTAAGATACAAGTCAGATTTTATGCACCTCCTGCAACACAAATTTTTATTTTAGTGAGATACTCCCAAGGGGTTAGTCACTTCTAAGAGATGCAGACACTTTCAGATTTGCTTTACACATTGACACCAACAGTTTTTCCTTCAGAACTCTGCAACAAAGTTTGGTAAAATCCTTGCATGCAATGTATAAGTGTTTTTTTTTTTCTCAACAAAACTAGAAATATTCTTTAACATATTATTAATGTAGCAAGGTTTCCAGGCCTGTGGCCTGATGTAGGTCTGCTATTGTTACCGGTTACCTCTCCAGCCCATGTGAGCTACGACCCTGGGTGTGAGAACTGAGACATTGACAACTCCGGCATCTTTGTTTTGTGGTTTTATTGCACTGGCTTGAGGTTGTTTGTTGTAGGTTCCTGTATGGCTGCAACTCTCAACTGACAATCTGTACAATTTAGGGCCCAAGTTGCAGGTGCCCCCTTTATCCTTGAACTCTTTGGGGTTCACTGACTCTGTACCCCCTCAGTAACTTCAGGGTCCTCAACCTAGGTACCCCCTTTCCTCAGCTAGCTGACACTGGATCCTAGAACCTCTTCCAGAATGGTCCCCTCTGACTCTGGCAGACCCCCAGGGGCAATCCTCAGTACTCACGACCTGTGTAGGCTTTCCTGGGACTGGACCCCTCTCACTGTCGGTACACCGGATCCCCTCAGTTCAACTCAGCACTCTCTGGATTCCCAGGCGACACCCCGAGACATCCACCTCCTCAGACAGGAGGAGAGACAGCCGTTTGATTGAATAAAATTAGACTGTATAGGTAGTGTATATAAACCTGTATGGAATGGCTGCAACCACCTGTCAAGTGTACTTCCTAGCGTTAGAAAGTCAAACTGAGGAACTTGCTGAAATGCAGAGGGTGAAGAGAGACGAGACACTGGAGGGAATGCATAGAATCACAGAGGTTTATATAGAGGCCTGGAAAACATAGAGAGGTCCTTTCCTTGTAGTAGGTAGTAAACATAGTAAGGTCCTCTCCTTGTTGTTACATTTTGGCCCGAGCTTCCCGAGAAAATAGATGCTGCGTATGGAGACCCCAAAGAGGAGAAGATAGTTTTCTTTGCAGGTGATGAATATTGGGTTTACTCTTCAATCACACTGGAAAGAGGATACCCAAAGAAGTTGACTAACCTTGGATTGCCACCAGACCTCTAACATGGGGATGCTGCATTTACCAAGAAAACATAAATTGTTGCTGTTGACAAGTTTTGAAGATAAAAACTGAATGGCACAAACAAGGATTGGTCTCCTAAAGGGACCCTGTACTTGAAGTGGCTGCTGAAGGTTGGGTGTGGAGTTGCATAAACAATGTTTGAAAGCAAAAATTACCTAACGTTTTTTTGGGGTTGAGATGTTGTCTTTTAACAGGAAGGGAAGTCCCCAGCCTCAGGGGGCTCTTGCCCCTGAGGCAGCCTGTGGACTGTGTTGCTGATCTGTGATATATCAGCAGGGGCAGAGCTGGGACCTGGAAGTGATCTGGAAACTGACTGCAGAACTTTCCACCAAAGTGATCTGGTCTAAAAATGGCGGTCTCACTTTTCTGGAGGGACCTGAAAGGTGGCAGCTGTCTTGACAACTTTAGAGCATTGACCCTGAATTGATATCTGGTGACTGTGTGCTTTTGGGGTATAAGTGTCAGAGGTATCTTGGTCTGAGACAGCTTTCACAGGGTCTCAGATACTGGCTATTCCCAGTCCCCAGCAGTGTCCTGGACTGTGAGCTTAGAGAAGAGTGCCCTCCTGTACTCCGCAGTGTTCCAGAGATTGCACTGGGTGCCAATAGCTGTGCAGTGGTGCAGGGTAACCAGTAGCCAAGAGACTTGCCTTATGGTCCCCAGCTGTAAGGCCGTAGACTGTCCAATATTAAGGAGAAGACTGTCCTCTAATGGCTAAGTATTCATCGTTTTGGAGTACCCCATGCCTCTTCTCTTGTTAAAGTTTATTCAAGCAATAAATCAGAAAAAGACAACCCCTAGATTGTTTATTGGAGCCAGAATGGGTAGACTGTTGCTTGGGTGGCTGGTGGACTCTGTACTGTTTAGGGGAGAAACAGGTAAAACTAGCGGCCCATAGTGCTATATATATGAGGAAGATCATGGAGCTTCAGAGCAGGCAGAGCCATTGTACAAATCACTAATACTTTTTTAAACCCATTTCACCATTGAAAAGTAATTAGGAGTGGCACCATTTACTTTTGCAAGCTTTGCTCTGCATGTTAAAATGTATTTAGACTTTTCCAGTCAAATTTGAGTTAAGCCTACTATATGTTTGTTATGTGTTCCCATTCACAGATCATGCCTAAAAAAAAAAATTAATATTTATCACCTTTTAGATGTTTTTCAGGAGAATGTGTCTTGAACAATGTCCCAAGTCTGTCCTCATTAACAAGGTACTGTAAGTGACATTTTTTAAATATTTTCTTTAAGCTATGCAATGTGAATGGAGACAAATAATGTATAAAGTAGGTGTTTTCGCAATTTGGCTTTAAAGTAGAAATACACTTTTGGTTGACAATGTCTCTTTAACCAGTTCTGGAACAGTAGGATTTGCCCCCTTAATGACCAGGCCATTTTTTGCGATTCGGCACTGCGTTATTTTAAGGGACAATTGCATTTATGTGTACCGAAAAAAAAATGATGTCTTTTTTTCCCCCTCAAATAGAGCTTTCTTTTGGTGATATTTGATCACCTGTGTGATTTTTATTTTTTGCACTATAAACAAAAAAAGAGCAACAATTCTGAAAAAAAAAAATATATACTGTATATACATACACATATATATATATATATATATATATATATATATATATATTCTCAATTTCTGCTATATAACATTCCCAAAAAAAATAAAAAATTAAAAATCAAAATTTTTCATCCTTTCAGGCCTTTTAGATTGGTTTATGCAAAAGTTATTGCATCTACAAACTAGGGGAAAGATTTATGTCATTTTTATTTATTTTATTTTATAACTAGTAATGGGGGGGATCTGCGATTTTCAGCGGGACTGCGACATTGCGGCGGACAGATCAGACCCCTGCATATGGCCACAGTGGCCTGACAGAGCTATGAACAGGGACCAATTAATGAGTTCCCAAAGGTGTAAAAAGTGATAAAATCATTAAAGTCAATAAAAACTGCTACAAATAACATAGATCATGTAAAATGACATTCTCTGGTTTTATGAAACTGTGTAACAATCTTTAACAGATTCTGCAATAAAGGTGCATAATCAGATGACATCCAAAGTGAGGATGGACTAAGGCAATAGCCTCTTACCAGATGGCTGCAAATAAGCACCGTTGAGATACCGGACCTCTCCGTGGATTGATGGATATTCCTCTCCATGGATGGATGGAAGGACATCCCTCTCCGTGGATGGATGGATAGATGGATATCCCTCTCCTTTTTCTGCTCACTGAGCTGACCAGCTGATCATCTCAGTTGTGAGTATCATGTGAAGGAGGATTGAGAATACAGTACAGAGGAGCCGACCAGCCCGTGTTCATACGAGCCACAACACACAAGCGAAACGGCCAGCAAACAGCAACGGAGAGGGATATCCATCCATCCACGAAGAGGGATATCCATTCATCCATCTATGGAGAGGGATATCCATCCATTTACTTAGGGCGATATCCATCCATCCATCCATGGAGAGGGATATCCATCCATCCACGAAGAGGGATATCCATCCATGGAGAGGGATATCCATCCATCCACGAAGAGGGATATCCATCCATCCATCCATGGAGAGGGATATCCATCCATCCACCAAGAGGACTGGTATCTCAACACTGCTTACCCGCAGCCAGCTGGTAAGAGGCTATTGCCTTGGTCCGTCCTCACTTTGGATGTCATCTTATATTGCATCTGTCAGGCCACTGTGGACTTTTTTATATATGCAGTGATTTTTGATCACATGCAGAGAAGATAGTGCACTTTATTTTATTATCTCCATTCAATTGTTCCCATATTCAGGAATTCTAAGTGCAGAAATCGACATACTTGATCAGCACATCTATACCTTATACAATATAGATCAGACCCCTTCTCTTCATTCCCTTCTCCCACCCCCATTATCAAATAAACAAAACAAACCAAAGATGCCGAAAACGGTCATTGTCTCCAATCTCACACTTGGGTATTCGGCTTAAATGGGCTGAAGGTGTCACCGGTAACAATGGCAGACCTACATCAGGCCCAATGCCTGGAAAACCTGCTATACTTTAATAGACCAAGCTGTCCAGGCAAAGTAGTATTTAGGGGGTTGAGACAAACCTTTTTACACTGACAGGGGTGCTTGCAATGATCAACTTTTATTTGTTTATGTAAATCTCTATCCCAAAGGGGAGAAAACTGTTTGCTGTAACTGCTCATAAAGTCTTAGCTGGAGTTCAACTTCAGTTTGCTAGTCATGTTCATTTAAATCTGTTAGTCTAACACCACCCTCTCCCTAGACCAGTGTTTCTCAACCTTTTTTCAGTCAAGGCACCCTTTAAAATTATGGACAATCTCAAGGCACCCTATAAAAATTATGGACAATCTCGAGGCACCCTTTAAAAATTATGGACAATCTCGAGGCACCCTTTAAAAATTATGGACAGTCTTGAGGCACCCCATTACAAAATGTAAAAACTATTCTAATGGTTTTACATAATGTAGCAACATCCACAAGTCCAAGTAGGTCACCCAACATTAGAGGTGATTTATTCTTCCAAAGCAAATACACTTTTTCAAACTGGTGCTAAATAGTATTCCAATATTTCTCTTCTCCCTCAATTTTTCTCCATCAATCAGCTAATGTGACCCCAACACTGATGGAGGGAGGGAAGGGAAGGGTCAAACAAGGATGCTATGCAGACGACTGACATCCTCTTCATCAACTGACCATGCCATTGGTCCTTAGGACGTCGGCAGCAAAAAGGATGTAATGGTGCACAATCAAAACCTGTGATTTTGTGGAACGAAAAAGGCAGCCTTCATCCACACCAGCTTGTATACAATTTTTGGGCTATTTTTATGAATTTTGCCAAGGCACCCTTGAAGAAACCTCAAGGCACCCCAGGGTGCCTGGGTACCCTGGTTGAAAAAGCCTGCCCTAGACCTACAACGCTGTTGTTCAGAGGTGTCTGTTTACTACTTCTTCCCAAAAGCAGACACCATAAGACAAAAAGTATGTTACTGGATGGATCACCAGGTGAAATAAAGGGAAAAAAAAAAGAAAACAAATGTACCTGCTGCATCTAAAATATTGGCAAGCTGTAATTAATTTGATTTTTGTTTTTGGGTTTATTTCTACTTTAGGTCACTCATAAGAATGAAAGGCTGCTTTACATATTATAGCTTTTCACCATAATCATATAGGTTATAGTGAGAAAGAAACCAATGCAATCAAAAAGCCCCCAACTGAAGTAGAACAGTAAAGCCTTCCTAAAACATAAGGTTTTATAGCCGGTGGTTCCCATGTCCTACACCAGGAGTGTCAAACTCAATTCATCATGGGCCGCATCAGCATTATGGTTGCACTCAAAGGGACGGTTATATCAGTAAGATTAGCTGTCCAGAGAACCCCACGCCCCCTTATATGAGATGTCGAGAGCCCCCCACCATCAGAAGTCAAGGGTCACCCACCCTTTCTTACATCACAATGCACCCTCTTACCCTGTGCTACTGCAAGGAAGAAGATGTGGGTGGATCTGGGAAGAAGAAAGTGCAAGGTCTGGAGGAGGACCAGAAGATGGCTGGAATCAGCTTACAGAGTCTGCTGAATGATGAGACCAGGGGAGGAAGAGACAAGGTGGTGTTGTGGCTGCACAGAGAGGTGCAGAATCTGTAGGAGTTCTGCCCTCCTCTATGCTGCAGACTGCTGAAGAGGGGGTGGGCAAAGACATGCCTTTCTGCAGCAGCGCAGAGAAGCACAGGATCTGGCAAAGGAGTCCTGTGCTCTTTGCTGCTGACTACTGAGACAAGGTGGGGGCAGAGACAAGGGGGGTGCCACAGCTGCAGGAGAGGTGCGGGGGCCGCATTTGACCCACGGGCCCTGTGTTTTACACCTGTGCCCTACACAATGGAATATATGGTTTCCATACAATGCAGGGGTGTTGACTCTATAATTGTAGGTTGTATTTGCTTTATATTGTAAATCAGCAGTTCAGGATGTGCATTTGGCTAATGTGGGGTAAAGATATGATTTGCATAGCTCTACCCACTGTCCTGAAATGTGAACTCATTTTTGGGATATATGGTGGATAGAGATATGTGAATATGTTCTGTTATAAAGGCTTTGCTGTGTCACAGGCTTACATATTAAATAGTTAAATCTGTTCCCTTAAATATACTGTATATCATTTGTTCAAGAAGAATTCCAGATTTAGATATATTTACATAATTACATTGGTCCTGCTTGGACCAATGAAGCTATGTATATTCCATACCATGCAAAGCATTCCCTGATTGGACAAGGTAGAGAGATGGTTCAGCGATGTCTCACTCGCCACCTCATCCAATCAGAGAATGGTTTGTATTTATTGAAAAAACGCACAGCATTCTCTGAATGACACTTGTGTCTAGTGACCAACCTTCTGTGTTCACAATACAGCAGGGCAGCCACTCAGCATTGGACCCAGAAACTGGTGGAGATCACTGTAGCAGCAGTGCCTACAAGAATGATTTCCAGTTTCCAGAGGGATCCCACAAGTATAGTATCCCCCCCAACTCATTTTGTTGAAACCCCAATGTCTTGTTGGTCTAGGACATGTCCTGCTGCCAGGTGCTGGCATGCTAAAGAGTGATCTCCTGCACAACAATGGCTGGCATGATTGGGGTGCTGATGTCACTTGTCCTGGATGGGCAGGACAAGGATCCTCTTTGTGTCTCTTTGGCGTTAAGTATGCCACTAAAAAACACTTAATATGTAAATGTCTGAGCTCCCATTGACACCAAGAAAAAGGACCACTGGCACATTGATGAGGGACAACCTGGTTTTCACACTAACACCAATGCAGGGGGAATGTTGTATTATTCTGCTAACAGCAATGCTAGTGTGATTCTTTCCAGTGACCGCAATGATTGGACCAATGCCAGGGAACTCTTTCTCTCACTGACCGACAACATTGTGGTATTCCTTTTATTGATCAGCAGAGCTGGGGCATTCTTTCTCCCACTGCTCAGTTATGTAAAGTACACTTTGTTACTCCTGACAACTGTGTTCTGTAAGCTGTCCTGTATATTACATACTGCTGACCCTTGCCTGTACTCAGTATGCTATGTTGTATGTTACATACTCCTGGACCACTGCAATTTGTAATCTGTGTTGTAAATTACATAACCCTTACCAAAGTGTATATTATCTCAACATCTAAATGCTAAGTAGTCCCCAACTGTTTTAACAAAGTTCTTCTAGCTCTATATCTATAGTCTGTGTATAGAAGCATATGTAATTGATGAACATCATTAAACAAATCCTTTGTCTTGAGGTTTATAGGTGTCTTGCATATGGCGCAATAATTTAGTTGTGTTTTGTGGGTAAAAGGAGAGGCAGCGACAACAGCTGCAGAGCCTGGGAAGTGTCATCCATTGGCTTACTTTGGGGCAGCCATTGTTGGCTGTCCCTCCTTTACACTGGAGTCAGTGCTGGGACCCAATCAAGTGAACAGACCGGGGTGGCTTCAGAATTGGTAAGTATAGGCATCTTTTCTTTTACAGGGTAGATAAAATAGTCTTACAATGTCGGTGGAAGTAGGTTTAGCCTTAGTTAGAATTGGACCGGAATTACACTTTAAACAATTTACAGAGTTCCTTCATAAGGAAAAAACAGGGACAACCACCCTAATTGGTTAGGATCTTGGATGGTAGCCCTGTTCTTATAAACATGTGGATACAACTTCCATGCAATAAACCTGGATGAGGTTATCTGGTGACATAGTCAAGAACTGCTAAAATGTATTGGTGCCCCCTAGCTGATTTGACTAAGGAGCCCACAAAGTCCATCACTATGCTATTAAAGGGTTCTCCGTTAGCTACAGTCTCGGAAAATGGGGTGTCTGGCGATTTTTTTTTTTTTTTTTACAGGTCAGAGAGGACTTGCAGAAGTCCTTGATTTCCCAGTATACTCTTAGTCAGTAAAACTTACAAAACCTGTTTCTGAATTCTAGCGGCCCCAAATGACCCTTGAAAATATAATCATGAGCCAAATACAACATTGTGCGTAAAAGGCTGTCATATCACCATTTGTTCAATGTCATAATTTTCTTTGATTACTTTGTACATCAGATTATAATTCACAGCAAAATAGGGAAACTGTCAATACCCCCTCAGGTTGCAGTGACTAATTTTTTAGCACTGTGATCTGGTTCCTGGCGGGGATCAGACTTGGGTCCTTCATCTAACACGGTCTATGGGATAGCCTTGGGAAGACCTCACACATATTGGTCCAGGCTGACCCACTCCACAATCTTAGTTTGAGTGCGTTCCCCATGGCCTCAGTCTTGGAGCAGGTGCATCAGACTGTACAGCTGCACACAGGCAGATTTTGTCATGTCAAAGCGCCAAGCATGGACACAATTTGCACTCATAGTAATAGTCACCCCCAGTCTAGCTAATATTTCAGCCTTCAACAGCTTGTAGTCCCATGCTGATTCCAGTGTCAAGTCAAAATATACCTGCTGGGGTTTTACAATCAGAAAAAGGGCTTGCACATCTGTCAGGTCTATCTCAGCAGCTCCTCCCCAGTGGCATCCCATTAAAAAAGCTCCTGTTCTGCTTCAATGCTGTCTGCAGTAGTCCTCTTTTGTAGAGCATGTGCATTGCCTTCCACTTGTCATCCAGGGTAGTAGAGTGATTCTAGGGCCTTCCAGCTTGCTGAGTTACCACATACTATAGGGCCCCATTTATGTAGTTAGCAAACAGTTAGCCTCTTGTTGGGCTGTAATTGCCTGCATCAGGGCTTGCTGTTGTGTAGCGGTTGCCTGTCTGTGCTTGCATATTACGTGCAAACTACTTAGTCAGTTCTTTCATTTCTCTTTTTCTGTATTTTTTAGAGCCTGTGGGGATTTAATATAGAACTGACCTGCTGCCCTCAAATTGACCACATTCTCCACCAGTTGTCAGGATCAGAGAGAAAACAGGCATCCACAACACAGTTTATAAACTTAAAGTCAACTTTATTGCTCTGCAAAAACACAAAACAAACACATGCTTTTCCTATGCTTCACCAGCCAGAAAATACAAGTAAGTTTTTCATTGAGCCCTGGAACAGCTTTCACTGGGATCCAACTGCAAACAGGTCTCTTCTCTTTTCTTTACACACCACCACCAGTGTTTCTCTGAGGTCACCTGTTGAAAAGGAAGGAATTACTTGACCTTCAAAATTAACCCCCTCTACACCCTGCCTCAGGCCTACTCTCCACAGTGGTCAATGCCAATCTCTGGTCTAAAGTGAAATGTGTAGATGTTCAAAAAATGATATATACAGAATATTTTATTATTTTGTACATGTATAAAATGTGTTTATATATATATATATATTTTTATTATTATTTATTTATTTATATATTACACACACACTATATAGATAGTTGATTAAAATACAAGATGAATTTAATGATTTTATCCTCAATATCCTTAGAATTAAATTAAAACAGTAATCAAAATAATAAGTGCCAAACATTTCCTTTTAGTACGGTGGTCATTGTGAATGGTACACACAATAGTTGTGTCTGTGCTTGAGGCTGCTGCTTAGCATACGGAACAAAAGGCAGATTCACTTGTAAAGTCTCAACTAAATCACATTTGATTTGTAATACTTGAAAAAATATATATATTGAAGAAATATATACTCAGCAGGGATTTCAGAATCATAATTAATTGCTTATAGTTTGTGGTACTAGCATGTAATTTAATCCTAGATGCTAGGAAGATATGCAAAATTATGTCATGGAAAGGACCTATTCACATCCATGCATTTGAAGACTAAACCATTCATAGAAGTTTTATAGTAAAAATATACCAAAAAAATGTACATAGGGTGAGTAATGTTAGGGCTCATGTACACAGGGCAGTTGAAAACCTTTCCTAAATGCTGGACACTGATAGCTGGAAACGGACGGTGAAATACATCCGTTTTACATCTTTTACGTACCACATTTATGCAAGTTACATACATAGTTACATAGTAGTTAAGGTTGAATAAAGATGACAGTCCATCCAGTTTAACCTGTACAGGTGTAAGTGAGTCAGTGACTCGATCGTTTCGAGATGCACATCCAGGAGTTTTTTAAAAGTTGCCATACTCCCCACCACTACCACCAATTGTGTGGCCACGTGTCCTCTTGCACTCCTTGAGACTGAATAGTTTTCTTCCTATGCTGGGCTCACCATTGAGGTATTTGTAAATCGCTATCATGACCCTCTCAAGCGTCTCTTCTCCAAGGAGAATAAATTAAGCACTTGTAATAGCTCCTCGTAATTAAGGTCCTCCAATCCACTAATTAGTTTAGTTGCCCTTCTTTGGACTCTCTCCAGTTCCAGCACATCCTTTCTGAGGATTGGCAACCAGAACTGGACAGAATACTCCAGGTGTGGCCGGACCAGAGTTTTATAAAGTGGTAGGATTATAGCTCTATCTCTGGAATATATCCCTTTCCTTATGCATGCTAATATTCTGCCGATTTTGACAGCTGCAGGTTGACATTGCATGCTATTGCTTAGTCTATCTTCTACTAGAACCCCCAAATCCTTCTCCATCCTGGATTCCCCCAGAGGTTCCCCCAAGTGCAATACCTTACATTTATCCACATTAAACTACTAAACTAAACTCATTTGCCACGTAGTTGCCCACTCTGTTATTTTGTTCAGGTCATTCTGTAAGATTTCTATATCTTGATGAGAAGTTATTGCCCTGCATATTTTGATGTAATCCGCGAAAACTGAGATTGAGCTACTGATTCTGTCCTCTATGTTATTGATGAATAAATTGAACAAAATTGGTCCCAGGACTGATCCTTGAGGGACCCCACTTAACATTCCAGACCAGTCTGAGTAAGCATTATTTATCACCACCCTTTGGACACGCCTATGTAACCAGTTTTCTATCCAAGAACAAACCTTGAGGTCGATGCCTGCAGACCTTAGTTTGTAAATTAGGCATTTATGGGGAACTGTGTTGAATGCCTTAGCAAAATCCAGACACTTCACATCCACCACATCCAAGTTTAGCAGCGGTTATAAGCGTTTGAGGTTAGAAGCTCAAGAGACCCTCCCAACTGGCCACAATGCAAGAAAAACAAATAAATTGTTACCGATTTCAGCTATTCTGTGAGATAAGAGAAAGCAGCAGCAGAGAGAGCAATGTGCTTGTAGATACTGTAGCTGTCATAATTTCTCTTTCATTCATTAACGGACACAGCTCCTAATATTCATAACCACTGGGTTATACTGCCCCCTACAGGAGTAGGATACTAGGCAGAAAAGAATTCTGGCTACACCAATGGGCAGTCCTAGGGGGTATACTCCCTTTCTCTGCTATAGCCACTCAGTTTTTTTCTGCCTAGCTAGGAGTAAGGACCTATTTCCCTGCTGGGATCTTTGGTTCCTTGCAAAATTTTTTAGATCCAGTGGTCACCCCAGTCTGGCCAGCAAGCGCGGGCAGACCTCAGATCCATGCTAGGTCGGCCATGACGTAGCCCCACTGGATGGGGGCTGGTCTGCTAGTTAATACGACCAGGTCTCGGCCCGAGTTGCAGCGTTCCTCCTGGCCGACAGCCCCCAAATAAGATTGAGGCGGGTTCTATCTGGAGCGGTGCCCGCCTGGTTCCTGGTATGGTGAGTAGTTGTCCCCCTATCCCCCTGGAGGGTTTTGGAGTAGACGTAGGCCCCTTGGGGCGGTCAGACCCCCGGGTTCCCCTGGTTCCCACAGGCATCCCCCCCTTGCCAAGTCCCTCATCCTGCCCCCCACACTGTGGCTGTTTGGGTGGCCTGGCCACTTTCATGGGATGGGAGCAGGGTGCTAACTGGCAATGGGGGCCAGGAGGTGCACCGCCAGCGTCTAGACGATCAACTGTGTGGGGGTTCGTACTTGGTGGGGGCTCCTGCCAGCGCCCCCTGTTCTGCCTGGATCTGTCCTTGAGACCTAGTCTCCCTGTAAGCCTCGCGGTGCTGTGCAGGGCCACCATTTTGTTGTAGCCGTGTGTTTCTATACACAGCAGACATGTTTGTGTAGTCCGGTGGCCATTTTGTTGTAGTTTGTCATTGAAAATAATGGCTGGCATGACAGTGGAGCCCTATGGGTGGCGATTTTGGCAGTTGGAGCCCCTCCTCATCCCTTGGTGCTGACTCCTGGATCACTTTACTTCCTTATCACCGCACGTGTAGTGCAGATTCCCCTGATGGCTGCAGGTGCCTGTTTCTGTGGGTGGGGAGTCTGGTGGAGTCCTCTTCCTCTGTGCTGAGGATCACTTGGTACTTTGTGCCTGGCGACCGGGTGGTGCTGCCAGTGCGGTGTGGGTCATCCCTTAGCAGTGTTTTACACTTTTTGTGGGGTCCCCCTGGTGACTCATGGAGTATTTGGAGCATGTTTCCCAACATAATGCCCTCTCTGAGGCTGCGGGGCCCTCTGGGTCCCAAAAATTCATCCTTGCACTGGATGGTGGTCCTGGAGTCCCTTGTGTCCCAGGTGGAGGTGGCTTGTGGGTGACAGGCTAGAAAAAAGCACCCTCCATCTTCCCCTGCCTCATCTGTCTCATCAGATCCTGAATCTGATTTGGCCGCCACGGACGCGGGTCACCCTGCTGGGTCTGCAACCATGTGCCTGGAATCCTCTGATAGTGAGGATGATTCCTCCACGTCTGAAACCGTGCATGAAAAGGCGCTGGTGGATGCACTGATTGTATCTGAGCGTGAGACCCTGAAGATGGAGGATGCAGCTGAAGCTGCGACGGAGGCGCAGGTGCCCTTTGGCCCTCACAAGCCATCCAAAGCAGCAAAGTTGTTTCCTTTGCCTGCCTCTTTTGACAGAATTGTCCCTAAACAGTGGGGACGACCAAAGCATCCTCGTGGGGTCCCTAAGCGCTTTACTAGGTATTACCCCTATGAGGAGTTCCTTCTTAAGAGGTGGACTGTGCCACCGGTGGTGGACCCTCCGGTTTCCAGATGAAACAAAACAACCATGATTCCGGTTGTAGAGTCCCCAGTATTTAAGGATCTGGCTAACCGGAAGGCGGAGGCTGTGGTCCGCACACTCTGGCTGGTTCGGCAATGAGGCCGGTATTCACCATTGCCCTAGTGTCGCAAACTCTGACCGAGTAGGCTAAGCTCCTGCATCGTGACCTGGAGGGGAACAGCTCCCCCCCGCCTTTGCTGAGCTGGTGGACCAGCTGCTCCAGGACCTGCAGTTTATCTGTGATGCCTCTTTGGATGCAGCTCCCCTGATGGCTCACCTCTCTGTTTTGGCATTGGTCCTTCTGTATCAGACTTCAATAAAGGCCTTGACTGATCTTCCTTTTCAAGAAGATCGCTTGTTTAGAGCTACCCTGGATGACATCATTAAAAGTCTCAAAGGGAGGGGGGAGTGTACTTTTCTTCCGCAGGCTACTAAGGGCAAGGAACCTTGTCATAGACATGGACCTTTATTCTCAGCTCAAAATAAGTTTTTTGTCCCTCAGGGTCGACTGACAAGGGCTCAAAGCCTTTCAGGGCCTCTTCTGGAGGATCCAAACAAACCTTGTCTGGCAAGCGAGGATCGGGCTTCTCCAGACCCGCTGACAAGGCTCCTTCTGCATGAAGATGCGCCCTCACCCGTATTGGGGGTGAGGGGATGTCATCACTGGTTTCCTGACACGTGGACTTCCCAGGTGCAAGACAAATTGGTCCACAAAGTAATTTGGTCGGCTACAAGATTGAGTTGCGCTTGTCCCCCAGAATGGTTTTTTTCTTCCAACTTGCAACAACTATACAAGAACTGTTCCTTCAAGGGGTGCTTGTCCCAGTTCTGACCTCGGAACGTGTTCAGGGTTTTTAGTCAAACCTGTTCATAGTTCCCAGGAAGGAAGGCAAAGTGCGTTCAATCCTGGACCTCAAGGCGCTAAATTGCTTTGTGCGAGTACAGAAGTTCAGAATGGAGTCCATTCAAACAGTGGTGGCATCCCTGTGCCACCTATCAACATCAGGGATGCCTACCTTCACATTCCAATATGTGTCAGTCACCAGCATTTTCTCTGCTTTGGTGTGGGAGAGGAGCATTATCAGTTTGTTACATTACCCTTTGGTCTCACATCTGCTCCTTGGGTCTTCACAAAAGTGTTAGCCCTGGTGTTAGCTTTGCTAGGCCAATGGGGGATCATGGTACTGGGCTACTTGGATGATCTCCTTCTGCGAGCAGAGTCTCCTTCTGCTGTAGTGGAGAACCTGGAGATCACAACACAAACTCTGCAGTAGTTCAGCTGGATTCTTAATCTTCAGAAGTCTGCTCTGGTTCCGTCCACAAAGCTGGACTTTCTGGGCCTGACTCTGGCCTTAGCCAGAGTGCTCCTTCCTCTGGACAAACTCCAGAAATTGCAGGTTGCAATTCGCCTCCTGCTGTCCAACAAATGATCATCCCTCCGGATTTGCATGCGAGCGCTGGGCCTGATGGTGTCTACCTTCGAGGTGGTTCCATTTGCACAGTTCCATACGAGGTCCCTGCAAAGGGAAATTCTGACCAAATGGGACAACACTCTGCAGTCTCTGGACAATCCGGCTAAATCAGGGCACGAAGGAGTCCCTGATATGGTGGCTTTGTTCTCAGGCACTTTGACTTGGAAAATCCTTCCTCCCCTTGTAATCAGACAGTGGTAGCCACAGATGCCACCCTGTTCAGCTGGGGAGGCGTCCTCGGCAACTATTCTGCTCAGGGGATCTTGACACTGGAAGAGTTCAGGCTCCTGATCAACGTCTTGGAACTTCGAGCAATCAGACTGTGTCTGGATCATTGGACAGATCATCTTCAGGGTTGACCAGTGCATATTCAATCGGACAATACCACGGTAAGGGCTTATGTCAATTACCAAGGGGGCACAAGAAGTGTCCTGGTGGCTCTGGAGGTAGCCGGCATTCTAAGGTGGGCAGAACATTCCTTCCAGCCCTCTCCGCCATACACATTCCCGCGGTGTACAGTTGGCAGGCGTTGGACCACGGGGGGGGGGTCCCTTCATCCGGAGGTGTTTCATCAGCTGTGTCTCCAGTGGGGCACCCCGAGGTGGATCTGTTGGTGTCTTGGCTCAACAGAAAGGTGCAGAGGTTTGTGGTTCAGTCAAGGGATCCTCTGGTGGATGCCAAAGACGCGCTGGTGGCCCCCTGGGGTCAGTATCGTCTGATTTACACCTTCCCTCCTCTCAATTTTCAGACTTCTACGCAGGATCGAGGCAGAAGGGATTCTCATCATTTTAGTGGCCCAGAACTGGCCTGGCAAAGCTTGGTACGCTGATCTGTTGTGGCTGGTCGCCGATGTTCACAGGGATAAGGTGGGTCTTTGCCCCTGTCCGTCGTTCCTTCCAAAGGTTGTCTCGGATTTTCATTTGAATGAAGACATTGTGTTTCCCTCCCTGTGTCCCTGGCCTAAACATTCAAAGGAAATTGCCTTGCATGCCTTGGATGTGGTCTGGGCAATTAGGGTGTACCTGGCAGTTACGAAGTCTTTCTGGAAGTCAGACTCTCTCTTTGTGCTCAAGGATGGACCTCGAAAAGGGTTGTCCTCTGCGACCATTTCCAGATGGATCAGACTGTGGTTCAGGCCTATTTCATCAGGGGTCAGGTTCCTCCTTTCCCTGTCAAGGTGCACTCTACTAGGGCACTTAGTGCCTCCTGGGCTTTCCGTCTCCAGGCGTCAGTGACGCAGGTTTGCAAGGCGGCCACCTGGTCGTCGGTGCACTCTTTTACGAAGCTTTATAAAGTGGATGTGTTGGCATCTGTGGATGCTTCTTTTGGCCGCAAAGTTTTGCAGATTGCTGTTTAAGAGCATCTGATCCTCTTTGATGGTGTATTGTTTTTTTCAGGTGGGCTCGACTTTTTTGGTTGAGCTCTTATTGCCTTGTTGGCTAATGTTTAGCCTTGGGAATTTTTTGTTGTTCCACCCCTCATGTTTTTTTGCTTGACATAATTAGCATGCTGAAGAAGTGCGCAGGCCATTTCCACCATTCAATCTTTGCCAAGCAGCGACTGAGGTGCATTCAGGAAGACCTTGGCCTACCCAAAAACAACTTGATTCAGGCTGTTCCAACACGATGGAACTCAACACTTCACATGCTGCAAAGAATGCTGGAGCAGAAGTGAGCTCCTACCATATATTCAGGTGAATATGGACTTGGAGGACATTCTTGTCCTACTGCTGATCAGTGTGACATTGTAGCCAATCTCATTGGGACCCTCCTCCCCATAGAGGAAGTGACAGTAGAGGTGAGTCATTACGACTCATCTGTGTCATCTGTCATCCCATGTGTGAAAGTGCTGAAGATGCTTCTTCAACAGAATGAAGGACCCAACACACGTGGCAAAAATAAATGTAGGCAGGCCATGAGGGACAGCCTCGCCAAACGTTTTGAGGAGCATGAAGAGAATAAAAATGTTGTGCTTGCATGTCTTTTTGATCCTCGATACAAGAACCACCCTTTCTCTTCTGATGATGTATTGGCCAAGGCAAAACAATGGCTGACAGAAGATATTCAACAGAAGTTGCAAGAGGTTCCTCCTGCCGGAAAGAAAAGTCAAGAAGAGAAGGTTTCTAATGTGGAAGAGCAGGATGCAGGAGAAAAATGTCCAAAAAGACAACAGACAGAAGAGAAACTTCATCGTGGTCAAATAGATGCCATGTTCAGTGTTTTATTGGGGCCTCATGCAGAGGATTCTTCTGAATCTGCAATAATGAGCCTGGATGATGAACTTCACCTCTATTTGAAGGAACCAGTAATTGACAGAAAATGTGATCCTCTTCAGTGGTGGAAAGACAATGAGGCATGCTACAAAAGACTTGCTTCTCATGCTAGAAGATACCTTTCTGCTCCTCCTTCCTCTGTACCAAGTGAGAGTGTTTTTAGTGAAGTGGCAGCAATTTATGAAAAGAAAAGAAGCTGTTTAACTGGTTAACATGCTGAAATGTTATGCTTTCTGCACTATAATATTGTTCTACTTAAAGCGGAGTTCAGCCACCCTTAAAAAAAAATGAAAAGTCAGCAGCTACAAATACTGTAGCTGCTGACTTTTAAATAGAAGAACTTACCTGTCCAGGGAGCCCGCAATGTCGGCACCCAAAGCCGATTTTTGTATCGGCTCTCGGGTGCCGCCGCCATCCAGGGTAAGGGAACCCGGCAGTGAAGCCTTTCAGATTCACTGCTGGTTCCCTACTGCGTATGCGCAAAGCGCGCTGCGTTTTGTAATTGGCCCAGCGGTGGAGGAAAAAGGAGGGGGCTGAACTTCCGAGGGACAGCGGCGCTGTCTCCCAGGAAGTGGGGAAGGGTACCTGTCAAAAACAGGTACCCGTTCCCCCCTCCCCCCTGAAAGGTGCCAAATGGGGCACCAGAGGGGGGGAGGAAGCAGATCAGCGGAGTTCCACTTTTGAGTGGAACTCCGCTTTAACTGGGAGTATTGAAAGTGTAGTAGTATAGTACTAGTGTCCACTCCACTCCAATCTATTCCACTGTCTAGCTTTTGTCTAGCTTTTTTTCTAGCAGTTTTGCACTGACTGCGCTGCGCTGCAGTCAGTGCAAAACTGCTAGGAAAAAAGCTAGACAGTGGATTGGAGTCAGTGGACTACTGCTGCAGTAGTGCGCCACTCAATGCTGAAATAATTTTAAATCACTACTGCAGTGCAGTGCAGTCACTGCAGTAGTGCAGTAGTGATTTAAAATCATTGCAGTGAGTGAGTGTACTACTGCAGCAGTAGTCCACTGACTCCCCAATGTCTAGCTTTTTTTCTAGCAGTTTTGCACTGACTGCAGTAAGTGATTTAAAATCTTTGCAATAAGTGCACTACTGCAGCAATAGCCCACTGACTCCTCCAATCCACTGTCTAGCTGTTTTTTGTTGTCTAGCCTTTTTTATCGAGCAGTTTAATTTGCACTGACTGCAGTGTTAAAAATGTTAATAAGCAAACATTAACATGTTCAGTAACAGATTTGTGTCGAAAATTGTGTTTATTTTGCAAAACTTTAAATGTGCAAAATATCATAAATAAATATCAAAATATTGGCGCATATCGGCCGATACCGATATGCATTGGCCAAAATATCGGTAAACCGATATCGCTCGATCACTAGTAGAGACCTAGAAGTACTAACCTATTTTATTACGCACTCCTTAATATGTGATTGGTTTACTACTAAGACTTTGACAGTCGTACTATATGTTCCAGGGTACATCTCTTCCTGCACATTAAAACGTCTACTCATAGACTATCCTTATTTTATGGATTTTGTCTTCATCCATTTCTAGCTTTTCATGTCCACACTTCACAGATTAGAAAATACACAATTACCACCTTCAGAGTAACAGATGTTCTCATACCCTGCTCTTTCATATTTAACGAATTATATGTTTCTGTAATGTTATATGGATATGTGACCTTAGTATAATTGCATTTGATAGGGAACTTCCTTTACATTGCTATTTGGTTTACTTACATTTGTACAGCTCGAAGACCTATGCTGTTGTTTTCTGATATCTTCATCAAAATATTAGTACCAAAAAAAAACTGGCAAATGACTGGGTTGACTGTGCATTGACTAAAAAGACAGCACAGCAGTACCCATACTTCCCAACTTTAGAAACTGAGAAAGAAGGACACATCAGTGAAGACAACATGTGGCACGTGCAGGCTGCTGTGGCAAAAAAGTGGGCATGGCTACATTGCAAAGAATAGAGGGGGTAGCCTGTAGGGCATGGGTACACTTCAGCTTTACCATCACTTTAAATAGTTTTTTTTTTTTAGGCCAAGCTGACTTAAATTAACTATTTCCTTTACTAAGAAATGTGATTGCTGTCAATGCTGTATAAACTGTTCTGTGTTCCAGAAGCTGTACTGGGACTTAGTGTCCCGCAGGCAGGACAAAATCAAGGCGGGCTGAGTGCTGCAGTCTTTCACAGGAAGCTCTTTTTTAAAAAAAAAGAACACAAGGCCTCCTTTGATTGTGTTAGAAAACGCTAATTGGCTAATTGGCTAAAGCGCACGCGCGAACTAGCTCCAATGTTAGAAACCGCTAATTGGATAATGCGCATTCGCCAATGCATTCGCCAATGCGTTATGCATTTGCACGCCTTGACCCGGGCATTTTGGTGACAAAAAAGGCCTATTGAAAGGCAGCTGGTGCACTTGCACTTTGCTGTTTTGTCTTCAGCTCTTCGGTGTTCCTAAACCAACGTCCTGTTGATTCCTGTCTGTTTCTTTTTGACCTTTGGCTCGTCCCTGACCTCGCTTGTTTGCTGCCCTTCCTGACCCCGGCTCATTTGACTACTCTTTTGGATCCTCCTTGTCTGCTCATCCACCTTCGGGCCTTGACCGGTTACCCCCTGGTGGGGCGACCCTGGGGACCGCGACCTGGTATTCACATGCAGCCAAATCCATCCTCACCATCAGAGGCTCTGGTGAAGACCGGTGGATACTTAACCTCTGCACCTCAGGCTAGCCCATGCTACTCACCTCAGCAGTTTCCATCCAAGCTCCGCCCATCGGCAACGGTAAGCTTTCTCTGCACGACAGGCTTCCACCAGCTTTATAACAGATTGGCTGAGGTAGAGACTGTGACATCATACACCTACCTCTCCATCCCATCCAAAAATACAATGATTCCTGTGAATTGCTCAGCCTGACTCGATTTTGTTCTGGGAACGAGATGGAAAATTCCAATCCTGCTACCAGCATATAATGTTGTATAATGTATGTAGCCGATGCAGTTTATGTAGTAGGCGTGAAGGAAATCGTTTTTTTTTTTTTGGGCCAGCTTGGCATAAATAAACTATTTAAAGTGATAGCAAAGCTGGAGTAAGGCTTTTAATGGAGTCAGCGCCAGAAAGTACTACTAATACTCAGATACGGGTGCTACAAGTGATAGTCTCACAGACGCATACCTCAGGACAAAGAATGTTTTTTAAAAAAATTGTTTTCATTACATACTGTATACGTTCCTGCATGCAAAATATTGACAGAGAGCTACTACTTTGTCTGAGCCTACCTTAAAGGAGAACTTCATTAAAACAGTTGGAGACTACTTAGCAATCAGAGTAGCCTGTCTCTTCTGCTCCAACTACCCCCCCCCCCCACCCCCAAAGTATTAGTGTTCTGCAGATTGTATCTTCCTGTCAAAGCATTAATGGTCCACCAGTTCTCAACTCTGGTCCTAAAGCATCAATAAGTGGCAATTACAATGCTTACCTGAGCAAAAAATGCTGCTGAACCACCCATGTTTGCACCCAAATGCAGCTACTGCCCTTAGGAGAAAATTATCAGTCCAGAATTATCCTCTCCACAATCTGCATTGTTGCTGATGTGTTTTTGAGCCTCCTGTTGACTAATTCTGATCCATGTTTCAGGCTGTGATCAGTGTGGCAACTGCAGAGCAGATTCAAGAAGTCTTCATCTCCCACACTTTTCACACATGTTTGTCTCATGACCTAAAGCTGGGGGTGGGGATAGATGCCCTTTCCCACTTTTCGAAACAGGTGCCAAGCTAATTAAAAGGTCTAGCCTTTTACTGGCCTTGGGTGCTGGAACATGAACTTTGAATGGGTTAAGGGGATCCTGGGGTTTAATTTAATCCTGGGATAGTACCATGTAAGCTGGAACAGTTGGGACATATGAAAATGCCTACCTCCGGTAACAATCAGGGGAGGACTGGCCTGGGGGGCAGGGAGGTATTTGCACCTTGGGCAACTACTAAAAAATATGTTGAAAAAGGGACTCCGAATGGAGTTACTTCATCATTCAGATATTGATCAGAATAAGATCCACAGTTAGTGACACATGGTGGACTTTTTAAGGAAATTACGTGTGCTCCTTTCAGACTTTGGATCATAGCTCCTTGCAAAAGGAAATCTTCCAGCACCAACTTTCTTGGTGGTTTGAGATGTCATGTGACCAAATGCAAAGAGCCACACATAAAGCTGATGCTTAAGGAGGGTCACAATCTATAATAATAACATCCAAGCGTCTCTGCGTCCAGTGTCCCTGGGACTGCACTACTGCACATGTGCCCCACGGACAGCCGTTGGGAGCGCAGAGGCTTTGCCCCGCCCTACTTCAGTCTGTTAGGACAGGACTTCCCAAACTGTGGGTGGCATCCCACAGCCGCATCTGAGGGAATAGTCAGCAGTCACTGCTGCCAGCCCATAATAACTGCCTTTTCACATTACGGTGATGAATTCTGTCATGAACAATAAAAGCCATTTAAATGTTGTATTCAATGTACTTCATAATGCACATATATATTAAAGACTTTGCATTTCATTCTGCACAATATATATATATTAGAAATACAGCATTGCACTTCAGCATGTGATCAACTCTGCAGTTCTGTGGGTAATTTGCATAAACCACTTACCAATCAGACAGTAGAAGTTATCTGCTCAGCAGCACACATACGCTCTGTGTACACCATCGGGGTTACATAGCAGATAAGTAGAGAGAGAGAGAGAGTAGGCGGCGTCTCATCACTCTGTGAAGCTGACATTTTGTACTGTGTATATTATATATATATATATATATATATATATATATATATATATATATATATATATATATTGTGAGGGATTAGCTCGGTGGCGGGTGTGGATGACCCCTTTGGGGGGTGCGTTTTCACAGAGAGATAGCCGAGAATTGCTTGCAAACAACAGTTTGGTTTATTAATGCATTTTTCTTCACCAGACTGCAAGCGTCAAAACCAGCAAAATAAAATAAAAGACAAAATAAATCCTTGCCTCTGTGGGCGGCTACCTTCTCACTCTGGAACCTACCTAAGAGTCTGTCCCCAACCTACTGTTGGGCAGACTTTCTTATCCTACAGCGGATACTCAACAGGTCTTCCCCATGCTCACACAGCTTTCAGGGGGCACACGTCTGTCTGTCCTCCTCTCCCAGCCCACACGGCGACAGGAGGCAGCAGTCCTTCTCCCAGGCTTCCTCAGCGTCGGGAGGCACACATCTGTCTGTCCTCCTCTCCCAGCCCACACAGCGACAGGAGGCAGCAATCAATAGAACTTCCTTTGGACAAATTATAGAGGCCTTCATTTCCTCATTCTGAACAGCTGAAGGCCTTTCAACTTCCTGCTGGCTATCTCTGCAGCCAACACCCTATAGTAATTGGTGAACTTTCTAAATCAGGTGGAAATGTATCTCCTGTCTGTGACTACATCCCAAGATTTACCTGACTTCCTTTCACAATATATATATATATATATATATATATATATATATTTATATGGGAATATTGTCTGATTAGAGAACACAAACACAGCTCTTATCGGGGCACATTAAAGGGGGACTCTGACGGCATTATTAAGGGAGATTCTGACGGCATTATTAAGGGGGACGCTGACGGCAATCTTAAGGGGGACTCTGACGGCAATCTTAAGGGGGACTCTGACTGCATTACTAAACGGGACTCTGACCGCATTATGAAGGGGGACTCTGACCGCATTATTAAGGGGGACTCTGACCGCATTATTAAGGGGGACTCTGACCGCATTATTAAAGGGGGACTCTGACCAGGGGCACTTTAACCGGGGCTCATACAGGGGAACTCTGACCCGGACACATAAAGGGACACTGATGTAAGGAGGCACTCTGATGGGGACACTAATGTAAGGGAGCACTCCGATGGGGACACTAATGTAAGGGAGCAGTCCGATGGGGACACTGATGTAAGGAGGCACTCCGATGGGGACACTGATGTAAGGAGGCATTCCGATGGGGACACTGATGTAAGGGAGCACTCCGATAGGGACACTGATGTAAGGGAGCACTCCAATGGGGACACTGATGTAAGGGAGCACTCCGATGGGGACACTGATGTAAGGGAGCAGTCTCCAGTGGGGACACTGATGTAAGGGAGCACTCTCCAGTGGGGACACTGATGTAAGGAGGCACTCCGATGGGGACACTGATGTAAGGAGGCACTCTGATGGGGACACTAATGTAAGGGAGCACTCCGATGGGGACACTGATGTAAGGAGGCACTCAGATGGGGACACTAGATTGGATTGCTAGATTTCTAGAGCAACAGGGACGCAGTGCACAGTGCGCGACAGGTCGGACAAGGAGGCTGATGAGGGAGAGACTTAAAGATATTAAAAGGACATTGTATGAGGAAACTTATACTTGGAATTGCCTGAGTAAACCCTTTGACTGTAATTATTGTGGTGAAAAAAGCGAATAGAGCCATGATTAATTTTTAAAGGAAAAAAGCTGTTGCTGTCAGGAAAAGGATCATTTAAACAGAGGAAAAAACCTGTCACACTCAGCAAAGCAAATCTGCGACTGTAGAAACGCTGTTAAAGGGACATTGCCTGATTGAAATCTACCACTGTAAGTGCATTACTGTAAAAAAAAAAGCAGAACATAGACACGCTATTAAAGGAACATTTATAAGCAAACTGACTTTAGTAGCAAAGTACGCCTTACTGGAACAAGTCTGTTTTTACAAATGTTTGACCACATATATCTAGCCCCCGTTAATTTAATGGGCTTAATGTCTAGTAAACCATATTCTTAACCACTTGCCGACCGCCGCACGACTATCTACGTCGGCGGTCAGCCCCTCACAGGCAAACTAACGTAGGGCTACGTTGCTTGCTTGTGAGGGTCTAGGGAGCGAGCGCGCGCCCCCGGAGGCGCGCTCCCGCTCCCGCGTGGTCACGGACCCCCCCGCGCGTGTGACCAGCGGACCCGATGTCCGCCGGCCACTCGGCGATTGGCGGGGGAGAGGGAGAATGTCAGGCAGCTTGTGTAAACAAACTGCCTGTCATTCTCCTCGCTGCAAAGACACTGATAAAACGGATCTAGTATGTAGATCCGTTGATCAGTGTCCTTACAGCTAGAGCCACAGCCAATCACAGTAGAAACCACGCCCCTAGGGACACACACAGCCCCTCCCTTCCAAATAAAGTTAACCCCTTCACTACCAGTGTATTTTTACAGTAACAGTGCATATGTATAGCACTGATTACTGTAGAAATGTCACTGGTAACCCCAAAAGTGTCAAAAATGTCAGTCAAGGGTCCGATCTGTCCGCCGCAATGTCGCAGTACCGCAAAAAAAATCGCAGATCGCCGCCATTACGCGTTAAAAAAAAAACAACAAAAATGACAAAAATCTTTCCCTTTGTTAGTAAACGCGATAACTTTTGCGCAAACCAATCAAAATACGCTTTTTGCGATTTTTTTTACCAAACATAGGTAGCATAAAACAAATTGGCCGAAAATTTTTAAAAATTTTGATTTTTACATTTTTTTGGGGGGAATTTCATATAAAAAATGTGAAAAATATTGCTATTTTTGCAAAATTGACGCTCTTTTTTTGTTTATAGCGCGTGATCAAAAAATCGCACAGGTGATCAAATACCACCAAAAGAAAGCTCTGTTTGTGGGAAAAAAAGGACGTCAAATTCGTTTAGGTACAGCGTCGCACGACCGCGCAATTGTCCGTTAAATTCACGCAGTGCCGAATCGCAAAATACCCCCTGGTCGGAATGGGGGTAAAATCTTCCGGGGCTTAAGTGGTTAAGAAACACCTACTTTTCACCATGGCACCCTGGCACACTTTGAATGGTACACTTTCTTTAGATGACAAAAATATGTTCCTACTTTCAAAAGGCAAGTTGGCTGTGAAGATGCTAATTAATTTGAAACTTACATAGGGTTGTGCATGTTTGGCTGCACCTCCACCTGTTAACGCTTGGCTCTAGTGATCAGTGCTAGATTAAACTCTGTGGAGTTTTCTCGTCCTCATGCTCCAGTGGGATAACATTGAACTAAGTAGTGTGCACGTCGGCTTCAAGATTGAGATGACCATCACTACTGTACATTACACATACGCAGGTTGCACCAAATTTTTTTACAAACAGAGAGCTGAAAGAAGATAAGCTGTTAAGAGACAAACTGTAATGATTTAATTGGTATTGCTGAATCTTGGCTTCATTCTTCACGACTGGGGTATTAATATTCCTGGTTATGCTCTCTTTCAAAAAGACAGGGTAAAACGGAGGTGTGGTGGTGTCTGTCTCTATGTGAGAAGTGATCTCAAAGTGTGAAGTGTTAAGAGTGTGAAAGAGGACCTAGTTGATGGAGAGTGTGATGAGTCTAAGCAGCATGGGTGGAAATGTACATGGGTGTGCGTAATACAAAGATTATCATTGGAGTTTGTTATAGACCTCCCAGTATTATTGGGGAGGTGGATAGGAAGGGCTGCAATGGCTGCAAGCGCTGGGACAGTGATAATAATGGGGGATTTTAACTACCCAGACATTGACTGGAGTAATGGCACTGCTGGAACACTTAAAGGGCAAAAAATGTATAAACCTATTACAAGACAATTTTTTTGGTACAGTTTATTGGGGCCCCGACTAGAAATGATGCTCTGTTGGACCTGGTAATCTCATACCATGCAGAGCTTAATAAAATGTTCATATAAAAGAACATCTGGGTAGCAAACAAATACTACACCGACCTGGATCGATGGATCAGCGCTCACTGCAACCACATGTTGAAAAGACTATACATGGTAAATAAGGGTACATCTGTGGCTGGATGCATGCGATCCACACCACCCCTCAGTACTACACATTTGTGGACCCACGTTTTTAGCACCTGATTGTTGATGCTGGCCTACTTCCATGTTAGTGTATTGAAATAAATTTGCTTTTACCTTCACACACTTCTGACCTGGCGCCCTCGTTTTTTTTTAATTCAACATCTGGGTAGCAGTGACCATAGTATGATTTCATTTATTGTTAGCTGTAAGCAAAAAACGCATACAGGAAATACAAAAACCCTTAAAGCATAACTCCACTTTTGTTGAGAAAAAAAACATTCCCCTCTTGGTAATCTCTATACATTGCAGGGATTTTAACAAACTTTGTTGCCGATTCCTACCTTTTGGTATTCTAAAGAAATCATTGTTTGTTCATCTGTGCCTCTGTGCTGAGTGGGGCAAATGGGAGTGGTTTCATAATTATTTATCAACTGTGGCAATTGCTGGGCTCTAATGAGGAAAGCTGCTGGGCCTGCATCCCTTTAGACATGCTCCTATTGGGAATATCTCACCAAAAATTACATTTTTGTTGCAGGGGATGCCAGAAATCTGACTTGTATTTTAGACAGACTTCTGGGAAAATGGGTGAGCCACCCACACAAGCAGGAAATTATGTTTCTTGGGGGTGGCCAGTATACATTCTGAGTACAGAATAGCTCCAAGTAGCCATATTGTATTACATTTTCGGAACATTACAACAGCTGCAGATTGAAAAGGAAAGGTAATTTTTAATAACATTCAATTACAATATGACTTGTGTTGCAATTGTTTACGCTATATTGTTTTTATTTTTTATTTGCTGATTTTTTTTTCCCCATGAAAGTGGAGTTACCCTTTAACTTTAAGAAAGCAAATTTTCCAAGGATGACGGCTGCTCTCCAGGATTTAGACTGAGAGGGAATATTGGCATCGATGACCACAGAACAGAAATGGGAATTTTTCAAAAAGACCGTATGCAAATTCACTGCAAAGTATATTCCCATGGGCAATAAGTTTAAAAGGCTAAAAATAAAACCTATGAGGCTCACAGCCAAAGTTAAAAAAGTTATAAATAAAAAGAAAAGAATATAAAATGAAGGAACACTATCATTGTTTAATTGTTATAAAGAATATAACAGAATATGCAAAAAGGAAATTAAGAACGCAAAAATTCTAAATAAATGACAGATTTCAAAAGATAGTAGGACAAACCCCAAAAAATTATTCTAATATATTAATAGTAAAAAGGTTAGTTTTGAGCATATAGGCCCTTTACTAAATATCAGGAGTGGGTGACTGAGGATAAAGAGAAGGCAAATTTATTAAATAATTTCTTCAGCTCTGTGTATACAAAGGAGCATGGGGGGCTCATGACTATAATGAGGATGGTATTGACACAGCCCCAAATAATCCTCAATGGCTCAAAAGTGATATGGTCCAGAAATATTTAGACAGAATAAAGGTGGATAAAGCACCTGGACCAGATGGCATCCACCCACGCATCCTAAAAGAATTGAGCGCTGTAATTTCAAAGCCTTCCTTTCTAATTTTTAAGGACTCGTTAAGGACTGGAATACCACTGGATTGGCATATAGACAATGTGGTGCCTAGATTTAAAAAGGGATCAAAGTCTTTGCCAAGTAACTATAGACCTGTTAGTTTAACTTCTATAGTTGGGAAGATACTGGAGAGTTTAATAAAAGACCATATACTGTAGATGAGTTCTTGCTGGAAAAAATATTTTAAGCAACAGACAGCATGGATTCATGAAAGACAGAAGTTGTCAAACAAACCTGATTTCTTTTTGAAAGGAGGTAAGTAAAACCTTGGACAGAGGGGTGGCTGTAGACGTAGTATACTTGGATTTTGCAAAAGCGTTTGACACAGTTCCCCCCACACACGGTTAATGTGTAAGGTAAAGTCTACAGGCTTGGAAAGATCAGTTTGTAAATGGATAGAAAATTATTTAAAAGATAGAATTCAGAGAGTAGTGGTTAATGATTCTTACTCTTAATGGTCTAAGGTTATCACTGGTGTACCCCAAGGTTCAGTGTTGGGACCCTTACTTTTTAAAATCTTCATAAATGATATAGGGTCTGGAATTAAGAGTACCATTTCAGGCTTTGCAGATGACACCAAGCTTAGCGGTGGAAAAACTACCTTACAGGATGTCTCCAACTTACAAGCTGACCTCAATGCACTGTTTCATTGGGCAACTATGTGGCAAATGAGGTTCAATGTTGATAAATGTAAATGTATGCACTTAGGGGCTAAGAATATGCATGCATCATGCATACAAGGGGTAGTAGAACTGGGGGAATCCATAGCGGAGAAGGATCCGGGTGTTCTGGTAGATCCTAAGCTTAATAATAGCATGCAATGCCAAGCTGCGGTTTCCAAAGCAAGCAAAGTCCTTTCTTGTATTAACAGAGGCATGGACTCCACAGAGAGCGATATAATTTTGCCCCTGTACAAATCAATAGTAAGACCTCATCTGGAATATGCAGTTCAGTTTTGGGCACCATTTCTCAAAAAGGATATGGGGGAACAGGAGAAAGTGCAGAGAAGGGCAAGAGAAGAGGAGATTAAGGGGGGATATGATGAACATATATACAAGGGGTCCATATATTGAACTTGGTGTTGAGTTATTCACTTTAAGGTCAACACAGAGGACAAGTTGGCACGCTTTAAGCCTAGAGGAAAACAGATTTAGTCTCCAAATACAGAAATGTTTCTTCACCGTAAGAGCTGCGAAAATGTGGAATAGACTCCCTCCAGAGGTGGTTCTGGCTAGCTCACTAGATTGCTTTAAAAAAAGGCCTGGATCCTGGGTGTACATAATATAAATGGGTACTAATATTATAAGGTAAAGTGGATCCAGGGAATATCCGATTGCCTCTCGGGGGATCAGGTAGGAGTTTTTTTCCCCTCCTGCAGCAAATTGGATCATGCTTTGCTGGGGGTTTTTTTGCCTTCCTCTGGGTCAACCGCAGGTTTTGTTAATTGTTTTTTGTTTTTTTATTGGTTGAGCCAGATGGACTTGTGTCTTTTTTCAACCTGACAAAGTATGTAACTATGAAATGTGAACCTGATGTCTATGGTTTATGTACTTTAACCAGTTCTGGACCGGAAGGATTTGCCCCCTTAATGACCAGGCCATTTTTTGCAAAACGGCACCGCGTTACTTTAACGGAAAATTGCGCAGTCGTGCAATGCTGTACTGAAATAAAATTGATGTCATTTTTTTCCTCAAATAGAGCTTTCTTTTGGCGGTATTTGATCACCTGTGCAATTTTTATTTATAAACAAAAAAAGAGTGACATTTCTGAAAAAAACAGAAAAAAACAATATTTTTCGCATTCTGCTATATAACATTCCCAAAAAATAAATGTAAAAATCAAAATTTTTCTTCCTTTTAGACAACTTTGTATTCTGCTACATATTTTTGTTAGAAAAAAAAAAAAGATAACCGTATTTTGACTGGTTTGCACAAAAGTTATCACGTCTGCAAACTAGGGGAAAGATTTATGTCATTTTTATTTATTTTTTTATTTTTACTAGTAACGGCAGCGATCTGCAATTTTTTTAGCAGGACTTGCGACATTGCGGCGGACAGATCGGACCCCTAAATTACATTTTTGACACTTTTGAGGGGACCAGTGACATTGCCACAGTAATTAGGGCTACAAACATGCACAGTTACTGTAATAATGACATTGGCAGGGAAGGGGTTAATCTAGGGGTGATCAAAGTGTTATGTGTGAGCCTAGGGGAGTGTTTTTTAACTGTGGGGGGATGGGCTTGTGAAATTATCATAGAGACCTGTGATCCTATATAGAAGGATCACAGGCACTCTGTGATCATTTCAGAGAGGAGAACTGTCAGCTGTGTTTACAACAACTGACCGTCCATCTCTCTCAGCGGGGAGCGAGAGCAGGTACCCGGCGGCAATCGCGGCCGCTGGCCCCATGCATAGGCATCCCCGCCCCCCTGCACCACGCTCGTGACCGACGTAGGGCTACATCGGTTCGCGCAGGAGAAGCTGCCCGCCGCAGTAAATCTGGGCAGTCTTAATGTGGTTAAGTTGTTATTGGGTGTATTACATCAATACAGTATTTTCTCTATAGAGTCTTAAATGTAAAGTTTTCATACCAGTTGATTTTTTTTGTTCTATCTTTTGTAACCAGTTTAAGTAAGCTTTATTGTAACTTTCTTTCAAGATCAAATCAATATTATTTTGAACTGATGTCATGGGCCCTTTGAGATTAATAAAGTATTTTGAAGCAGCATAGGGCTCATAGGCTGTAGCCTACACTGCCTTTCTTGTAATCCAGCACTGCTGGAGATTGGTCTGTTGGGCACCAAGAGTGTTATTGTAGGGAGGAGTTTTCCCTTATAAGCTACAGAAACTGGCATTTTTTAGGCAGTCTGGTGGTGGTTCAGAGCAAGGTGGCAGCACAAGGAAAGTGAATTTTAACTCTTTATAGTCTCTTTAAATTGAGCCTGTCACTTTGCCTATTATGGGCCATATCATATAATTTAATTTTGGAACCCATGCACAGTGTATGAGTCAAATATATGGGGTGGGGGGGGGGGCGATTTTGGGGAACTAGAAACTGAAAACCATTAGCATTGAGTAATGAAAAAAATTAAATAATAATGAAAATAATAAAATGTAGTGTTTTCCTGGAAGGCAGAATATACTGTATACATTAGTGCTTCTCTGCCCTGCCTTGCTTTAAAGCAGCTTCCTGGCTACCCCAGGATTCTGTATGCCATTTTACATAATCTTTAGTGTACACAGAGCATGAATTAAGCATTCTTCTTTACTTTGGACTACACGTGTTGTTGACCTTTATATTTTATACCATATAAAGTTCTCTTACCTATTATTTAAACTGGTCCTTGTTGTCTAGAAGTCAAATGTTGTCATGCATCTTGCTGTAAATACATAATTAAAGTGACACTTAACTGTGGAGTATAGTAACCAAGGCATGTGTGCTATTTCTAGGGGTGGACCTGTAGGAGTGTGAGTCTGGGAGCAAAATAAGTCATTGAGTAGCCCATTGCACTAGCAGTAGTTGTGCTGTTATCCAAAGAACAATATAGTGGGAGATGCGGGACTTCACAAAGTGCAGGTAGCAGTGTGCATAAAGCCTAAGCTGTGGTTGTTCAGGAACACATTTTGGAATTTCATTAGTCATTAGCATGTGTAAGGTCATCACTTTTGCTGTTGTAACTACTGTACACACTAGAGAAACATAGGAATGTACACTGAAAAATCAAGGACAGGCCACAGTGGCTCACCCAATACAAAAAGACCCTTTGACCAACACTGGGAGAAAGCAAAGCCATATTAAAACTATTTTCTACTCCAATGTCTACTGAATTCTACCATGGTCATTTCTCCATCAGGGAAAATCCTGGCAGGAGAATAAATATGTACCAAAGTCATCAAGCTGAAACACATAGAGTGCACATTGCCCAGCCACCAATACTTCTCAAACCTGCATTGCAGCACATTGACGTCCTTGCACTTATTGTACAGTATGTGTAGGTCTATGTCACTGCCAGCAGCCATGGCCAGGTGCACTAGATATGTTTCATAAACCATTGGAACAATATATTCAAGCAAGCTAATTGTCAGGGAGCTGGTGGCAAGCCTGACGTACAGAGGGTGGCCTCACAGGATCCAGAGGAAGGAACACAGACAAGTCACCTTGGCAGAAGACAAAGGACAGCCTGAGGTGCGGAATCTAAGTGCCAACTGGTTTTCACCAGAGCTTCTGATGGTAAGGATGGATTTGCTGCATGTATAGCACCAGGTCGCGGTCCTCAGGGTCGCCCCACCAGGAGGTGAGCAAGTCCGGATCCGATGGCGGATAAGCAGATAAGAATAAGGCAGGAGAGTAGTCACAGGACAACCCAAAGTCAGGGCGGGCAGCAAACAAGCGAAGTAAGAGACAAGCCAGGAGGTCAATCGGGTGTAATGTTCTGGTACCTTTGGGTACCCTAGTTACTCTTTCATAAGTGTATGCGCCCCACCATTCTCTTTTGGTAAGGTGCGCATACACCTTTAAGACTGATGCTGTCATCACTGAGCGCCGGACTGGATGGCTATTTAGATCGCCGGCTCTCACTCACATGTGTTCGTTCAAACTGCTTTGTGCCTTGATGCTAACCTGTCTTGAAGCTCTCATGCTTGCAAGCATACCTCGCTGTCGGAACCACGCTGCGCTGATCCCTGTATCCCGCTACCGGATCATCCGCTCTTGCCGAACCTCTCCTCTGCTACATTGCTATTAGTGATAAGTACCCCACAGGGGAAACCTCTATAACCTTTATACTAAAGCTTACACTATCTAGCTCTGCATACTAAGGACTATTACTACATCTGCATTATCTAAGATTGCTAGCTCTTGAGCCTACTACCACCTGTTCTTGCACTGGGTTGATCTCTCTTGTATGTCCACCTGCTACTCTGTCATCTGCTACCATACATGATTGCTAAACCTATCTGCATCCCATCTGCTACTATCTTACTTTCAAGAACATTTCCTTTCAAGTGTCTGTCATCTACCATCTCTACCCAACCTGTCTCTTCAGCCTATCATCACTGTGTTACTATATACATAAGTCACTCTAGGAAACATCTTATTGAGTGTGTGTATTTGCTTGCTGAATTGAGATCATCCACACATGATGAGTCATTGAGAGTTGGGAATGGTGTCTCAGCGTTTCTCTACATGACTACTGAAGTGGAATATTTCTGCAGCTGAAAATCCACATCATACGTAAAACGCAGGAGCGTTACATCGGGAGTCTGTCAGGATACAGCAAGTTTCAGGATCAGAAGTACAGGGGAAGCTGCAGACAAGACAGCAAAGTACAAGTGTACCTGCTACCCTTAAATAGATCACTTGGGCGCCAAATGTAATGGCTATTGTGTGCGCATGCACATGTGGCTGATGGCACGGGGCGGCGTGCACACGAATGTGCACTGCCGAACGTTTGTTCGCCGTTAAACGGCCATGAGTGAGTTCGCACCGGCACACTCTAGTGCCCCTCTACAATGTCACAAAAGAATGTCTAGTGCATTCCTGACACTAATATAGTACTTCAAAAGGGCATGCAGTAGAACTTATCACACTTTTATGACTGCCCATACAGAGCTGGGTGGGCAGAAATTAATTCTCCATTTTTCCCGATCGTGAGAATGTCAAATGAAGACTGAGACCTAGAAAAAAAGGTTTATTTACAAAAGCTCAGAGCTCAATATGATGAAATGAAGCGTAGGCTTTGTGTTGCAGGTCCCCTACATAATGCTGTACCCCACCAAACTGCGGGTGGTGGTGAAGGGGGAAACCCACTTCTTTGACACCCCTAAGTCTGCTGCCCAATGGCTGGATCGTAATAAGCAACATCTGACCAGAGCCCATCCTCCCTCTTGAACACCAGTGGATATACTTTGCTTCAACCAGACCGTTGTAAGTCAAGAAATTTGCTTAATTGTTAATATAATGCTTGCACTGTACTTTACTTTTTTTGTAAATAATATGTTGATGCTCTACCGTACCTACTTCATTTTTTTCTACCGGTTCACAGTTGAAACTTGCAGCATTACCTAAAAATTGCTTATGCCTAGGCTTCCCCACCCCTTATGTACTTCTCTTTCAAAAGCTCTGAATTTTATTACCCTGTTTAATGCATTATTATTTTCTTGATCTAAGTGTTGTTGTATTGATCTGAAATTCATTTTTTTTGTATGACTTTCTAATAAAATCTTTTGTAAACAAAAAATAGAAATCTACTTAAGGCAGGCACTGTTTCCTCAGCTCTTTGATACGGCATGTTTTCTTTTATCCAACTGAGTTGGGGTCAGTATCCAGGCTCACAAGAGGCCTCGGCATGTTTTTTTTCCCCCATGGACAATCCTATGGGAATTGTTGCTCGTTCTTGTTTATATGTTTACACCTTTTTTCTTCAGTTTTTTTTGTTTGTTAGTTGTTTCAAACAATCCTACTACGTTACACTGTATAAGCTACGGTCCTGCCTATTGTTGCTACAGTGCAGTGCCCTCGAACCCTCTAGCCCTCTTTGAATTCAGACACTATACCTCACCGTTTCGCTTATTTTATGATGAGACCAGATTGACAATTGTGTTGACTTCACATCCCATTAGCCTCCCCATTGGTTGTCTTTTTTTCAATATGTCCTCGGAGATTACCTTGACCTCATGGAATATTAGGGGCCTAAAACACTATCAAACGTAAGGCAATTCTGGGTTCATTATCACACTGTGTTACCTCCATCGCCTGCATTCAAGAAACGCATCAGACCAAAGACAGCACTGACGTTCTTTTACTTACCCAATACAATACCATTCAGTTTTCTCCTCTTAAGCTAGAGATGTTAGCATTCTAATGGGTAGGATAAAGTTTTCCTGCCAAGAAGTTATAACAGACACTAATGGGAGATACAATTTCCTTATTTGCTCTATGGACAATTTCCTATGTATACTAGGAAATATCTATGTACCTCCTCCCTCTAACAGTGAGGTAATCTGGGTGATGACTTCAATACTTGCCAATAACCCTGGGGTTCCCTTTCTGGCAATAGGAGACTTTAATGTCATATGTATTCCATGTGATTAAAGCTTTCCTGCGGGCCTCACAAATGAAACACTGTTTTTCGCCACATAACAGAATTAGGCCTTAGAGATAAATGGTGCATATGTAATCCTATATTTCTCAATATTCTTGCTATTCCAGCATGTATCAACACTTTCTAGAATTGACTTAGCCATAGGTACAGACCCCCTGCTAATGCAAGTAACCAATATTTCCTATCAGGCCAGGGGGTCTATCTGACCATTCCTTTAGTTCTTAAAGTAACTAAAGCCTAAACTTTTTTTTTTTAGTTTTGGATAGAGGGGAATGCTTGTCAATTTGTATTGCTATCTGTGCCTGCATTAGGGAGATTCACCATCTCTATTTGTCCTGTTTAACATTATGATTGAAAGTGAAAGTAAAATGAAAATCTCCAATTTTGGAATGTCCCCCCAAAAGTAATAGAGGGGATATCTTCCAATGGGGACACTAGTTCTGGTGTCCTGGGGGTCCCCAAAAAATTCCCTTCATTCGTGGGGATTTCCTCTCATTTCCTGTGTGGCTATGGGAAAGAAAGTGAAAGGAAATCTATGTAATGGGACACAGATGGAAAAAAAAATCTGACAGAGGTTATAACCCATCCTTACTCTATCTAAAATTAAAAAAAAAATTGCTTATAGTTCTAGTTTAAGTACTTTTTGTAAAGTTAATCCCTTCTGGCTACAAGTACTCCTGACAGGTGAATCTATTAAAGGGTATCTAGCTGAATTTTTTTGTACTTACAAAGGGTCGTCCGCATTATTTTTTGTGTGGGATGCTATAAAAGCGTATTTGAGGGGGCTTTTGATCAAAGAGATCAGTCATTTCAAGAAATCTAGCAGGAATTGGGAGAGATTGCTGTCAACAGAGTTTACTATATATCCAACCCAATCCCCACAATCTCTTCGTTCATGGAAGGATGATCAGCTAATGTATAGACAGAATCAACAGGAAAGGGCAGAAAGTAAACTGTTTTTTACCCGTTGTCGCTATTTTGCTGAAGGGGAAAATACTGGTTACTTACTAGCAGTAATAGCCAGTTCTCAGTCCCCTACAAATCATATCACCTATATTACTACAGCTTCGGGGTGCAGTTACTCAGAACCCAGGGGAAATCTTAGGGGCTTTTCAAGATTTTATAGTAATCTGTATGATAGGAAAGTACAGTACGCATTGCAGCAATTACATGACCTCCTGGACCCCCTTAAGGTCCTTGTTTGGGCAATAATTATAGGAGGATACTCTCCTCTCCCATTATGATAGAAGAGCTGAGTAAGGCTTTGGCTGATGCTCCTAATAATAAAGCCCCGGGGGTAGATGGCCTTCCTTCGGAGATATACAAGCAGTATGGAGATATTCTCCTACCAGAGCTGTTTGAGGTTCTGAACTTAGCCTACAAATCGAATTCCCTCCCGGACTCTATGAATATGGCAGGCATTATAGTGCTTTCAAAATCAGGCAAAGACTATTCAAATCCTGAGTCTACCCCCCCCCCAGTTCTTTGCTTAACCCATATGTCAAAATCCTTGCAAAGGTACTAGCCAATAGACTCAGTAGTGATGCAGCGGCTGGTCCATCCCGACCAGTTGGGTTTTATACCTAGTAGATCAACGTCTGTTAACATCCGCAGATTATTCCTTAACCAGCAAATTCCTTCTGACAACATGGGTAGCAGGGTCATTCTGTCGTTAGAAGCTGCTAAAGCGTTCAACAGCATGGAATGACCGTATTTGTTGGAGGTATTGAAGCGTTTTGGCCTAGGATACAGATTTGTTAGATGGGTTCATCCACTTTACTCCTGCCCTCAGGCCTACATGAGGATTAATGGCTCCAATTCGGAGCCTTTTTTTCTTCATAGAAGAACACGACAGGGGTGCCCTTTATCCACGCTCTTATTCGCCCCTAGCAGTTGAGCCATTGGCAGTGGCAATTCGCCAATCCAGCACCATTGTCAGTTCCAAGCAGGAATTATTAGAAGATAAACTGGCCTTACATGCGGATGACGCATTATTATTTTTAGGTGACTTTAATGAATCCCTCACCTTCCTCATGTCCCTTAATACTACCTTTGGATCCTTCTCGGGATTTATGGTTAATTGGGACAAGTCTGTGCTCCTTCCGAGAGATACTCAGCAGGTAGGTCTCCCTCCCTGCAAATAAAAGTTGTCTCTAGTTTTAAATATCTGGGGGTCTGGGTTTATGCTGATGTCCGAGAATACTTGAAATATAATTTGCAACCTCTACTGGATATATTTAAATCTAAAAGCAAGGCACGGTGTAAGCTCCTTCTATCAGTTGTGGATAGGGCAAATCTAATTAAAATTATTTGGGCTCCCCAACTGTTGTGTGTCTTACACAATTCCCCTATATGGGTTACGCAACAATGGTTCAAAAAGATAGACTCCCTCTTCTGCATTCTGATTTGGAAGGGGAATCAACCGAGAATTGGTCTACCCATTTTTCAGCTGCCTAAAGATGGTGGTGAATTGGCTGTCCCCTCGGCTAGACTTTATTTTCTAGCATCCCAACTGCAACACCTTTAGGGCTTGGGAACTGAGGACACTCACGATCCCATTTAAGCAATGCTGTTGTCCACATCTACCAAATATCACTTGTTAGAGCAATTGGAGGCAGGTGGGTTTAGGATTGGATGTCAATATCCTACTCTACTCATGATGGTTAGGGTTTAGGATGAAATGCTCAAGATTATGGGGTATGTCAGTATCTCTAGATTTCATCCAATTTGGGAGTGAGGGAGGTTGCTTTTTTCAGTACCTCCAGCTTCGCTATGCTAAGCTATCCAGGCTGGTTCTACATCTCTCAAACAGATAGACATCCCAATAATTGATCAAATAGCTAATGCTACTGACAAAAAAGGTCTCATATCCTTGCTATATGGGTGTTCTTCTATATGGCACTTCTGGTAGATGCCAAACTGCATCTCGTTGCTGTGTACCTGTACTATGCAATGACAATAAAGTTGTATCTATCTATCTATCTATCTATCTATCTATCTATCTATCTATCTATCTATCTATCTATCTATCTATCTATCTATCTATCTATCTATCTATCTATCTATCTATCTATCTATCTATCTATCTATCTATCTATCTATCTATCTATCTATCTATCTATCTATCTATCTATCTATCTATCTATCTATCTATCTATCTATCTATCTATCTATCTATCTTTGATGCACCTTCTTCACAGTACATTGCAGGTTCATGGCAAAAGGGACTGGTCAGTAGATATTCCGACATTAAATGGCGAGATATGGCAGTCCATTTTGGAGCAGGTCCCCCTTGTCTCCATATCCCCTATGTGACAATTTTCACAACTTTTTGTTATACACCAGGTACACAGAACCCCGCTCAGGTTGTATAAATGGTGCTGTAGAGAAAACCCAGACTGCCCCAGATGCGGGGATACTCCAGCTGACCATCTGCATATGTTCTGGAGGTGCCCCTAGCTCTTACGTTACTGGAACAAAATAATATCCGTTATTAAAGCTTTTCAGGTCTCCCTCCAAAATGACACTCTGACCTGCATTCTGGGCTTTCTTGATGAATAATTATTTACACCTCATGTCAGAACTGCTGTTTTAAGACTATTGTATCTGGCTCATACGTGTATACTGTTGAAATAGATAGCGCCTCTCCCTCCAACGTTTGAGGAGTGGCCCATCCAGGTGAATACTACTCTACTCAAAGAAAAGCATAGCCCTTTTCTCTATGCAAATTTTGCAAGACCTATAATGGCGTCTGAGGCATGCTTATGCAGGCAAATCCAAAACATTTGCTGATATGTCTGGATCGTGAAGGACATAGGCAGAGCTGTCAAACTTATAAATATACTGCTTATAGTAGACTTGGTTTTAGTTTAGAAATGTTTAGTGACAGTGTCTCAGGGCTATGTTTGTTGATTCTCACTGTTATTAGCAGTAAGATTATTCTGTCCTATACCAACGATGTGTATATTACTTATACCTGATGGACATAGATTTGTATATTAATATGGTTTATTGATTCATCTTACTGTTACATACAATGCCAAATGTTTTGTCTGGTTGCCTGAATGTTTGCACAAAAATACAACACTTTCTAATAAAAAATATTTGAAAAAAAAGAATTTTTTTTTTGAAAATACTGTGTTTTACCAGATGAAACGTGGGGAAAACCAGTACCAGACCAGAGTCCTTTCTCTCTCTCTAACAGTCAATTGCTCACTGTTCTTCCCCTCAACTCCTATAAGTGAGAACTGTAGTCAGCTAGAGGATGCTATGCTATAATACCTGTGGCTAAAGGACTTCTTGTCTTATCCACCAGTCCTGAACAGGCATTTGCCACCTCTACTTCCAAGGAGACCCATTTCCAATGCCTAGCGTATCTTTACTTCTTGATCAAAACAATCATGAGCAACACCACCATGAGCAGCAGTGACCAGAGTTATAGGCAGCAAGTGAACAGAATGATGGAGGTTTATGGCACCTTCTCCATAGTTTTTAAAAACATAACCAATACCACCAAGGAATTGTAAGTCAGCTGAAACCGTATCCCATACTGGCCTAGCTTTTTATAATGTGCTCTCTGGACCATCCTTCAGCATCTTTTTACACAATTATGTCATAATCACGCTGTTGGAGAAACTATTCAAGTGAACCACTTGCTTTGCTCTGTATGGGTGAAGCATTTTGTAGCTTTTTTCTAAAAATGAAATATTTCTACTTAATGCAGTCTAAGTGGGATAGAAACATTAGATAAGATTGTCCTTACACATGCAATATAGTAATATTTTATAAAAGAGCTAATATATGTGCATACAAATGAAAGCAAAGAATGCTAGGAGCTATGCACTGCCACAGAACATCACTGTTAGACTTGTATTAACAAGTATTTATATATGAATAGTCCACAGAGATCAATTATGGCTCCCCCGTTAACAGTGCTATTGGGAAGATATATTGAACATGATATATGTAACAAGTACATTCTCTACTTGCTAGCATGACACAGAAAGGCCATATTTAACTGTGCAGGCTGTTATTCTGTTGAAAGAAAAAAAGTTTTCTTCTTTCTTTTATTTTTTCCTTCATCTTTAAATCTTGAAAGTGTTTCTAAAGCCTAAGCATTTTTTACCTTAACGCATTTCTTGCTATAGGGTAAAAAATATTTAGGCATAAGTATTCCCCCCTCACCTTAATACCCCCTCCCCCAACTATCCCTCCCTATGTTCATCCTTTCCTTCTCTTCTTCCCATGGTCAGTTGGTATTGTAATTGTAGCAGGTTTTCCAGGCATTGGGCCTGATGTGGGTCTGCCATTGTTACCGGTTACCTTTTCCAGCCCATGTGAGCTGCGACCCTGGGTGTGAAAACTGAGACATTGACAACTCCGGCATCTTGGTTTTGTGGTTTTATTTTAGATAAAGGGGATGGGAGAAGGGAATGAGTGGGATACTCCTTTAGGCTTAACTAGATACAATTTGGGACTTTATCCAGAAAATGTCTGTTAACGCTGCCTTGACGCCAGCCGACACTAGCCAGCACTCACTGACGCTTAGCACACACTGTAACTTGACAGAAGTGCTGAATCCTCAACTCTGGGTTCAGAAGACTCAGGACTGTGGAGCATAGAACTACTGACACTGCTGCAATGCAAAGTCACTGATGTCTCTCTCCAGCCTGGCACTGGCTTGAGGTAGCTTGAATTACTGTATAGCTGCAACTCTCAACTGGTATTCTGCACAATTCAGGGTCCAAACCGCAGGCGCCCTCTTTACACTTTTAGCTCTTCAGGGTCCACTGACTATGTACCCCCTCTGTTACTTCAGGGTCCTCAACCTAGGTACCCCCTTTACAGCTAGCTGACACTGGATCCCAGAACCTCCTCTGGAGTGGTCTCCTCTAACTCTTCAGGCAGACCCCCAGGGGCAATCCTCAGTACTCACAACCTGTGTAGGCTTTCCTGGGACTGGACCCCTCTCGCTCTCCACTGGTTCTCAGATCCCCTCAGCTCAACTCAGCACTCTCTGGATACTCGGGCGGCACTCCGAGACATCCACTTCCTCAGACAGGAGGAGAGACAGCCGTTCTCTCCCTCCTGGGACTCTGCTCCCGCCAAAGATGCCGGGTCACACGCTTCCCCCAAACTTATTCCCACTCCCAGCATCCTTTGCAACATAATCTGCCTTCTGGGGTAGTTACAAGCTTGAATGTGTCCCCTGATTGAGCTTCCTTCACTACCCTATGAGAAGCCTCTCATAGGAGCAAGTGGGGAGACTTCCCCTTCAGCAGGCACACCTGGAAACCATGACACCCTAACCAAAGAAATCATGGCCCTGCTGTTAGGCAGACAAGGCCCACTATACATTTACCTAGCACCTACAGTACCTGTAGGGTGCTACACCATGAATTGCTTTTTCTGTTTTTTCACTAAACTTGAAGTGAAAGAGAACGGGACTGAGGACATAGATTCCCCCATTCCCTTCTCTGCGACTTCAGCTACACTGGACAGTGAATGAATAGAAAGCAGTAGCTCAGGACATAGACTTCTCTGTAAGGAAATCCATGTCCACTGACATTGGTATTTACCCTTACTGCTTGTTACTGGGCAATATTGTTCCTCCCCACCCCCTGCTTGGCAGTATTGTTCTTCACAGCAATCCCACTGTGCACTCATTTTCTTCCTTGCCCCCTGCTGTGTACTTTTGTTCTTTCCCTCCCTCTGCTTGGCACTATTCTTCTCCACCCCCTGCTGGGCACTATTATACTTTCTTGCCCCTGCTGGGAACTATTGTTCTCCTCACCTCTTGTTGCAAACTGTTGTTCTCCCCACCCTTAGCTGAGCACTATGGTTCCTTCCCATCCTCTACTGGGCTTTATTGTCTATTCCCATTCCCCTTGCAGGATACTACTGTCCTCCCCTACCCCCTGATGATCACAATTGTTTCTCCTCAACCCCAATGGGCAGAATTATTTCTGCCCGCCTCCTGTAGGGTATTGTTTATCCCCACTACACCAGGCATTTTTACGTCACCAATATTGGGTATTTTTTCCTCCTACTAATACATGCGCATTTTTATTCTTCGCAGGAACCAACTGATCAGAGACTTTTTACCCCACAATCGACACTGGGGTATTTTTTTATACCATTGACCAGTAAGGTAATGGGTTCCTATAATACATACAGTACTTCTTATGACTGCACTCTGTACAGTATGTTGCACATTGCATTGTTCTGCTTGCTACAATCTTGTGTGCTGTGCAGTATAACACAGACCCAACCCCCGTATTGTGTATTGCATAGTTCGGACCACAGTATTTTTTTTCTCCACAGTTGATCCTTGCTGTGTAGTTTGCAACTAATAAAGTTCTTCTTTAGGCTCAGACAAAGTGATCTCCGTGTATATTATTATTTTTTTTTATCCTTTAGGTTTATGCGAGACTCTCACTCATTGTACAGTAATTATGAAATATTTTTTGGGTACAAGGACAGTGTAGGCTTAGACTTTATTTAACCATGCAGCTATAAGCCATGCACAATATTCAGTGCAATTTACCCAAACCTATTATCCGAGTGGTCTGGGTAATTTCCCATCACAGAGCACATATGGGGAATGGCCCATCCAGCAACTCTTTGGAACACAAAAAAAGCTGGAATTTGGAGTTCAGGCTAGAGATGATTTTGAAGGGCACCCTAGCCCATCCCTGCATTCCAAGGTATTCCACTGACACTAATGAGAGCTTCTTTCTGCAGTATTAAAGGGAGCTCCAGTTCAGTAAATACATGAATAAAAAAAAGTTGCAGTAAATATCTAATAGCTTTCATGCCTGACATTTACCTGGCTGCCATGCTAATACTTTAGCTTCAATACTTTCAGGGGCTGCCAAATCTAAGCTCTCTTCTAAAGAATGCTAGTTGTCAGGCAGCCATACTAGTGTTTTGTTGTCAGTGATTTCAGGCCTTTCACTTCTGATTTCCGATTCTAGAAACATCAGTTGCCTGGCTAACATGCTGATGCTTTTTCTTCAATACTTTTTGGGCCACCAATGTGAAACAAGCAAAGAGATGATGAATTCTGACACTCATGTGCTGTATGATTATTATAGGTCTGTGCTTGAATTATTGAAGACATGTAAGGTTAGTGCCCTTTTAGTGAGGTCTGTCCCCTGGGGGATATGGTAGTAGAGGCTAGTCTATCAAATATAATCTAGAGCCTGAAGAGCCTGGGCAGAGGGTGATGGAAAAAGGCTACCACTGGTATACTGACATGTAATCCTTTAGCATGAGGAAGTTAAACCCTCGGGGTAGGACTGTAAAAAGCTTGTGGGTGCAGTGTGGTACCTTGGCGATGTAAATCCTTTATAATAAGAACACACACTCAGTCTAGATGGAAAACCAGTTCCCAACAAGCCCAGCGAAATGAAGCCCCACTAGCAACACTCATGGATGACAACAGCATGTAGTGGAGCAGCTCTAAGCTGAGCTGGCAGCAACTGTCTGGAGGGGTGGAATGTGGCCTGACCAGTCTAAGCCCAAATGGGGAGGTTTCCAGGAAGAGAGGCAGATCCCTACGCTTTCCTCACTCATTTGGAACCTTTCCCTTTCACTAATACTGCCCCTGAAAGATATGCAAACTATTCTATCCACACACTAAAAAAAAATACACCAAATCCAGGAGCCAGGGCCTAAAATAGGCTCTGCCTGACCCAAGATGGCCGTCGGAGTCACATGGGCTGTCAGCATCCAAGTGGATCACTGCCCTGGTGACTCCTGACTTCTTCTCCCTCTGCAGTGCTGCTGCAGTTGAGCGCCACCTGCAGTGGAGAAAATAGACTGCAACTGCCTTCAAGCTAATTTGAAGAACTCACCTATGAGGAGAACCTACTCTGAGAATAATGGAAGAGTTGGGCGGTTATCCTATGTTTGTGTTTGACAAGCACTGTGCACAATATGTATGTTGGGTCTATACGAGTGAAGATGAAGGTCGAGATGTAAAGAACTGTTCATTATGCTTCTGCCAAAGTAAAAACATTAAATGACTGAACATGTGGGCATTCCTTTTTTTTGAAGGAGGGCCTCAGGACAGGAGATTGTGCATGACCTAAAATGGTTAGGTTTCTCTCTGTTACAGGTGTGTGTGTAGTGTACCCTATCCCATTCCTAGCAGGGGGAATGATGTAAAAGGCCCCAGACCAACATGGTCGTTGCTGGCAATGAATCAGGGGCCTGCTAAGAGACACACACTATCAGGTAACCAACGATTTTAGAAGGAGGCCAGGAACGACAGCTCCCATGTTTTTCTGACTACAGGTTCGTAAAATAAATGCTGAAAGAAATATGTGTACTGTCTCTGCTAACTTTTCCTTGTGAAACAAGTATAGAATGGTAACATAAAAAATATATCAGCGCAAGTTTGTCCTCCCCCCAGTAGGTGAATAATATAATCCTTTCATTTAAAGTGCTAATGCGTCGGAGTGCATCATAGACCTTTCTCAAAACTATCCATATATCCATAAACAGTGCAAGACAAAAAAAAAGTAAAAATTATACTTATTAAAAAAGTACTAATGCAAAAGTATGGATTCCAAATAATATCTATGCAGTGCAATCAGAATGAATATAAATATGTATAAAAAATACCTAATCAATTCATCAAAAAAGTGCTAGTGCAAAAATATAACTATCTGTGCGGTGCAATCAAAACGAAAAAAAAAATTATATATGAAGAATACCTAATCAATTCATCATTAAATTCATATTATACATATGCAATTTCAAAAAACACATAAAAATAAAACAATTGTTTGTAAAATAAATATTGTTCAATCTTCCTTTAAGTCCCAAGTGAAATATTTAAGGTGCAAAAAAAATGTCTATTGCGTGGTATAGTTTCTTCTGTGAACAAAAAGTGCAAAACACCCAACGTGATCCTTCCACAGTATCCCCCAAACTGACCAACCAGGTGGGGTACCTGGTCAGATTATAAACCAGCAAATGCGCCTTTTTGTATAAAATTTCCAACAGGTTGGTTCTTATCCCAAAGAATTACCATTCCCATCTTCCCATACAAGCACTCTCATAGAGATAAGTAAGGGTTGCCTTCACCTTTCTCACTGTAAGGTTTCCCTAAATAGCACCTCATTTTTAAAGCAGTATTCTGCCTCCCATTAGACCAGATTGCTTAATTAACTTGGCGTGATATCCTTCCTATGCTGTTTACCTGCATTAACTCCATGTGGTCTTGTCTCACAGACACATCTGTTTAATATGAATAGTCCTGTTGCATAATAAACCTTTCTCTTCATTACTTAGCAGGCTGATTGAACACGCTATTTAAAAGGCGACACAAGAATGGAAGCTTTTGCTGTCCTCAGAGATGAATTTAATGCTGGTAAGAGCCTGATAAGCATATTCACCAAGGTTTATCTCTCGATGAAATGATTTCTAGTTTTGTACTGTGTGAATGTTCTCTGAAAACGTCATTTCTGGCTCAGCAGACTGTCACTAAGGATGAGCTGCAAAGACTTGGAAGAGAAGGAAGAAAAACCAGCCCTGAAATACAACATAATCACTGGCCAGGGTTCAGCTAGTATTGTACATTGAGCCATACTGAAGAACTGTAAGTATGTTCTAAACCACTGGTCTCCAAACTTTTTAGAATGTAAACCCGTTATCCCCAACAGGGAAAAAAATAAGCTATTTGCTGTAACTGATTGTGAGCTGGAGTTTGGCGCGAAACAAGTAGAGTATCTACAGTAAATCTGCTAATACATTTAAGACCCTCTTCCCCGCCCGACAGACAATGCTGCAGTCTGCTCTGCCTCCTGTTCTCCTTCCTCCAGAGTTGTCTCACACTAATACAGGAGGTGTGCTACTGGCCAGATCACCAGGTGACAGAGGGGAAAAAAGCCAAAGGATAGAATACCAATGTAGCAATCACATCTGACGATTTGTAAGCTGCAATATAATACATTTTTGGTATGGGATTTAATACCGCTTTAAGGAGTTGATGTACCTTATAAAATGGCTACTAAATGCATATACAGTACATGTGTATATAAGAATGTGTACAGACACACATGGAAATAAAATGAATCCAGGAGTAAAGTGTTTGTATGAGGAGAGAGTCAGAGCTGCATGCGAGGAGCGATTTCTCTACCGCTGAATGTCTAATCAGTAGGTCAATGATGAATTCGCTCAGCTGGACTACAAAGCTTTACGGTGAGTGTGAAATTATTAGCTGAAGAGTCTGTTCCAAGTGGAATATAATCTGCCAGGTCAATGTTTCAAAGAGTGTTCACAAAACTATTTTTGTGTGAGTGCCATTATTGATTGTTTCAGATTTACTTCAAAGGAAGGCTGCCATGAGGGAAATACAGAGGCTGCCAATACTGACCTCTCCTCCTGAAAATGAGAGTTGCCTCGGTGTCTCTGCCTTCAATAGCTTCTGAGCTGCTGATTATGGCCTCATGTATACGGGGACTTTTTGGCATAACAGTGTAAATTGCAGGCATATTTCCATGGGGTACACAGTTGCTGCATACAGCTGTCCATAATAATGAATGGCTTTATGCATGTTTTACACCACTAATTGCATACACATGCCAAATTCCCCACTTTCCCTCTTTTGAGACCAAATCATGACTCTCATGCGGTCTTAGCTGTCCCTCTTTTTGGTCTGATGTATATATCTCTTGACTGAGGGACTTGCAGAATGCCAAGGCACCGATTCTCTATAAAACACTTTACCCCATTCTCCCTTCCAAAATGACCAGGCGACACATTTTATTTGGAGTCAAATGGCCATAGTAGCCTTTTTATTACAAACCCTTAAATACAACATTCAAAAGAAAACAATTTTATTGCATATAATACAGTCAATGTATACCAAGTAAACCACCCTTAGCCTATGCCTGGTCTAAGGTCTTTGAAGGCCTATATACTCACAATAAACCGGTTGTATCTGCCACCCAATCAAAGGACCCCAGCCATTACTACACCGGCTCATGGACAATTAACTACTTACGTACTACCAGATACAATCTAATTAATACCCCAATGTTACCACCGTATTGTTAGGAAGGGACACCCATACTTCAGATGGGCCCAACCTACAATTTTCCACAATTTAACCAGCAATGCCTTCAAAGACCCAATAGACCCCCTGCCTGCTGCTACGACAAGAAAATAAAAGAACCAAGAAATTGAATGGCAAGCTAACAACATAAGAACCGAAAACCCACTAAGAAATACCCCAGCCCCTTGAGACAGTAGGAGGCCTCTCTCCCTCTGTCACCTCTGTCTCTCTCTCAGTGACTGGGAAGACTACCCTGCAGTAGAGCGATCTGAAAGCTTGGAGCGCAGTGTGGAAGGGATGATGTTGACAGGTGTGTGGAGGACGGCCTATGTTGACAGCTTTACCCCAGATGCCTAAATACTTAGATGTGCCTGTTTTAATCAGCAACCATACGAGTTGATAAATGTTGCACCTTCATTAAATGTAACCATATTGCTACACTTAGAGGCGCCTCTCTTCTCTTTTATACTCAGTTGTGACATGACACTACTTGTATATCAAAACATCGCTTGTTTATCAAGTCAAAATTTCTAAAAAAAAATGTGCTTGTCTTAAAAAAACACTCTCAGACCTGAGGTTACTCTAAATCAAAATTGTACTGTGGGTGTGTATGTGTATATATATATATATATATATACACATACACACATATAGTAATGTTTGGGGGGATTGTGGCTCCACAGGACCGAATGCAAAACCATTAATAAAGCTTCCAGCAGCACGCAAGTACAAAAATACAAAATAAAGTTGGCTTATCTTCAGCACAAAGTAAAAGCAAAAGTCCTGTTTCTTGCAGCCTTCAGCCAAACTCACAGCTCTCCAAAACAGGTGCATACACCAACTCCTCCTCACCACCACCTCTATCACTACTTCCGGTCTTCTAAGAGCTGCTTCCTGAAGGTTCTTAACCCTGTGTGTGCAGGAATCCTCATAGTCAGGGGTGGAGACCCCTTCCCACCCGAATATCGCTTCAGGGTCTCCGAAATCCCGGGTCCCAAATATTACTCTAATAAACCAGAGAGAACTGCGAGTCAGTCCTCTCCTGTTTCAGGCTATTCCCGGGAATTCCTCACCCGTCCTGGGTGACCCTCTGAGTACTTCCACACTTCCCTTAAAGGAACCATAACCCAAAAATCGGTGCTATATAGCACCCGTTCAGGACCCAACCTTGGCGTCCTGTACAATATATACAAACTATGTTACCAAAAGTATTGGGACACCTGCCTTTACATGCACATGAACTAATGGCATCCCAGTCTCAGTCCATAGGGTTCAATATTGAGTTGGCCCACCCTTTGCAACTATAGCTGCATCAACTCTTCTGGGAAGGCTGTCCGCAATGTTTAGGAGTGTTTATGGAAATGTTTGACCATTCTTCCGGGAGCACATTTGTGGGGTTAGGCACTGTTGTTGAAGAGAAGGCCTGGCTCACAGGCAGTGCTCTAATTCATCCCAAAGGTGTTCTATTGGGTTGAGGTCAGGACTCTGTGCAGGCCAGTCAAGTTCCTCTACCCCAAACGTACTCATCCATGTCTTTATGGACCTTGCTTTGTGCACTGGTCCGCAGTCATGTTGGAACAGGAAGGGGCCATCCCCAAACTGTTCCCACAAAGTTGGGAGCATGAAATTGTCCAAGATGTCTTGGTATGCTGACCCCTTAAGAGATCCTTTCACTCGTACTAAGGGGCCAAGCCCAAACCCTAAAAAAACAACCCCACACCATAATTCCCCCTCCACCAAATGATATGAACCAGTGCACAAAGCAAGGTCCATAAAGACATGGATGAGCGAGTTTAAGGTGGAGGAACTTGACTGGCCTGCATAAAGTCCTGACCTCAACCTAAAAGAACACATTTGGGAGGAATTAGAGCAGAGACTGTGAGCCAGGCCTTCTCTCCAACATCAGAGCCTGACCTCACAAATGCGCTTCTGGAAATGGTCAAACATTCCCATAGACACACTCCTAAACCTTGTAGCCTTGATAGCCTTACCAGAAGAGTTGAAGCTGTTATAGCAAAGGGTGGGCCAACTCAATATTGAACCCTACAGACTAAAACTGGGATGCCATTAAAGTACAAACTTTTGAGACAGATAAAAGGACTGAAGACAGATTTCCCAGTCCCTTTTCTGTTCACAGCAGCTGTGTACCCTGGGCATGGAAATATGCCCACAATTTATGTTTTTAAGGCCAAAGCACCCATGTGCATGAGGCCTAGGTGAAGTCAAGGGGGGGTGCATATTTATTCTGGGCCAGAAAACACTAACAACAGAAGTTTAACTTGGCAGACAGGGAACTAGCATTTTTAGAAGAAAATCAGCAATGGCAACTCCTGTTACTCCATTAGCCTAGGTTCATATATATATCCAGTGCAAGAAACACAGTGATTCCTGCACGATTCCCACACTGCATTGCAATGGTATTGTGTTTGTGATAAACTTTGGGTGTCAATACAAAGGTAAAGGTGCTGCAAAAGGATTACAAACACAGTGCTGTTTGCCTGCACCAGATCGCATGGTACAAATTGACCATGCAGTTGTGGTGTGGCTCCAAAAAAGGTGCCTATACTTTTTTGGTACACTGCGGTGTGATCTGAACCCATTCACTGAACTGCATGTAAATTGCACAGGAATGCAGTGCAATTCCTGTGCGATTCACATGAACGTTATAGTGTGAACAGGGACATACAGTATCTCACAAAAGTGAGTACACCCCTCACATTTTTGTATATATTTTATTATATCTTTTCATGTGACAACACTGAAGAAATTACACTTTGCTACAATGTAAAGTAGTTAGTGTACAGCTTGTATAACAGTGTACATTTGCTGTCCCCTCAAAATAACTCAACACACAGCCATTAATGTCTAAACTGCTAGCAACAAAAGTGAGTACACTTAAGTGAAAATGCCCGAACTGGGCCCAATTACCCATTTTCCCTCCCCGGTGTCATGTGACTCAATAGTGTTACAAGGTTTCAGGTGTGAATGAGGAGCAGGTGTGGTAAATTTGTTGTTATCACTCTCACATACTGGTCACTGGAAGTTCAACATGGCACCTCATGACAAAGAACTCTCTGGAGATCTGAAAAAAAGAATTGGTGCTCTACATAAAGATGGCCTAGGCTATGAGAAGATAGCCAAGACCCTGAAACTGAGCTGCAGCACGGTGGCCAAGACCATACAGCAGGTTCCACTCAGAACAGACCTCGCCATGGTCGACCAAAGCAGTTGAGTGCACGTGCTCAGCATCATATCCAGAGGTTGTCTTTAGGAAATAGACCTATGAGTGTCATGGTCTAAGGCTGCGTGAGTGCTGCCGACACTGGGGAGCTACAGTTCATTGAGCGAACCATGATTGCCAACATGTACTGTGACATACTGGAGCAGAGCATGATCCCCTCCCTTCGGAGACTGGGCCAAGGGGCAGTATTCCAACATGATAACGACCCCAAACACACCTCCAAGATGACCACTGCCTTGCTAAAGGAGCTGAAGGCAGGGGAGGACTGGCAAGGGGGGCAGGGTGGCAAATGCCCCCCGGGCCACTCTGGAAAAGTGGTAAAAACTAGTAAAAAGGCCGCACTCAGGGCTGGATGAATGTAGGGGCCAGACGCTGTATACAGCTGTCAGTCCAAAACCAGGTGGGCATGGATGGTGAGCTGATTCCATGGTTCAATAGGCCACTTGACTGGACTTGCCCCCCAGGCCTAAGGCTGCCAGCCCTCCCCTGGCTGAAGGTAAAGGGGATGGACTGGCCAAGCATGTCTCCAGACCTAAAACCTATTGAGCATCTGTGGGGCATTCTCAAACGGAAGGTGGAAGAGGTTAAGGTCTCTTACATCTACCAGCCTTGCGATGTCGTCATGGAGGAGTGGAAGAGGACTTTAGTGGAAACGTGTGAAGCTCTGGTGAACTCAATGCCCAAGAGGGTTAAGGCAGTGCTGGAAAATAAGGGTGGCCACACAAAATTATGACACTTTGGGCCCAATTTGGATATTTTAACTTAGGGGTGTACTCGCTTTTGTTGCCAACAGTTTAGACATTAATGGCTGTGTGTTGAGTTATTTTGAGGGGACAGCAAATTTACACTGTTATACAAGCTATACACTCACTACTTTACATTGTAGCAAAGTGTCATTTCTTCAGTGTTGTCACCTGAAAAGATAGAATAAAATATTAACAAAAATGTGAGGGGTGTACTCACTTTTGTGAAATACTGTATGTTGAATTTTATTCTCAAGCCTGTAGTCAGTTTACTCAAAATAAATTTTTCAACTGCAGGCTGAATCACTCACCACTAGCTCCACTCCAAAGTTCTTGATCCTGCCTATGTTACTTCAAGTCCCAATACTCCTGCTATAAGGGGAAGATCCTCAACGCTCTTGATGAATTCTTGGCAACGCAGAATTATTAGTCTTAACAGCAAGAGTGAGAGAAACTGTGGCACTTGGATGAACTTGAAAACTCAGAAGCAGAGATCCCATCATTAGGTTTCTGAGATATAACCCATTTAAGGAACTCGCGGTATGACTGGAAATCATGTGCAGATGATGAAGGGTTACCTTGACCGGTCACTCCAACCTGCTCCACGCGGAGTTCTATTGTGATGTTTAGACGACTGAACGTGGCAGCAATCATCCTATATTCTTCTGAGTTTGATCACACACACACAACTGTGCCATTTTAGGATTGTGCATAACTAACCACTGACTACTGGAACACATAGGCGATTGTTAGTATCTCTACTTTGCTACTAAAAATGCTATTGATCTCTATAGAAAAGCAATTGATTCCTACAAATTGCTCCCTAAATCTGAGCTACACAAGCAGCATGTAATTGTGCTAAATTGCACATTATTACACTATTCTCCAAATGCAACCTGTGTAGCTCACGTAATAGAGAGCCATTTGTTCCATTTGTGGGGTAACAAATCGCTAATGATTTTAGTAGCATGACTGAGCTACTAAAATCTTCAGGGACAGTGTAACCCTATGGGTGATGTAACCTCATAGGCATTGTAGCCAGTGTTGGTGATCTCTCCTCTTCACCGTAGTCGGCCGCTGGGGCAATCACGTGACCAGACCGTATTGCCCTCAGAATAGGTAAGTACAGTATAAGCATTTTTCGTCCACAGGGTAGTTTGTATAGGGTTTAGAATGGGGGTGGGAGCAGGTTTAAATTTTGGACTGGACTTCTACTTTAAGGCCCCATTTACACCTGCAAATTGGGTCATTTGCGATTACAAGTGGTAGACCCAGCGGAAGTTACCAGCAATAAGGTGCTGGTGGAAGCTCCATTAAAACCAATGGAAGGCTGCCACATGCAGCTAATCACTAGGGATGATCGAACGGTTCGGGTCGACCATCGGTTCGACCCGAACATTGGGTGTTCGAGGTTCGGCCGAATTTAGAACTTTTTGCTGAAAAAGTTCGGAATTCGGCAACCAGAACCGACCAAAATGCAATGGGCCAGGAAATGGGCTTTAAAAGCCTGTGATTGGACCAGAACCATTAGTAAAAGCCAATCGAGGGGGCAGGAGAATGCTAGGAATGTGATTGGAGTGACTAGGGGGTCCCTAGGCCAATCATTAGTGAATACGCCCCCCAGTATATAAGATAGCCCCTGCCAAATTCCTAGCATTGTAATACAGGGACATGGAAGAGAGTGAAAGCAGTTCTGTTAATTTTACTTTAACCGCTTGCCGACCGCCGCAAGTAAATTTACTGCGGCGGTCAGCCCCTCACAGGCAAATTGACGTTTATTAACGTCACTAGCCTGGGAGGGTCTGGGGAGCGAGCGCGCAGTGCCGGAGGCGCGCTCCCGCTCCCGCGCGGTCACGGACCCCCCCGCGTGTGTGACCGGCGGACCCGATGCCCGCCGGTCACTCGGCGATTGTCGGGGGAGAGGGAGAAAGTCAGGCAGCTTGTGTAAACAAGCTGCCTGTCATTCTCCTCGGTGTAAAAACACTGATCACACAGTTCTACTATGTAGAACCGTTGATCAGTGTCCTTACACCTCAAGTCACAGCCAATCACAGTAAGAATCACGCCCCTAGGGACACACACAGCCCCTCCCTCTCAAATAAAGTTAACCCCTTCACTACCAGTGTATTTTTACAGTAACAGTGCATATTTATAGCACTGATTACTGTAGAAATGTCACTGGTAACCCCAAAAGTGTCAAAAATGTCAGTCAAGGGTCCGATCTGTCCGCCCCAATGTCGCAGTACCGCAAAAGTTAGTAAACGCGATAACTTTTGCGCAAACCAATAAAAATACGCTTTTTGCGATTTCTTTTACCAAACATATGTAACATAAAACAAATTGGCCGAAAATGTTAAAAAATTGATTTTTACATTTTTTGGGGGGGGGAATTTCATATAAAAAAATGTGAAAAATATTGTTATTTTTGCAAAATTTACGCTCTTTTTTTGTTTATAGCGCAAAAAAGTAAAAATTGCACAGGTGATCAAATACCACCAAAAGAAAGCTCTGTTTGTGGGAAAAAAAGGACGTCAAATTTGTTTAGGTACAGCGTCGCACGACCGCGCAATTGTCCGTTAAAGTCACGCAGTGCCGAATCGCAAAATACCCCCTGGTCGTTTAGCAGCCAAATCCTCCGGGGCTTAAGTGGTTAAAAGTGTCATTTAGCATTTATTAGTGTGAGGAAAGGGATATCTAGTGTAGTTAGGGTGCTCTTTTACACTTTAGTTAGATGCAAAAATTTAGTTTCTGTAAGGAAAGTGTTAAGTGCCAGGGTGACCGTAATGTAGTGTAGGGTGAACTGACTCTGACTGCTATGGCAGGGTGACCAAACCCTTCCATTTCAGTGTGACCGTAGTGTAGCGTAGGGTGAACTGACACTGACTGCTATGGCAGGGTGACCGCTATAGAGAAAAGATAGTTTCTCTCAAGTCACATTTGGTGCACTAATATGGCTTCTCGCCGGTCAGCCTGCTTTTTGGCTGCAGGCGTTTATAGGGATTTTTTGAGGACATGTTTGGAGTCAGGCATGACATCTGAACATGTGTATAGGGGGTATATATACACACCCATGTATGTATATATACACCTGCACATATATAGGTGTGAAAGGGGCAGAAAACACTACTTGCGCTAATGAAATAATTAACACCAATATAGTTACGCTCCTATCACACCTATATATGTGTATGTGTAAAATAAATATGTGTGTGTGTATATATACATACATGTGTGTGTATATATACCCCTATACAGAAGTTCAGATGTTTTGCCTGCCTCCAAAGAACCCAAAAAAAACGCTAGCGTCAAAAAAAAAAAAAAAAAACGCCCAGGTGTGTTGTTGCAGGCATTTTTTTGGGGGTTTTTGGAGGCAGGCAAAACATCTGAACTTGTGTATAGTGGTATATATACACACACACTTATATGTATTTTACACTTACACATATATAGGTGTTATAGGAGCGGAGCCATATTAGTGTAAATTATTTCATTAGCGCAAATATATATTTCTGCTACTATCACACCTATATATGTCTAGGTGTATATATACATATAAGTATGTGTGTATATATACCCGTATACACAAGTTCAGATGTTTTGCCTGCCTCAAAAGACCCCAAAAAATGCCCAAAAAAACACCTGCTACTAAACCGGCAAGGTGTGAAAATAGCGAAGCCATATCCCTGTTCTATAAGTGACATAATACAAACGATCTTTTTTTCTGGTTCTGGACATGATACAGAGCTGAAACTTCACAGGTACACCTTTTAGACCCCCCAGATACTAAATCCAATTTTTTTTTTTTTTATTTATTTATTTTTTTCAATAATTGGCTCTCTATCAAAAATGACAATTTTTAAGAACTTTTTTGTGTGTGATTAATAGTCCCTGGGGTATGACCCAGAACCCTAGGCACTTTTTAGGGGCATTTATTGGGTTTTAGGGCTTCAAAATGGTGTTTTTTGATTACCGAAGTTCGGGTCCCATTGATTTCAATGGGGTTCTGAAATCCGGGCCGAACTTTCGGGAAGTTCGGATGTTCTGGCCGAACCAAACTTTTGAAAAGTTCGATCATCCCTACTAATCACAAGGAGTCCCCGCTGGATCTCCCACATGTACTTACCAATGGCCCCATTCAAGTATGAACAGGGCCCAACACTTGCAGTCTGCCAGCATTGAGGCATGCTGCATTAAAGCACTCTATCAATTTTGCATTGGCTGTCAATGTGCCACGAATTTGCTAGTTTGTGAAAGTGAATTGCCTCTTAACTTTTAAAGAGCTGCCAGTGCATGGCAACAGATGAAATGGCACATCAATGCACAAGTGCAGTAGGTGCCAACTGACCTGCTCTGCAGTGCACCATAACACAAGAAAAAAAAAAAGTTGCATTCAAAAGAATGGGCTGTTTTAATACAACGCATATGTAAAAAAGAGGGGAATTTTGGGACTTTAAATGAGGCGCATGTAAATATACGTCTCCATCCCTGAATCTGCGGCAAAAAAAGGGGAATTTATTTTTGGGACTTTAAATGAGGCATAAAAAAAAAATCAATGTTAAAAAACAAGAATTGTATTCTCTAGGATAATGAATGGATATCAGATTACAATGTACATACATTAGTTTATATCAATATTTATAGTTTGTTCTATTGGATAGTAAAATCATGTCATGTTACAATGTGCATACATAGGTCTGTAACCATATTCATAATGAAATGAAAACCAATATACATGAAAACTTAACAGTCACATAATGGTACATAGCATGATAGATGTAAAGCAGTTATCCTAGAAGCACTTGACTTCAGCAGCAGAGTATAGTAGTAAAAGATGGGTGGATAGGGCGTAATGAGCCTTCTGAAGAAAGAACATGGTGTATCAAATAATCCCTACACGTTTCGAGGAATCGCTCCACTTCCTCAGGAGCAGATGCATCAAATGACAGTGGAAAGACATAAGAACTATTATGGTCTCGCGTTAGATACCAGACTAAAGGAAAGGATTGTAACTGAGGGGAGGAAAATAACCCTCCCTTTAACATACTCACATTTGGGCTGAATATGATATGGATAAGCCTGCCACAGGAAAGGCCACTCAAGAAGTCTGTCCCGGGAACTGTGATATAGGGGCTCAAGAAGCAAGCCGGGAACAAAAAAGTATTCTCCAAGGGGAAGGAATATCTAGGAGTGGTGTGAGGGGGCTCCATTCTAAAATTTAAAAAACAGGTAGTGCATACAAGAAATTACTCCATTAACCCCAATGGGGCAGCGGATGTCAGCGGTGACATACCCGCTGCTATCCGATCCAATCCTGTCAGTGAAATCCAGATGGATGGAAACCCTATTTTCCATCCGCATGGAGGATCAGATTGGAAGAAAACGGACAGGCGGTCCATTTTCATCTGATCTCCCCATAGAGGAGAGCGGGGCTCTGACAGGTTCGTCCCAGCACAGTGAGTGAAGACGGACCTGTCATCCACCTGCTCAGCAGGGATTGATCCCCACTGAGCAAAACTGAGTCTGCCATGCAGAAAGCCCGTGTGAAAGGACCATAAGCCTTTTTCTGACACTTGTTGCTTACAAGTTAAATGACACTTTGCTTCAATGTAAAGTAGTGAGTGTACAGCTTGTATAACAGTGTACATTTCCTATCCCCTCAAAATAACTCAACACACAGCCATTCATGTCTAAACTGCTGGCAACAAAAGTGAGTACACCCCTATGTGAAAATGTCCAAACTGGGCCCAATTATCCATTTTCCCTTCCCGATGTCATGTGACTCTTTAGTGTTACAAGGTCTCAGGTGTGAATGGGGAGCAGGTGTGTTAAATTTGGTATTATCGCTCTCACTCTCATACTGGTCACTGGAAGTTCAACATGGCACCTCATGGCAAATAACTTTCTGAGGATCTGAAAAAAGAATTGTTGCTCTACATAAAGATGGCCTAGGCTATAAGAAGATTGCCAAGACCCTGAAACTGAGCTTCAGCACAGACAGGTTACACTCAGAACAGGCCTCGCCATGGTCAGCCAAAGAAGTTGAGTGCACATGCTCAGCGTCATATCCAGAGGTTGTCTTTGGGAAATAGATGTATGAATGCTGCCAGCATTGCTGCAGAGCTTGAAGGGGTGGGGTGTCAGCCTGTCAGTGCTCAGACCATATGCTGCACACTGCATCAAATTGGTCTGCATGGCTGTCATCCCAGAAGGAAGCCTCTTCTAAAGATGATGCACAAGAAAGCCCGCAAACAGTTTGCTAAAGACAAGCAGACTAAGGACATGGATTACTGGAACCATGTCCTGTGGTCTGATGAGACCAAATTAACCTTTTTGGTTCAGATGGTGTCAAGCGTGTGTGGGGGCAATCAGGTGAGGAGTACATAGACAAGTGTGTCTTGCCTACAGTCAAGCAGGGTGGTGGGAGTGTCATGGTCTGCGGCTGCATGAGTGCTGCCGGCACTGGGGAGCTACAGTTCATTGAGCAAACCATGATTGCCAACATGTACTGTGACATACTGAAGCAGAGCATGATATCCTCACTTCAGAGACTGGGCGGCAGGGATGTATTCTAAAATGATAACGAACTCGAACACACCTCCAAGACGACCACTGCCTTGCTAAAGAAGCTGAGGGTAAAGGTGATGGACTGGCCAAGCATGTCTCCAGACCAAAACCCTATTGAGTATCTGTGGGGCATCCTCAAATAGAAGGTGGAGGAGCGCAAGGTCTCTAACACCCACCAGCTCTGTGATGTCGTCATGGAGGAGTGGAAGAGGACTCCAGTGGCAACCTGTGAAGCTCTGGTGAACTCCATGCCCGAGAGGGTTAAGCCAGTGCCCTTTGTGCCCATTTTGGACATTTCTGCTTAGGGGTGTACTCACTTTTGTTGCCAGCGGTTTAGACATTAACGGCTGTGTTTTGAGTTATTTTGAGGGGACAGCAAATTTACACTGTTATACAAGCTGTACACTCACTACTTTACATTGCAGCAAAGTGTCATTTCTTCAGTGTTGTCACATGAAAAGATTTAATAAAATATTTTAAAAAATGTGAGGGGTGTACTCACTTTTGTGAGATACTGTATGTACATTGTAACCTGATTTGCTTTATTTTTTCTTTCAGAAAACAGTTAGTGTTCATTTTTTTTAATATGTTATTGAAATTCGTTGCACTTGTCCCCTTAACTTTGTGTTTGTGCACCCGCTAAGTAGGTGCAGATGCAGGTTCTACAACAATCAGGAGTTGCTGCTCATTCATATTGAGCAGAGTTTCACTCTATTCTTTGCAAAGTGGACGTTGCCTACTTGTAAATTAACTCCACTGAGTATTACAGTGGGAAGAGAAAGATGGATTTATGAGACATTAAACAGGTTGGATAAATCCTAGCCATGAGCTCCTAAATTAAGCTGTGTGTTTAATCAATATTGTCCGCTGTTGAAGATCGTCTGGTGCCAGGTGCTCTTACAAATACAGGATGCGGATCTCAGAATAACCGCTGAAATAATATTTATATTGGCTAGCATTGTAACCTTGACTTACTCACTTATTAAAAAAACAATGTGTAGTAACTCAGAAACCAATCAAAAAATGGCAAGCTGAATTTTGGTGGTTTGTTACTAGCACTGTGCTTTGCTAATCGCATGGCTTCATTCAAAAAGTTGGTGATGTTGGTCTTTACAGGTACTAATTGCCAGGCTGAAATGTGGAAGAGCTGCGTAGGTTTATGCGTGGTGCTGGGGCAGACTATATTAGATGCCTCAAACAGGGAAGTCACAGAAATTTTGAGAATTTAGATCTGAAATCTGTGAGTAGGCTCCCAGAAATTTCAAGTAATGACATGGCCACTCTGTGGTCTTTAACCACTTTACCACCGGTGGATTTTCCTGCTTTATGTCCAGGCCACTTTTTGCCACTCTGCACTGCGTGACTTTAACTGACAATTGTGCGGTCATGCAATGCTGTACCCAAACGAAATTTAAGTCCTTTTTTTTCCCACAAATAGAGCTTTCTTTTGGTGGTATTTGATCACCTCTGCACTTTTTATTTTTTGCGATATTAATAAAAAAAGAGCGAAAATTTTGAGAAAAAAATGACATTTTCAACTTTGTCTTTTAAAAAATATCCAATATACTCAATTTATGTCATATATTTTGGCCAAAATTTATTTAGCTACATGTCTTTGACAAAAAAAATCAGTGAGCTTATTTTTATTGGTTTGCGCAAAAGTTATAGCGTCTACAAACTATGGTGTAAATACTGGAATTTATGCAGCTTTAATTTCTGACTGCCTATGGGCTCTTTCACACGGGCGTTCCGTATGTCCGTTTTTCATCCCATCGGACATAATTTCACCCCAAACGGACATAATGGGCCTAATTCAGTATAAGTTTGGAGTAGAGCTGCTCACTTCTCCAGAAATAACTCCAGCCTAAACTCATTGCATCCTAATTAGGTAAGTGGCTGGAGTTAAACCATCAACTAGATGCTTTAATGAATTCGGAGTTGGAGTTAACTTAGACTGAATTCGGGTTTGGAGTTAACTTAGGCTGAATTTGAGTTTGGAGTTAGCCAAATTCCCTTTGTGTTTTTCATAAAAGGAAATTTGTCTATTCTGAATCACTATTACACAGCAATGTCATTTATTATGGTTTATTTTAATTTTAAGGTATAGTTATGTATCTTATGTGTTTTAACCTTTAGATTTTCTAATAGCAGACTACACAGCTGTCTAATTAGCAGTCTTCATTCTTTATTCATCTGAAACTTTCAGGCATATCTGATTGTATTCAGCACTTTGGTGTAGTGGGCTAAGCTCACAGCTAAAGATTGCTAGGTCATGAGTTCAAGGCCCAACCATGATAACACCCTGTGTGCCATAATTTTTTTTTGGCCACATAGTAATACATTGGCTACATCACCTAAAATTGCATGTCAATGGCCTTGTATATTCAAGAAACAAACATGCATATGTGCAGGGTGCAATTATGCATTTGCCAAGTTTCAGTATTTATTTATAGCTGTCTAAAATTTAAGAAGGTGATGGCACACTTGGGATTTGAACTCATGCTCTCAGTGTTTATAGCCAGGAACACTAACCACTAAACCATTGAGCTGAGCATGATAACCCCTGGAATATTTATTCCCATGTTTCAATAGTTAACCACTTCCTTACAGGGCAGTTACACCCCTTCCTGCCCAGGCCAATTTTCAGCTTTTTATACTGTTGCATTTTGAATGACAATTGTGCGGTCATGCAACCCTGTACCTAACACAAATGTATGACAGTATTTTCATAAAAAATAGTGCTTTCTTTTGGTGGTATTTGATCACTGCAAGGTTTTTTTTCTATTGGCAAAAAGAAGACCTAAATGTTTGACCCCTAAAATAATGTGGTTTTGTTTATGTAATAAAATTTGGTAAATCAATATGTTTTTTGTTGCACTGACGAGCATTGATGAGGCTGCGCTGGCAGGCACTGATGAGACACTAATATGCAGCACTGATAGATAGATAGGTGGCACTGATATGCAGCATTGATGGGCATTGATAGGTGGCACTGATGGGCAATGATTGGCACTGGTGGGCAGCACTGAAAGATGGTAATGATGGGCAGCACTGATGAGGAGGGCACTAACAGGTTCCCTGAGCACTGATTGGCATCAATGGTGGCATGGGTGGGCATCCCTGGTGGCTCTAGTGGCATCCCCCAAGGGTCTGCACTGGTAATCAATGCTCTGATTACAAGCACAGACCCCCCCCCCCCCCCACACACACTTACTTTGCATATGAATGCCATTTCTTCACAGCTGAAAGTGGCCCTCACCATGATTAGCCAGTTGATTGTGACCACTTGCTGGAATGTGTGCAAGCCAACTTGGTGTCATTTCTGGTCCAGGGCGAACGCCAATGTGCCATTTGCAATTTATTGTAAAGAGATTTTGCTTTATTTTAAAAATGGCGCACACAGACAACTAAAATGTATTGGAAATGTTTTACCTAGGCCAGTGATGGTAACCATTAACCCCCCCCCCCCCCCAAGATGTTTTTGCCCTACATTTCCCAAAATGCTCATGTACTCTGCAGTGTAGGTGAGCATCATGGGAAATGTTACAAAACACCTGTGTTGCCAAGGTTCATCACTGACCTAAGCCAACTAAAAAGGTGAGTGAGCGCTGTAGCAATCTTTTATTTTAGTAATCATTTTTAGTGATTTTTTTTATTAAATGTTTTGGTTACATTCATCCACAGCGACTGAATGGAAATTTTGTATTATTCCTTAATTTATATATTTTTAGCTAAATATATACATAAACACTTTAATTTTTTCTTACAATTTAGCCCACACACACCACCACCCCACACACACCACCCCACACACACCACCCCACACACACCACCCCACACACACCACCCCACACACACCACCCCACACACACACCACCCCACACACACACCACCCCACACACACACCACCCCACACACACACCACCCCACACACACCACCCCACACACACACACCCCACACACACACACACACTTCGCTGGAGTAAATGGAGAAACCCTACCCAAGTTCATACTGTACTGCCATTGCACACACACAAAAAATACAAGAAATGGATTACATTCAACAGACACAAAAGATATCTGAATTACATCTAGACAAATATGAAGAAAAGAAAACAAAAAACCAGGAGCTGTGTACAAATGAATAAGCTTTATTGAACATGTATAAAACATCAGTAATCACTCAAGCAAGCATGTGAAATGTGAAATGTGCAATGCCCCCCCCCCCCCCCCAAACCCCCAAATCAAGTAATTTTTATTCAAATTACAGTGCAAAGATACAACATATGATGGATAGATAGAGCTTACAATATCCAAAAGTCAAGCAAAATAAGTTGTAGACACCTTAGTATTAAGCATAAAACATACTTTTATGTTAATTGTTTGCATGAGCCTGCCTTTTCATTTAAATACCATCAAATCAGTAAAACATACAGCTACACAGAGGCATGAAAATAAAAAAAAAAAACATGTATAGAGTACATAAAGACACACTTTGCAAAAACTATACCAAACAGTTAGAGCATGAAAAGTATTCATCCAACAGAATACACTTACTGCAATATGGATCTTTAGGCATGCCAGCAAACCCCCACCCCAAAAGCAAATTCGGACATAAAGACCTGTGGCCCTTCCACAGGCCAAATGATATGATCTCATACATCCCTTTATATAACCTTGGTTAAACTACACCCACCCAGTATAGGAAACGCCCAGCAAAGTAATTAATTGGGTCTGTTGGTTCCTAAACCAAAATCACCAGTTCACTAATGAATGAGTGTTTGGCTGGCCATCCATGATCAAAGTTTCTTACAAGTCAACACACATAAGAAATGCTTTCAATAATCTCAGCATGAGCACAAAGTGGCTTTTTCATTTAGACTAATGCCTCGTACACACGTACTGATCGTCGGCCGACCGATCGGCCGTCTTTTGTCCAGGGCTGTCCTGTCTGTTGAAAACTGCAAAAGACTGCACACGAATTTTGTCGGCCAACAACAGACGACTGCAGAAGTGATGTCATGTGATGGCTAACTTTCCGTGTGTTTTTTCTTTTCTGAGCATGCTCAGTCTTGCAAATCTGCTGATTGTCGGCCGAATTCTGTACTGACTGGCGAACAATCGGCCGTTCTGGTGTTGGCCAACAAAAATTTTAATGCCTGCACGACAGATTCTGTTCGGCCGAAAATGCGATGTCGGCTGTCGGAAGCATCATACTAACAAGCCTACAATCGGCCGATCGGTCGTCGGCCGAATATTTACGGCCGACAATCGGTACGTGTGTACGAGGCTTAAGGCTGGCCATACATGTTCCAATTTTCTTACAATTTTCTGTCCAATTTTCTTGAAATTTACCTTCAAGTATGTAGTACAAAGGCCTGCCTAATTAGATACAAGTGAATGTGTTTTTTTAGCTTTGACCTCACATTATGTGGTTTGTGGTAGATCTACCAGAAAATTGTACAACAAAAGTTGAACATGTATGGCCAGCTTAATGGGCCATACACACTATAATGCCTCGTACACACGTACCGATCTTCGGCCGTAAATATTCGGCCGACGACCGATCGGCCGATTGTAGGCTTGTTAGTATGATGCTTCCGACAGCCGACAGCGCATTTTCGGCCGAACAGAATCTGTCGTGCAGGCATTAAAATTTTTGTTGGCCAACACCAGAACGGCCGATTGTTCGCCAGTCAGTACAGAATTCGGCCGACAATCGGCTGATTTGCAAGACTGGGCATGCTCAGAAAAGAAAAAACACAGGGAAAGTTAACCATCACATGACATCACTTCTGCAGTCGTCTGTTGTTGGCCGACAAAATTCGTGTGCAGTCTTTTGCAGTTTTCAACAGACAGGACAGCCCTGGACAAAAGACAGCCGATCGTTCGGCCGACGATCAGTACGTGTGTACGGGGCTTAAGATTTTCTGAAGACTTTTTCCAAAACCAGATAATATGAGGTCAAACCTAAACACTTTCAATTTGTATGCAATCTGGCAGGCCCTTGCACTACATAGAAAAGGTAAATCTGAAGGAAAAAGTCTACGGAAAATCTTATAGTGTGTATGGCCATACATGTTCAATTTTTGTTGTACAATTTTCTGATAGATTAACCACAAACCACATAATGTGATGTCAAAGCTAAACAACACTTTCACTTATCCAATTAGGCAGGCCTTTTTACTACATACTTGAAGGTAAATTTCAAGAAAATTGGACAGAAAATTGTAAGAAAATTGGATCATGTATGGCCATACACACTATAAGGTTTTCTGAAGACTTTTTCCTTCAGATTTACCTTTTCTATGTAGTGCAAGGGCCTGCCAGATTGCATACAAATTGAAAGTGTTTAGGTTTGACCTCATATTATCTGGTTTTGGTAAATCTAAAGGAAAAAATCTTCAGAAAATCTTATAGTGTGTATGGCCCATTAGTCTAAATGAAAAAGCCACTTTGTGCTCATTCTGAGATTACTGAAAGCATTTCCTATGTGTGTTGACTTGATGTAGTAATTTTTTTATATATATATCTACATATCTTTTTTTGGGTTGTTGAATTCTGAGTTCTGGGGTTGCACTGCATATGTTCAATCAATTTGCAAATTCTCAGATTTGCAAGCTCAAACACTGCTATTTTTCAGAGTGTAATGTGGCTCTATATAGGAAGCAACAGTAATATGGCCCCCCACTCAACAAATATAATAATTTCACACATATACAATGTTTTATTTTTGGGGCGTTGCTTGTCATATATAACAACAGACAGTTGTAGGTAGTTCAGGGATTTGAACACCCAAATACATTATTGCAAGGCAGCTGTGCTAACCACTTGGATATTTTGGTCAGTTTATTTAATCAAGCTCAAGCTCAATACATATTTGCAACATTTTTGCAAAACACAATTTACACAAACATAATCACTTTGTTACATTTATTTCATAATATATGCCACTGATAGTTTCTTAGCCTATCAATTTAAGTTTAAAATACAAATTTTTCACAGAAATAAATGTTTTAAACACCTATATATAATTTCCAGCATGCAGGATTATTTTTAAAAATTTGTTGATTATATACAGTTTTACTAAACTAGGTTAATTATTTGGGAATTGTGGTCTCTGAGGTTTTTTTTTTTTTTTTTTGTTTCTTGTTATCTTTATACCAAGCATACATGCACTGGCACCTTAAGAGCCCATTCACATTGAGGCGACACGACTTCGGGGGGTGACCTGTGAAGTCGCGTGCACCGCTGTGCACCGCGACTTGCAGAGACTTCACATACTGGAAGTCTATGCAAGTCGCTCCGAGGTCGCCCCAAAGTAGTACAGAACCCTTTTTCTAAGTCGGAGTGACTTGTGTCGCTCCTATTAGAACGGGTCCTGTACTACTCAATGGACCGTGACATACCGCGACTTGTCAGGCTGACAAGTCGCCTGACAAGTCGCGCTAATGTGAATGGGCTCTAAAAATTAATATAGTTTGATTAAATTAGTCCATCAAAAAATTTTAATAAATAAAAATTATTTGAGCTTGAATTGGGTCTAAATAGAATATATATATATATATATATATATATATATATATATATATATATATATATATATATATATATATATATATATATATATATATATATATATATATATATATATATATATATATATATATATATATATATATCATTATTTTTTTTTTTAAAGTACAAATCACACATGCTTTGAAAAAAATGTCATCAGCTTTAGGTAGTTAACTGGTTAGCACCGCTGCCTTGCAACAGTGTATTTGGGTGTTCGAATCCCTGAACTACCTACAACTGTATGTTGTTATATATGACAAGCAACACTAATACGGCTTCTCCCCAAAAATGAAACATTGTATATGTGTGAAATTAATATATTTTTGGGGTTGGTTAGATATAGGAAGTAACAATAATATATTGTTTTTTGCATATATATATATATATATATATATATATATACATATGCAAAAAAACATATATTATTGTTACTTTCTATATCTAACCAACCCAAAAATATATTAATTTCACACATATACAATGTTTAATTTTCGGGGAGGAGCCGTGTTAGTGTTCCTTTTCATATATATATATATATATATACATACATACACCACATAGGCAAATCAATAAATAAAAAACATATATATATATATATATATATATATATATATATATATATATATATATATATACATACACATATAATTATTTTTTGGGTATCTATATATATATATATATATATACATATATATATACACATACACACATATATATCTATATATATATATATATATATATATTTATTTTTGTGATTCATATATATATATAGACATACATAGATATGTGCAAAAAAAAAAAAAAATTAAAAAAAAATAAATAAAAAAAAAAAAAAAAAAAATTTATTAGCGCCGGAATAGCGCCGTTTTACCGCGAATTTGCGGCGGTATTTGCCGCAAATTCAATAAAACTCCCACTAACGTTTTCAAAAACGTTATTTTCAGCCTAGTTTTTGGTTTGGAGCATGCTCACATGAGCTATCTGCCAGAAATTGACTCTGGAGCTATTTTTGCAATTTACACTTTTATTAATATCTTTTTTTCTACTTAACATTTTCACACAGTTTAAAAGCAGTTTAGCTCAAAATCATATAACACATCTTTCCCACACATTTTTTATTTTTTTCCTGCCATATTTTGTGATTTTGAAAAAATTAGTCCACCTTTTACCTGGACTGTTTTTAAGTCCAGTCCTGACATTAGTTGATCTTAATGAATCTCACAGTTGGCTTTATTTTCCGCCCGCCGTTCTTTGAATACCAATTTCAGAATTAAAAATTCACCGGTTCGCAAAATCCAGCCGAAACGCCAATTCTCCGTACTATGAATCAGGCCCAATGTATATCTATGTAAATACGGATGTCATCGGATGATCATCCTCTGACATCCGTTTTTTGTCAGTTCAGTTCAGTTTTTTTGAACGGAGGAGAACCCTATTTTTTCTTCCTTTCAAAAAACGGAACTGAAGCAAAAACGGATGTCAGTGGTGTCATCCGCAGACATCCGTATTTACATAGACATGCATTATGTCAGTTTTTCATCCGCAAACGGATGGGATGAAAAACGGACATACGGACCGGATGACACAAGTGTCATCCGTCTCCGTTACAAAAAAAAAAAAAAAAAGGACCTGATCGGGCAAAAAAAAAAGGAACGCCCGTGTGAAAGAGCCCTATCTCATTTCATGAAGTGCTGAAATGGCAGGGCAGTACAACCCCCCCCCCCCCCCCCCAAATTACCACTTTTTGGAAAGTAGACATCCTAAGGAATGTCCTGAGAGGCATGTTGAGCTCATTGAATATTTCATTTTTTTTTGTCACAGGTGTTTGAAAAATGACAAAAAAAGTTATATATTGCTCACACATGCCATGGGCAATGTTCCCTCTAATTTTTTTTACTGTGCTGAGCAAATAAAAAAAATTCTGAGCGCAAACCTTTAGACTGAGCAATGGGGGGGGGGGGGACGTCAATGCAGAGTGACCAGCGTGCCCCCAATCAATTGCAGAGTGTCACAGCAATGCCCCCAATCAATTGCAGAGTGCCCACAGCAATGCCCCCAATCAATTGCAGAGTTCCCACAGCAATGCCCCCAATAAATTGCAGAGTGCACAGCAGTGCCCCCAATAAATTGCAGAGTGCCAACAGCAATGCCCCCAATAAATTGCAGAGTGCCAACAGCAATGCCCCTAATAAATTGCAGAGTGCACAGCAATGCCCCCAATAAATTGCAGAGTGCACAGCAATGCCCCCAATAAATTGAGAGTGCCCACAGCAATACCCCCAATAAATTGCAGAGTGCACAGCAATGCCCCCAATAAATTGAGAGTGCCCACAGCAATGCCCCCAATTAATTGCAGAGTGCACAGCAATGTCTCCAATAAATTGCAGAGTGCACAGCAATGCCCCCAATAAATTGAGAGTGCCCACAGCAATGCCCCAATAAATTGCAGAGTGCCAACAGCAATGCCCCCAATAAATTGCAGAGTGCACAGCAATGCCCCCAATAAATTGCAGAGTGCACAGCAATGCCCCCAATAAATGCAGAGATGCCAGCGTTTCCTCCTGAGACCCGTGCACTTACCTCATGACAAGTCACGGCAGCTTCTCTTTAGTCCTCGGCTCCCGCTTCCCCTGCGTCTCCTCAGTCCTCCCGCCTCCTCCTCGGAGCTCGGCCAATTGCATGGGGTGGTATGCCTTTCAGCCAATCAGGAAGCGGGAGGACCCGCTCCCTGATTGGCCAGGAGGAGGATCCATGTGACAATAGCGAATTTTCATTCGCTATTGTCACACAATGGGCGGGCTCTTGGGGCGCACTGCATCTCAATACCGTCACCGTCTTCGTCTGCGGCTGCGCCGTCTGACTTTGTGCTGCGCGGGATGGTCAATTAGACTGCGCTGCCGCGCATGCGCGCAGCTTAAAGGGAACATTGGCCATGGGTATATGTGTAATTACACCCAAAAATATATTCTGCTGCTTCTCCTGAGTACAGGGATACCACATATGTGAGACTTTTTGGGAGCCTAGCTGTGTATGGGACCCCGAAAGCCAATCCCCACCATCAGAATTTCAAAGGGCGTACATTTTTCATTGCATCTTCTCACTACCTATAACGGTTTAGGAGGCCCTGAAATGTCAGGATACCACAAACCTCCCAAATGACCCCATTTTGGAAAGTAGACACCCCAAGCTGTTTGTTGAGAGGCATGGTGAGTCCATGGAATATTTTATATTTTGCCACAAGTTTTGGGAAAATTACAGTTTTTTTTTTTATTTTTTAACACAAAGTTGTCACTAAAAGATACATTTCTCACACATGCCATGGGTATATGTGGAATGACACCCCAAAATACATTCTGCTGCTTCTCCTGAGTACAGGGATACCACATGTGTGAGACTTTTTGGAAGCCTAGCTGTGCACGGGACCCCGAAAACCAATCACCCTTTTCAGGTTTTCTAATGGCGTAAATTGTGCATTTCACCTCCGAACTACCTGTCACAGTTTCGGAGGCCCTAAAATTTCAAGATAGCACAAAACCCCCCCAAATGACCCAATTTTGGAAAGTAGACATCCCAAGCTATTTGCTGAGAGGCATGGTGAATCCATGGAATATTTTATATTTTGCCACAAGTTCCGGGAAATATATTATATTTTTTTTGTTTTTTTACACAAAGTTGTCACTAAATGATATATTTCTCACACATGCCATGGGTATATGTGAAATGACACCCCAAAATACATTCTGCTGCTTCTCCTGAGTACAGGGATACCCCATGTGTGAGACTTTTTTGCAGTCTAGCCGAGTACAGCAAATAGCTTGGAGTGTCTACCTTGCAAAATGGGGTCATTTGGGGGGTTTTGTGCCATCTTGGCATTTCATGGCCTTCAAAAATGTGATAGGTAGTAAGAAGTGAGATCAATGTGAGACATGTAAGAGACATTTCTGCTAATTGTCCAGGTTCAAAGCACCTTGGTATATGTCTCATTGCTTCATTTGTACTATCTTCAGTTTATGGACTATTGTCAATTCATGATTGCATTTGCTGTTGATGTTCACAGTTTTGATAAGTATGACCTGTTTTTCATGAATAAAAAAATTCATGGTTAAAAAAATTCCAATTCTTTCATTCATTGACGGACACAGCTCCTGATTCTTCTAAACCATTAGGTTAGGCTGCCCGCTACAGGAGTAGGACACAGGCGAAAAAAAAAAAAAAAAAAAACAATGCTGAAGAAGAATCAGGAGCTGTATCCATCAATGAATAAAAGAGAAATGTCATTTTTGGTGAGATACTTCAAATTGGAAATCTCAGCTAAATGGATGCAGATCCTGCCACTTTCCTCACTAGAGCCATGCAGGTGCACAGCTGGCTGATAATTAAAGCGTAGTTCCGTCTTCACCTCCAAAAATTAAAAGTCAGCAGCTACACATACTGTAGCTGCTGGCTTTTAATATTTAGACACTTACCTGTCCTGGAGTCCAGCGATGTCGGCACTTACCTGTCCTGGAGTCCAGCGATGTCGGGTGCTGCCGCCGCCATTGCCGGTAAGGGGACCTGGCAGTGGAGCCTTGCGGCTTCACAGCTGGGTCACTACTGCGCAAAGCGCGCTGTGCATTTCTATTGGCTCGGCAGCGGGGGAAGGAGGAAGGGCCCGAACTTCCAGGACGGACGGCCGAGGCGCGGTGTCCTGGAAGAGGGTAAGGGGTACCTGTCAAAAATGGATATCCGTTCCCCCCCCGAAAGGTGCCAAATGTGGCACCGGAGGGGGGGGAGCAAAATAGCTGAAGTTCCATTTTTGGGTGGAACTCCGCTTTAAGAAGCCATTCCCATTAAACTCACTTACTACATGGATACAAAAAAACACACAACAATTTCTTAGACTAACAAAAGGTAGGAATCTGCAACAAAGTTTGTTAAAAGCCTTGTAATGTACACAGATCACCCAGAGGGGAAGGTTTTTTTCTCAACAAAGGTGGAGTTAGGCTTCAAGGAAATCTGTACTGAGTAAATATGGAGGTTGCAACCACTAGCCTAGTTGTCTGGTTGTTGTGCTGATTCAATGTCTTCTTTATTTTTTGAGTCACTGAAGTATCAGGAGTGATTGCTGCATGCTTGGTACAGGTCAGTGACTTAGAATGCACTGGACAATTGCATTTTTTTTTAATTTTGAATAATCATCAAGGATAAAAGCCCAGTCACACCACCTGCGTATTGCAAATTGCAACCATTTGTGTGCTGCAGTTCCATTTATTGTGAATGGCACCCAATGCATTGCAGCACAGCTCACAGAGGGGTTGATTTACTAAAACGACAGCATGCACAATCTGGTGCAGTTATGCATAGAGATCAGCTTCCAGGTTTTATTGTCAAAGATTACCTGAACAAGCTGAAGTTAGAAGCTGATTGGTCACCATGAACAGCTGCACCAGATTTTGCACTGTCCAGTTTTAGTAAATCAACCCCGATATTCTCTACATTGTGCTGTGAAAAAAGTCACAGCACCCATTTTGATTTTTTTTTTTAATATTTTGGGGTGTGTGTTACAAAATGTTTTCATTTTGAATGGGCTGCCTATTACAGCACATCAGCTGCACCTGCACTGTGTTGTGGTTTGAGTGGGCCCTAATTCCTTTTCACCAACACTTCAAGTAGCACTATGGGCAAAACTCTCTATTTCATTATTGATAGAGCATGGAAGGTTATTATGACCCCTGTCAGATTTTTTTTTCACCAATTGTGTCCCATTGAAGATTTCCCATTACAGTAAACCCCCGCTCCATCGCGGTTCAGTTTTTGCGGTCCCGGTATATTGCGTTTTTTTTTGTAATATTATTTTACTATATAAATCAATAAAAATGAAATATTTTTGTGTTTTCCATAGCTCTTGCTAGGTCTCTCAGTATCTTTTATGTGTTTAAATGAGTTTCTATTGTTTTAAAAGTGTGTTTAAAGACCTTAAAATGCTTTTACACGTACAGTGACAGTAAAAAAAAGATGCCTACAATGCATTTTAATAGGGTTTTTCTATTTCGCAGATTGTCACTTTTCGCGGCTGGGTCCGGAACGTAACCCCCGCAATGGAGGGGGGGTTTACTGTACTTCCTCTCCCATAGCCAAACAGGAAGTGAGAAGAAATTCCTGCCTATTTTGTTTCTATTACTTTTTTGAGGACAACCCAAAATTTGGGATTTATTTTTTTAAACTTTCACTTTCAATAATAATGGTAAACAGGATGACAACAATAGAGGGTGAATCTCCTTAATAGGGGCACAAGCACAAATAAAATAAAACCTCACAGGTGTTCCAATCCCTCTGCAAAACGAAAAAACAATGTTTGCCTTTAGTTATATTTTCAGTATCTGAGGGGACTAAGTGAAAATGTTCCTTGGCATTAACAAGCCCATCTATCTTCTTCCTCACAGTCAAGTGTCATATCTCTGTTTTCACCTCAGACCTTAAACAGACTGATTTATTGTGGTGTGAGCCAAACTCGTAGGGCTTGAGGAAATTGCATTCCCTATGCATTGAGAAAGAATGCCTGGCACAGCTCAATCCATATGGTGTGATTGGGCGCTTACACTTCCCATTTGTTATCCTGACCTGGAATGTCTTACCCAACTGAGATAGTGATTCTGGTTTGTGGCCAAGTCTTGATGTTTTGGTGTCACCCTCTTCATGCTGCTACCAGGCTTGTCCTCTTCTTTTGCATACATGCTCTGGTCTATGGTGTTACATTTGCCTCTTGAGAGATTTAGGCTACACTCACATGGGGGGTACTGATCCATACACTTGTAAGGGGCTGTCTTCACCCACGCCGGATGTACAGGTGTTCCAAAATCAATGACAGGACAGCTGTACGGTCCTGCATGGACCACCACATTCCAGAACACACATCCATGTGGGTATGATGCACGCATCAGGATTCAGGGAGACTGTGTTCGGACCCATGCATCGGACCCATACAGACGCAGCCAGCTGCCTGCCATTGATTTCAAAAAGCTGCCAGCAATCCCCTGCACATCTGTGCATCACGGGTGGCTGAAGACACCCCATCACACGTATGTATGGATTGTGTGAATGAGGCCCTAGCCCCCCTCACATTGACGTGATTTTACATGTGACATGTCAAATTGCATGCCAGATCACAGCCTATTGCTGGCAACGGCACTGTCCCAATCGGTGCAATGCTGACCTTGCAGCGCCGCACCGATTTCCATAAGTAGTTCCTGCACTACTTTTGACGACTTCGGGGACAATTTCAATAGACATCTGTGCATGAACCCGCACAGATTTATTTCAAACCACCCCCGAACTCACACTGAAATACGGGTTTGAAATCATGCGAGTTCAGCTAAACGGCAAGATTTCAAAGCCGCATTTAGTGTGAACGAGGGCTTAAACTCCAACTGCTATCGCTAATTTCAGCCCTGTTCTACCTTGCTGCGAGGCTATCATTAAGCTACCAAACGCCCCTTTCACACGAGCTTTCTGATCCGATCCACCTGTCAGTTTTTCAGGTGGACGTGATCGGATGCTCCATGCATCCCTATGGAGTAGTGAATGTCAGCGGTGACATGTCCGCTGACACCCGCTACTATCTGATCCGATCCTGTCCGTGAAATCCAGACGGATGGAAACCCTATTTTCCATCCGTCTGGAGGATTGGATCGGATAGGATTGGATGAAATTGGACAGGTGGTCCGTTATCATCCGATCTCCCATAGAGGAGAGCGGGGATCTGACAGGTCTGTCTCTGCAAAGTAAGCGGAGACGGAGCGGTCATCCCTCTGCACAGCTGGGATCAGCAGATCGATCCCCGCTGAGCAAAACTGAGTCCACCAGGCGAAAAGTCTGTGTGAAAGGACCCTTACTCTTCTCCTTTGACATTGAGACCTAAAGGATTAGCAGGTACATTTTATCACAGTTGTCCGTGACTCTCAGACTCTGTCTCAGGTTTCTGTTTGTTTGCTCTGAAAATTTCCCTGGTTACCATTAGTGAATGAATACACAAAAAAAGGTTTCGTTTCTCATGTTCTATTCCATTTTCATCCTCTGTGAATTATTTTTTATGCAATGTCGATACTCACAGACAAATGATACATGGTGGATGATGTGAACTATTGCTATAGGCAACAACTGACATAAAATTGAAGTTGTTGCTTTCAGCGATCAGAATTCTTTTAGCTAATGTTTACATAAAATGTAGGCCTCATGCACGCTAGGAGTCAAAAGCACGGCTTTTTAGGGCATTTGACATTTTTTTTCTGCCTCTAATTGCCCCTCTGTGTCCATGCACACATAGCGTTTACAGGCGTTTAGAGGCAAAAAAACAAACAAAATAAAAAAAACAGGCCAGCATATGGAGAGGAGAGTTTTGCTGCAAAAAAAAGCTAGATGCATCTAAATGCCTAGGCATTTGAGTGGGCTGCCAACAACACAACAATGAACCAAAAATGTTGCATTTTCAGTAGCACAAATGCACTTAAAAGGTGCACCAGGGTATTATTCAAAATAAATGACGCAACATTAATGAAAGAAATGCAAACATTTGACGTGCATTGACATGTATTAAAATCAGTTGTAATGTGTATTTACACCAGTAGTTGATGTGTGATTTTTTTTTTTTCTTTTTTGTGTCTTTACCATATATCCTATGTTGTCACTTTGTTTTTTTCCCTTTTGTGGGTTGCATTAATGTGTGTTTTATATGTGTTAATGTGCATTACAGTGCAGATTTCAACACAGCTCTGTGCACAAGACCCGTGTCTTAGTGTGAGAAATAAAACAAAGGTTTTCTGTGTGACTCAAGCAGAGATCTGTGGTTTTCTAGTACAGAGAAATGTAGGTCTCTGCACACAGTGTGAATGAGCATTAAAGGGTAACTCCAGGGAAAAAACATTAGCAACTGAAGGAAAAACAATATAGCATATACAATTGTGACACAAATCATATTGTAATTGAATGTGATTAAATATTACCTTTCCTTTTCAATCTGCAGCTGTTGTATTTTCTGAAAATGCAATGCAATATGGCTACCTGGAGCTGTTCTGTACACAGAATGTATACTGACCACACCCCAGAAACATCATTTCCTGCTTGTGTGATTGGCTCACCAATTTTCCCAGAAGTCTGCTTAAGATACAAGTCAGATTTCTGGCATCCCCTGCAATAAAAATGTCATTTTTGGTGAGATACTCCCAATAGGAACACGTTTAAAGGGATGCAGGCCCTGCAGATTTCCTCATTAGTGCCCTGCAGCTGTCACAGCTGATAGATAATTATGAAACCACTCCCATTTGAGTCACTCAGCACAGAGTAACAAACAAGGATTTCATCAGAATAACAAAAGGTAGGAATCTGCAACAAGGTTTGTTAAAATCCTTGCAATGTACAGAGATCACCCAGAGGGGAATGTTTTTTTCTCAACAAAAGTGGAGTTACTCTTTAAAGTAACTGCAGTCATTTTACACAGGAAATAATAGGTTGACAGGGTATTGGGGGTGGGTGTCACACTCAAAAACATAAAAAAAGCATAAAAATATGTAGACACACGTGTAAATGCACCCAAATTGTCCTATTTCCCCTTTTGGTTGCATGCATATTTGTTTTCTTTGGGTTATGGCCCAAATTCCATTGAATGGGGAATGTTCATTTTCTAAATTAAATGTCTGTGAACCAAAAAATCTCTTCTGTTTTGTGTTTTAGCTTGGCTGTCCTTTTAAAAATAAATATGCACACACACCGAGGATCATACGCCGTATGTTGTTGCACATTAAGTGCCGGTTCACACTTATGCGATGCGGGAAGGCTGCAAATTCGCAGCCTGTTCCCGCATCGCACACGCACCCCCGGCAGTTCACACTGCCATATGCGATACGCTGGGGGTGTCAATGTAATCTTAACGACACCCCCAGTTTGATCGCATATCGCAGTGCGATCGTGCAGTTCGCACAGGATCGGATCGCACAAGTGTGAACCGCTGTGCGATCCGATCCTGATGCGGCTGCAAAAATGCCTCCTGTGCGTGTTTGCTGCGGGTGCGATGCAAATTTAGCCATACAAACTGTATGGCTAAACTCGCACCGCACAGCCAATCGCATGTAATGTCGGAGCAGTGCGCTCCGATATTACATGCGAACCCGGCACTCGCACAAGTGTGAACCGGCACTAAAACGCACATGCAGTCCGAATGCATTTTAAAAAAAGATGGCTGGAGTCTGTTGCACATTATTCTTCACCAGATATCCCAGGATATCAGAAAATTACACAAAAACACAAAAAAGAAAATCGAGTGAAGCAAACAAAAGGAGGTGTCAGACCTCCTAGTAGCTGAGAGTGGTTCCATCCGTCAGTGATTTCTAAAGTTGGCCATACACCAGTAGAATTTATTTTGAACGTTCATGCTGACATTCTGAAAAATCGTTGTCGGAGCATTTGACCTTGCCATCATTGAGCCAACTAATTTAATTAGAAAGCCCTCAAAATGTCATCCAAACCAAAAAAATATATTAACTGCTTGCCAACCCGCCATAGTACATTTACTGTGGCAGGTCGGCTCGTACAGGGGCAATCACGTACCTGTACATCGCAGCTTTATTTCAAGTCCGCTCGAGCATGCGCGCGCAAAGCCGGTAGACTGTGCTGCCATCGCTGTAGCACAAGCCAATCAACAGGTCCCGGCAAATGATTTATGGCCGGCAATCACCGATTGTGTCGGTAAACAACACAGGGCTCTCTTTGTACAGCACCGACGTGCCTTTTTTTTTTCCTCCCTGGTAGTAAAAACCGACACAATGCTTAATAAAAGCAGCACACAGTACACACACTGAACATTGTTAGGCACATGAGCGCCAGCCCCTAGATGTTAACACCTTCGCAGCCTGTTTCATTAGTACAGTGACGGTGTATATTTTTAGCACTTATCACTGTATTAGTGTCCCTGGTGATGTCAGAGTCAGTTAGTAAATTCACACCCAGCATGAGTTAGTGTCAGATTGTCCGCTGCACTATTGCAGTCCCACTATAAGAGCCCATTCACACAGGGGCGACACGACTTGCCGGGGCGACCTGTGAAGTCGCGGTGCACGCTGTGCCCCGCGACCTCGGCGGGACATGCACGGACTTCATATCATTGAAGTCAATGCAAGTCGCCTCCAGGTCACCCCAAAGTAGTACAGGACCCTTTTTCTAAGTCGGAGCGACTTGTGTCGCTTCTATTAGAACGGGTCCTGTGCTAATCTATGGCAGGCGACCCACCGCGACTTGTCAGGCGACCAAGTAGCCTGACAAGTCGCGCTAGTGTGAATGGGGACTTAGTCACTGATCGCCACTATTATTAGTATAAACAAAATAAATAAAAATTCGAGTATATATACACCATAGTTTGTACACACTATAATTTTCACGCAAACCAATCCATATCACACTCATTGGAATTTTTTTTTACCAAAGACATGTAGCTGAATACACTTTGGCCAATATTTAGGAAGAAATTATTTTTTTTAAATTTTGGATATGTTTTAAAGCAGAAATTAGAAAATAGTTTTTTTTCCAAAATTATGGGTATTTTTCATTTATATTGAAAAAAATAAAAACCCAGTTGGAATAAAACAATACCAGAAGAAAGCTTAATTTGTGTGAAAAAAATGACAAATTTAGTTTGCGTACAGCACTGCATGACCGAGCAATTACCAGTTAAATTAGCGCAGTGCCAAACCGCAAAAAATGTCCTGGTCATAAAAGGGATAAAACCTTCCAGTGCTCAAGTGATTAACCAGTTCCTGACTGCGCTATAGCCGAATGAGGGCTACAGCAGGGTCGCACTTTGCTGGGAGGGCATCATATGATGTCCTCCTGTGATCGCTCTTCGCGCATGGGCAGCGCACTCTGTGATCGCCGTGTCATTAGGTGTAAACTGACAGCATGAGGAGAGGAGAGAAGAGCAGATAACTGGCTTGTGTTAAAGGGACATCTACACTGATAAACAGGGCACTTATTATCAGTGTCCTGATTATCAGTGCAGTTCCAACAGTGCAGTCAAGCAGCGCTCACCAGTGCCGCCAATCAGTGCCCACCAATGCCACCTATCAGTTTCGCCTATCAGTGTCATTCAGGGCTGCCAATCAGTGCCGCCTCATCAGTGCCTCCTTATCTGTGCCCGCCAGTGCTGCCTAATTATTGCCCATTAGTTCCCCCTCATCAGTGCCCATCAGTGCCTCATCAGCGCACATCAGAGAAGGAGAAACATAATCTGTTTACAAAATTTTATGAAATTTATTGTACATTTATTGAAAAATAGGCAACTTTTTTTTTTTTCAAAATTTTCTGTATTTTTTTTGTTAATTTAGCATAAAATATTTAATCACCTAGTGGTGATTAAATACCACCAAAAGAAAGCTCTATTTGTGTGAAAAAAATTATAAAAATGTGTGACAGCGTTGAAAGCTGAAAATTGTCCTGGGCAGAAAGGGGATAAAAGTGCCCATTGGGCAAGTGGTTAAACAGGTTTCTTTTGTGCATGAAAAGTCTATTACAATAAAGAGTGTACATGTTTTTTCAGAAACGAAAATCACATTCACAGTTAGAATTTTGTTAGTTCATGAAAAATTTACAGTCCTGTTCTTTCTAATATTATCACCACTGCAGTTGAAAACGATTGACTATTTGATTTTACAACCTACTTACAAAATTCTACAAGTGTATGCCCAGCTTTAGGACTGAAATATCTGTTTTGTAGACTAAGGATTGGCTCTCTTCCTAAAAACTGCCTATACATATCTGTAGATGAAACCAATGAGCTGTTAAACCCCCACACACGTGTGGTCCACTATCTCCTCTGCTGCAGCAATGCTGAGCTTACAGCTACCGCAACAGGGGAGAAAGAGCCCATGTGATGGGGTTTAGATTGGCTGAGAGTGTCTTAGAAAACGTCTTAGCAACAAGGCAGGATGGCACGATGCCATCTCTGGGAGTTTTTCAGTCTTTGGGATGTACATAAATAGCCTACATCTATAGCAAGGGCAATATTTAAAGCAGAACTAAACCCACCATTTTAACCTCCCAAAACCGCTAAAGTGGCTCTACAGGCTGAAGGTGTTTTACCTTCATGCTTTCTATGCATGAAGTTCAAAAACTTTCTGCATGCAGCTCCCAACTCCCCCCCCCCCCCCCCACTTATACTCACCTGAGCCCGATCTAAATACAGCATCATGCACAAGATCAGCTGCTCTCCTGACTCTCTCCCTCCTCATTGGCTCAGACACAGCAGCAGGAGCCATTGGCTCCTGATGCTGTCAATCACATCCGGTGAAGAGGGAGAAAGGGTGGGGCTGAGCCGTGATTTGTTTTTAAATGGACACACAAAGCGGGGCTTGAGAGCGAGCATGCATGAGCGCCCCAATAGCAAGTGACTTGCTATCGGGGCACTCAGCAATTGGAAGGAGCACTGGCGGGGAACCCAAGAAGAGGAGAATTGGGGCTGAAAAACCACTGCACAGGGCAGGTAAGTATGACATGTTTGTTTTTTTTCAAATATTACTTTTTTTTTTTTTTAATTATCACTTTAAATTTAAGGCATTCTGTGATTGATTATTGTCACGCTTGCTTTTGCCCTTATGCTTTTGCCCTTATCTGAACTGTAAAGCCATCAAGTGACTGGTGTCATAACCGATCACATGTGCGGCACCATGGCAACTGCTGATCAAACAGTGGCTAAAATGGCAACTTTCTTGCCTGCAAAGTATAGGTAGGCTTAGTTCCACTTTAACTTTGGTCAAAGTTGCACAGTTTGTTTTTATCAACAGACGCCCCTTATCTGCATATGCAGTTTTTTAGTAAAAGTGAACTAACTAACCCTATAAATGATTAAAAAAAAAAAAAAAAACTACATTTGAAAAATACACAATCCCTGCAATCTGAAAAAAATCTGCAAAATGTATCCAGGCTTGTCATTTATGTTATTGATTTTTCCCTGAAAATATCATAATATCACACAGTAACCGCAGTACCATGAGAACCGGCTTGCGTGTAATATTTGCACTGTTCTATCTTTACATTGGCCTGTATAGAGAGTCCAAGGGAAAAATCCAATACATCTACACAAGCTAATCTCCAGGCTGTGTTACTGCACAGAACTGATAATATATTGGAGTAAAGGACACGGTGACATGTTATCCTCACTGTGAAATGTATCTTAAATAGCTTTATTATCCGCGCTCAGTTACAGAGTAACATTTTATGAAATACAGTAGAACTGCATGATTCTGGATAAAATGAGAATAACTATTTTTTTTTGCTTAGAATAAAGATCACAATTCTCGGCGTAACCTCATCTTTTACATTACACAAAAAATTGGGCTAACTTTACTGTTTAATTTTTACTCTTTATTTTATTTTTTTTAATGAAAGTGTATTTTTTCCCCAAAAACTGCATTTGAAAGACTTCGGCACAAATACAGTGTGACATAAAAGGTGATAACGATCACCATTTTATTCTCTAGGGTCTCTGCTTAAAAAAAAAAATATGTATGTATACATTTTGGGGGTTCTAAGTAATTTTCTAGCAAAAAATACTGATTTTAACTTGTGAGCAACATGTGTCAGAAAAAGGCTTAGTCTTTAACCACTTTACAACCGGAGGATTTTGCTGTCTTCCGTCCAGGCCACGTTTTGCGATTCGGCGCTGTGCGACTTCAACTGACAATTGCGCGGTCGTGCGACGCCGTACCCAAACGAAATTTACGTCCTTTTTTTCCCACAAACAGAGCTTTCTTTTGGTGGTATTTGATCACCTGTGCGATTTTTACTTTTTGCGCTATAAACAAAAAAAGAGTGTTTATTTTGAAAAAATAACAATATTTTTAACATTTTTTTATATGAAATTCCCCCCAAAAAAGATGTAAAAACCAATTTTTTTAAAAATTTTTGGCCAATTTGTTTTATGCTACATATGTTTGGTAAAAAAAATCGCAATAAGCGTATTTTGATTGGTTTGCGCAAAAGTTATTGCGTTTACTAACAAAAGGAAAGATTTCTGTCATTTTTGGTGTTTTTTTTTTAACGCGTAATGGCGGCGATCTGCGATTTTTTTTGCGGGACTGCGACATTGCGGCGGACAGACCGGACCCCTGACTGACATTTTTGACACTTTTGGGGGTACCAGTGACATTACTGCAGTAATCAGTGCTATAAATATGCACTGTTACTGTAAAAATGACACTGGCAGGGAAGGGGTTAATTTTATTGGAGAGGGAGGGGTTAATGTATGCCTGGTGCTTACTGACGTGTAGGGGGGGAGGTGACTGTGTGAGTCATGGACAGATCGGATGTCCAGCTATGCTGAACAGTCCGATCTGTCACTCCCTGTCACTATGGAGATCCGCCCGCTGTGTTTACACACAGCGGGCGGATCTCCAGACTCGATCCCCGACGATCGGGTAAGAGCAGCGGCGATCGCCGCTGCTCCTCCCCTGGCCCGACTCCCGCTGTGAATGAAAACAGCGGGAGCGAGCCTCCGGCGGCGCGCAAGCGCCGCCCAGAAGGGGAGGAGTCCAGTCACGTTAATACTACGTGGCTGGACGGGAACGAGCCACTCTGCCGCAGTAGTATTACTGTGAGCGGTTGCAGAGTGGTTAAAGAGGTTGTAAACCCGTGCATTTTTTATTTTTTTTTCCACCCTGCAAGAGAAAGCCATAATGAGCTAGTATGCTTCGCATATTAGCTCATTATGCAATACTTACCTTAGAACGAGCCCCCGCCGTGCCGCTCACTCACCTCTATGATGGGCGACATGTCCAGTCGCCCGTCTTCCGGGATCGCGGCATCCGGCCATCTGATTGGCAGGAGCCGCGGTGACGTCACTCCCGCGCGCGAGAGCCGACAGTCACGGCACGGGACTCTGAAGGAACGGCGCGATCGGCCGTTCCTTCAGAGCGTATGCGACAGTGACGTCACTGGATTCATTTAAGGTAAATATCTCCTAAACGGTGCATGTTTAGGAGATATTTACAGTACCTATAGGTAAGCCTTATCATAGGCTTACCTATAGGTACAACTTGTAGAGGAGGGTTTACTTCCTCTTTAAGAGATTAAACTTCCCTCCTTTAGGCTCCATTCATACCTGAGCGTGTCGTTTTCAGGCGTTTTTTTGGCCTTTTTTTAGGGATTTCTTTGGGCTTTTTTTCTCTTCGTTTTTTCTGGCTTTTTTCAGGTGTTTTTTGCAGGTGTTTGGAGGCATTGGAGGCAGGCATTGACATCTAACAAAAACCTGTAATCTGCCAAAAAAAGAAGCTCATGTACTTTTTTGAGCTTCAAGCGTTTTGCTTCAGGTGTGAACAGGGGTCATTGAAATGAATAGGATTTTGCTTGTTGGGTGTTTTGAGACTTCAGAGAAGAAATACGCACAGGTGTGACACAGGGCCTTACAGGCAGAATTTCAATCCTTTGATCTAAAAGATTGAAATGATACATTGTAAAACAATGTGTTTATAGTTAGCTAGCAGCCTTAACAATATTGCTAAACATTTGCCGGAGGTTCTTTTTTTTTTGACAGCTGTGAGTGAGCAGAGAACTGCTCTGTAAGAATCGAGGACATTCTGTTTTAAAGAGGTTGTAAACCTCAGAATTTATTTTTTTTTCAAAAAGTACACCTGAAAGAAAAACACATAATGAGCTAGTATGCATCGCATACTAGCTCATTATGATATACTTACCTTAGAACGAAGCCCTGAAGCGCCGACCGCTCACTTCTCCCATGGGTGACATGTTCTGTCACCCTTCTTCCGGGTTCACGGCATCCGGCCATCTGATTGGCTGGACCCGCGATTACGTCACTCCCGCGCATGTGCACGGGAGCCGATGGTCACGGCACGGGGCTCTGAAGGAACGGCACCAGCGGCCGTTCTTTCAGAGCGCATGCGCCAGTTATGTCACTGGCTGCATTTAAGTTAAATATCTCCTAAACGGTGCATGTTTAGGAGATATTTACAGTACCTATAGGTAAGCCTTATCATAGGTTTACCTATAGGTACAACTTGCAGAGGAGGGTTTACTTCCTCTTTAAGATCGTGAGGGGGGGGGGGGGTGAATTGAGATTGCGATTTTTTTAACGATTAATCTTGCAGCTCTAAAATACAGCAACAGATCATAAGGAGGAATCTGTACATTTTGGCACCATAGGCAACGTCTATCCAAAACAGTATAGGCCATGGATTTATAACTGGATTATTTTATCTTATGAGAACTCCCTTGAAAAAAATGTCCCCTTTACCTTGCTATTCTCCATATACACACACACACACAGGTGCATGAGGCCACACAACATAACTTGTGGGCATATTTCCTGGGACCTGGGATCTGTACTGGGACCAATTTTGTTTAATATCTTCATAAGTGATATTGCAAAAGGCCTCGATGGTAAGGTTTGTCTTTTTGCTGATGACACAAAGATATGTAACAGGGTTGATGTTCCTGGAGGGAAACGCCAAATGGAAAAGGATTTAGGAAAACTAGAAGAATGGTCAGAACTCTGGCAACTGAAATTTAATGTGGATAAGTGCAAGATAATGCACCTGGGGCGTAAAACCCAAGGGCAGAATATAGAATATTTGACACAGTCCTGACCTCAGTATCTGAGGAAAGGGATTTTGGAGTAATTATTTCAGAAGACTTAATAGTACTTAGTACATGGATTGCAGGAAAAAACTTACCAGGAAAGGTTAAAGGACCTTAACATGTATAGCTTGGAAGAAAGAAGAGACAGAGGGGATATGATAGAAACTTTTAAATACATAAAGGGAATCAACTCGGTAAAGAAGGAGAGCATATTTAAAAGAAGAAAAACTACCACAAGAGGACACTGTTTTAAATTAGAGGGGCAAAGGTTTAAAAGTAATATGAGGAAGTATTACTTTACTGAGAGAGTAGTGGATGCATGGAATAACCTTCCTGCAGAAGTGGTAGCTGCAAATACAGTGAAGGAGTTTAAGCATGCATGGGATAGGCATAAGGATATCCTTCATACAAGATAGGGCCAGGGACTATTCATAGGATTCAGATATATTGGGCAGACTAGATGGGCCAAATGGTTCTTATCTGCCGACACATTCTATGTTTCTAAAAGAAGAGGGGAGAAGCGCTCTAAGTGCAGACAATTTATTGCAGATAACAAGGCAGGTGATATACACTCACTAGACATGAAGACTGAAAAGCTGTATGTGTCAAAGCAATCCTGCAGCCATCCTCTGGAGGGTGTCCTCTGGTCACAGGAAGCCGTATGCAGTACTGTCACTGGCGGTGGGAGGGAAGAAAGCCGGCTGTCTCCCACAACATCAGCGGTGAGCGGTCAAGCGGCTCGGATCTGCGGTTCCGTGTTGCGAGTGATGGATGGAGGCACTCTCACCCACAGGGATGGTGGGATCTGTCCGATGTGTTACGGCATGCACGACGCGTTTCTGAGCATGCGCGGGGTCCTCTGCACCCGGCGCGCTCTTTCATCAGGTGCTTCCTGCTGAGCACCTGATGAAAGATGAAAGTGTAAATTAAAGAAATTGGTGTGTGTTAAATACCCCTTACCAAATATAAATAAGGGTAGGTGTATATAAACCAATTAATAATTCCAGCTGAAATTGCCTCTTACCAGACGACAATAATGGATGTGCCAAAGTGAAAAAAACAATGATGAAAAATAGGTGTAGAACCATCACCAGCTAGATGAGCCTCTTACCATGTGAACAAAATCAAAAATGTGTAAATCAGATTCCAATAAGACACCAAGATTCAGTACCGAAAAGGAACCAGTAGGGGTCGCCTCTTACCAGATCTTTAGATCAACCACGCTTGTATGATATAAATGGTTGGGGGTCCGACAATAGACTCGAGCAACTGATCCTCAGATGTTCCCAATGTTCACCATTCAAAAAGAGAGAGAGTAAAACAGTAAAATTTATTCCAAAAATAAAAGCAAGAACACTCACAGAAACCAGGATGACGTCATCTGTGACGAAACGTCGTCAGGGCACGGCGTACTGACGTCATCCGATCGCGACCAGAGAGTGCGGGCGAGTGAAGCCGTTCGGCCGGCGGCTGTATACAATTGCTCATTCCATCCTGGTTTCTGTGAGTGTTCTTGCTTTTATTTTTGGAATAAATTTTACTGTTTTACGCTATGGGAGCCTCTGGCCAGTTTCTTATGTGGCCCTTTGGGAAAATTAATTGCCCTTCCCTTCTTTAAGGGCTTGAGAACATGGGCATTTCTTTTTATCCAAATTGATTTTCTTTCCATATAGTTTTGTCCTCGTCATTCACTGATGCAAGGTCCACTCTTCCCATACCACTTCCATGTTCTCAGCCACATCTCCGGAATGCTGTCCTCTTTCTTCGGCCATTGGGCAGTCATCGATGCTGTGCCTCCAACACATTGTCCTGGCTGAACTCTCCCCATCTGTAGGACGCATGCTCTGCAAGGAATGTACATAAGAAAACCAACAAAACAAGTAAGGATTTTTTTTGACAAAGAAGAGTTAAAAAAACTCTACCACATTCTCCTCGTGCCTGCTTTGTGATCTTGCAATGGGTTTTCAGACATTTTCTCATCTGTAGCTTTTTACTTTTGAAGCAGTTTTTTTTTTTTTTTCTGGTTTATTGAGCTTACAGAAATGCAAAGAGTCATCAAAATTTAAATCCGTCTTTCCATTTAAATCAGAGGGCTCCAACAGTATGTAGGGTGGATTAATCAATAGCTGATTGGTTGGTTGTGTGAACTGGACAGTGTATAATTACTGCTTTATTTAGCTGTTGTCTGTAAACTGATAGGTGATCAATTAAAGCCTACGTTTAGGAAGAAAAAAAAAAAAATCAGCATAAGGGAAGATGCTTGATTTCAATGAGAAGTGATCTATGTGGTGCTGGTTGCAGTTTTAGTTGAAACCTGGAGTCTTCTGACCCCCACCCCCGCAGCCATGGGCCCCATACACACAGGATGGGCTCCAATGGAGTCTGCCTGCTCAGGGGTAAATCTGTTCGCTAATCTCCGCTAAGCAGGTGGATGGCTGGTCTGTGGCCACTCCGCTTATGCAGAGCAGACAAAGATACCGCTCGCTCTCCTCTATGGGCAGTCGGATGTAGAGGCACCCCCTGCCATCCGATCCAACCCGCCAGACAGATAGGGAACAAATCAGATGTCGGCGGGTGCGGTTGACAACCACCACTCTATAGAGGAGACTGAAAAACTGACACGCAGACCTGATCAGTCTGCCAGTGTGAACAGACCCTTAATCTTCTAGTGAGGAGGGGGTTTATATGAGCCAAGGGACCTGTCATAGGCATATATCAAGAGTTCTGAAAATGCCAGCCTTTTCTGCCCCATCTACCATTCATAGAAGCTTCCATCAATGAAATGCGATCTAATGTAGGAAGTGGACCTTTCATTCATCCATCTGTTCTCCATTCATAGATCCCTCGGGATCGTTGGGGGTCAACCCATCCCTGTACACCTGTCAGATTAGGGTGTGTCCATACAGCTGATTGCATCTCCATTCAGTAACATAGGCTGCCTGCACGCAGCACCAGCTACATGCACAGATGGTTCATTCACACTGTACAGGCTTTAATGTCCAAGTAAATAAGACCTTATACTATGGTTTATAATTTGGAATGTCTTTTATTAAGGACAAAAATGTTCCTTTTTAATCTTAATATTAGTACTAACTGCCAGCACCATAACAACCAATGATGCTCTTGAGCCAGGACACACATGTATTGCTATACTGGGGGTCATACCCAGTATTCAGGAGAAGATGAAAGTTCACCTCCTCCAGACCTCCACCTGACGTCCTGCTGAAGCCAAAAAGTAAAGCCCCGTACACACGTACCGAATGTCGGCCGAACGATCGGCCATCTTTTGTCCGGTGCTGTCCTGTCGGTTGAAAAGTGCTAAAGACTGAACACGAATTTTGTCGGCCAACAACAGCCGACTGCAGAAGTGATGTCATGTGATGGTTAACTTTCCTTGTGTTTTTTCTTCTCTGAGCATGCCCAGTCTTGCTCATCTGCTGTTAGTCGGCCGAATTCTGTACTGACTGGCGAACAATCGGCCGTTCTGGTGTTGGCCAACAAAAATTTTAATGCCTGCACACCAGATTCTGTTCGGCCGAAAAGTCGCAGTCGGTTGTCGGAAGCATCATACTAACAAGCCGACAATCGGCCGATCGTTCGGCGGCCGAATATTTACGGCCGACAATCGCTACGTGTGTACGGGGCTTTAGGCTTTGATGTGTGTGTGTGTGTGTGGGGGGGGGGGTCGTGTTACTGGTGGGTCTGATGTGATGGGGGACCCTGATGTGATTGGGGGACCTCTGAAATGATGGGGATCTCTGACGTGACGGGGGGACCCTAATGTGGTGAGGGGATCTCTGATGTGATGAGGGGGATCTCTGACGTGACGGGGGGACCCTAATGTGGTGAGGGGATCTCTGATGTGATGAGGGGGATCTCTGACTTGATGGGGGGGACGCTGATGTGATGAGGGGACCTCTCACTTTATAGGGGGTTCTGACTTAATGGGGGGACTCTGATGTGATTAGGGGACTTCTGATGTGATCGAGGGAACTCTGACATGATGGGGATCTCTGACGTTATGGGGGGACCCTAATATGATGAGGGGATCTCTGATGTGATGACGGGACCTCTGACACAATGGGGATCTCTGACGTGATGGGGGGATTCTAATGTGGTGAGGGGATCCATGATGTGATGAGGGGACCTTTGACATGATGGGGGGCCTCGGACTTGACAGGGGGGACTCTGATGAGATTAGGGGACTTACTATGTAATGGGGGGACCTCTGACGTAATGGGGATCTCGGATGTGATGTGGTGACCCTAATATAGGGAGGGGCTCTCTAAAATGATGAGGGGACCTCTGACATGATGGGGACCTCTGACTTGATGGGGGGGCTCTGATGTGATTGGGGGAGCTCTGTTATGACAGGGGACCTCTAATGTGAAAGGGGGCTTCTTATGTGAAGTTCATTTCATCAAGGCGAATGTGTGCATTCTGCCAGGTTCAGAATTCCTATTAATAAGTAACATTTACATTATTTTAATTTCAGCCTGGGGTGCCTGGAGATTTTGCATACTTAAAAGGGGTGCAGCAACCGAAAAAGGTTAAAAAATGCTGCTTCAGAGAACAGGGGTACAGTTCTATGTTCCCTGGGATTCCGTGCTTACATTACTGGCTGTCCAGTAAAGTCCACCGCTTTTGTGGCCGGGGGGAGGAGGATTACCGCGTGAGCTCTGTCACCATTCAGAAAGTGTCCTTAGGCATTGCCACTGTCATGTGATCACTTTACAGGGTGATAACCCCTATGTCACTGTCAACATGTCAGCATGTTGAAATAACAAACAGGGACTCCCAAGTGTGTGTACACCAAATAAAAAAAAATACAATCCATAAAACATAAACACAAATTAGCTTAGTCTATTTGTTTTAGAAAAATGTAATCTGTTTTTACTAGACACCCTTTCAGCAGACCAAATGGAATTTATTTTTTCCAAGGTGAGTCAATCTTGTAGCACAAGTCTGGTGAACACTGTCTATGCCTTAGAGGTAGACTCTAAGATAACCTTTTCAGGATTCTAGGATGGATGCAAACATATAAACAAGTACAATCTAATTCTAGCCATGCATGGTTTGAAATTAGGGTCTCCAATTGGCCAAACAAACATCAATCTGAAAATGAAAGGAGCAATAAGCCAATCAGATGCAGTTTGGTTATTATGACAGATGTGCGTCCTGCAGCTTTCTGAATGCGGTAGCCAGCAGGAGAGATTGTCAGGGGGTAAAGACACCTTTCTTAGTGGTGGCTTATTGTCTTGCTTCCCATGCCCACTTGGAAATGCTTTTAGCGCCGGTTCACACTGGCGCGATGCTACTTTCAGGGGCGACCTCCGAGATCGCGGTGCGAGCAGCGCGCCGCGACCTCGGAGCGGCCGCCACAGACTTCATAACATTGAAGTCTATGGCGGTCGCCTCCTGGTCGCCCCAAAGAAGCTCCGGACCCTTTTTCTAGGTCGGAGCGACTTGTGTCGCTCCTATTAGAACGGGTCCGTAGCTTCCGGGATTTTAGTTTTATGTAAGAAGACTGGCTGCCTATTACATATAAGGGGGCTGGTGGGAGGAACTCCAATGTTAAGGTTTGTGGTTGTACAGAAGGTGCTCCTTCGAGGGGTCTGAGGCCATGCAAAAGGTACTCTTACAGGGGGATTAGACTACACAAGAGGTAATACGACGAGGGAGACTGAGACCACGTAAGAGGTGCCCCTACAAAGGGGCTCACACCACGCAAGAGGTACTTATTTTAAGGTTTCTCAGACCACGCAAGAGGTACCCTTACAAAGGGTGCTCAGACCACACATGAGGTACTCCTACAAGGGTGCTCAGACCACACATGAGGTACTCCTACAAGGGTGCTCAGACCACACATGAGGTACTCCTACAAGGGTGCTCAGACCACACATGAGGTACTCCCACAAGGGTGCTCAGACCAAGCAAAAGGTACTCCTACAAGAGAACTGAGACCATGCAAGTGGTACTCCTATGAGGGGTCTGAGTCCACGCAAGGGGTACACTGACGATGGGACATAGCTAATGCAAGAGGTACTCCTACAAAGGGGCTGAAATCGTATACGAGGTACTCTTACAAGGGTGCTCAGACCACACAAGATATTCTGTTATGAGGGGTCTCAGACCACGCAAGAGGTTCTGGTACTCATTTTAAGGTTTCTCAGACCACGCAAGAGGTACCCTTACAAAGGGCGCTCAGACCACACGAGAGGTACTCCTACAAGGGTGCACAGACCACGCAAGAGGTATTCCTACAAGGGTGCTTAAACCAAGCAAAATGTACTTCTACAAGGGGGCTGAGACCATGCAAGAGGTACTGCTACATGGGGGGGAAGAGACTATGTAAGATGTAATTCTACAAAGGGTCTCAGAACACGCAAGAGGTACTCATTTGAGGGGACTCAGACCACACAAGAGATACCCTTACAAGGGTGCTCAGACCACACGAGTTACTGATACAAGGGTGCTCTGACCACGCAAAAGTTACTGCTACAAGGGGACTGAGACCATGCAAGTGGTACTCCTACGAGGGGTCTAAGTCACGCAAGGGGTACACTTACAATGGGACACAGACCATGCAAGAGGTACTCCTACAAGGGGGCTGAAATCACATATGAGGTACTTCTACAAGGCTGCACAGACCACACAAGATATACTCTTATGAGGGGTCTCAGACCACGCAAGAGGTTCTCCTATGAGGGGGCTCAGAGTAAGCAAACAAGGCTCATACAATGAGGCTGGTGATAACACGAGGGAGCTGTTAGCTTCACAAAGGATAACTGCTGACATCACATAAGGTAGCTGTTGCTATACGGTGTCTAGTGGTTGTGTATGAGTGGTGAAGACAGATCCATGCTCCCCTTCATTGCTCAAGAGCTCCCATCTTATTGCCTCCTCTTCTGTCCCAACATTTATTTTTGTCTTTCTTTTTTTGGGGATACTGCTAAGGATGTAACTGTTGTACCATGAGAAAGTATCCTGTTCTCTTTGTATTGCTTCATTTATGTGAAATCCCTGTTGTTATTGCTAGTTCCTCTGCTTTCCTATTAAAAACTGACCACACTAATCAGGAGAGCACACCATGGTCAGTTCTCTAGCTATGCTTGGAACTGAGCCTGCTCACCTCAAATGACCAGACTTGTCCTGACACGCCACACTGCACAGCCTTTCATTGGGAAGCTCAGTGTATAGCTGCTTCTCCTCCCCCAGCTCTTATGCAGCTGTGAACAGAAGGAACAGAGGGAAGGTACTCACTCATAAAAAAGGGAAAAGGGTATTTATAATGTTCTTTTTTTTTATATATCAATACAAAAATGTTCTCTTTCATTTCTATTTTAAGCTGAATGGGATATTTTAAAAGGCGATTGTTTACAATCACTTTAATGCAACTTCATTCTTGGGGTTTCCACAACAGATACTGCACATGTGCAAAAGGAAATGTTTAAGAAGAATACTTGCAGGAGGGGCAAGAAATGTTTATTTTTTTTTTTATGGCAGAAGAGACATATACAGTGCCTTGGAAAAGTATTCATACCCCTTGAAATTTTCCACATTTTGTCATGTTACAACCAAAAACGTAAATGTATTTATTGGGATTTTATGTGATAGACCAACACAAAGTGACACATCATTGTGAAGTGGAAGGAAAATTATAAATGGTTTTAAAAATGTTTAACAAATAAATATGTGAAAAGTGTGGCATGCATTCATATTCAGCCCCCCTGAGTCAATACTTTATAGAACCACCTTTCTCTACAATTACAGCTGCGAGTCTTTTTGGGGATGTCTCTACCAGCTTTGCACATCTGGAGAGTGACATTTTTTTGTCCATTCTTTTTTGCAAAATAGCTCAAGCTCTGTCAGATTGGATGGAGAACGTCTGTGAACAGAAATTCTCAAGTCTTGCCACAGATTCTCAATTGGATTTAGGTCTGGACTTTGACTGGGCCATTCTAACACATGAATATGCTTTGATCTAAACCATTCCATTGTAGCTCTGGCTGTATGTTTGGGCTCCTTGTCCTGCTGGAAGGTGAACCTCCGCCCCAGTCTCAAGTCTTTTGCAGACTCTAACAGGTTTTCTTCTAAGATTGCCCTGTATTTGGCTCCATCCATCTTCCCATCAACTCTGACCAGCTTCTCTGTCCCTGCTGAAGAAAAGCATCCCCACAACATGATGCTGCCACCACGTTTCATGGTGTGTTTAGGGCGATGTGTAGTGGTAGTTTTGTGCCACACATAGCGTTTTGCTTTTAGTCCACAAAGTTACGTTTTGGTCTCATCTGATCAGAGCACCTTCTTCCACGTTTTCTGCGTCCCCCACATTGCTTCTCGCAAACTGCAAACGAGACTTCTTATGGCTTTTTTTCAACAATGGTTTTCTTCTTGCCATTCTTCCATAAAGGCCAGATTTGTGAATTGCCCAACTAATAGTAGTCCTGTGGACAGATTCTCCCACCTGAGCTGTGGATTTCTGCAGCTCCTCCAGAGTTACCATGGGCCTCTTGACTGCTTCTCTAATTAATCCTCTCCTTGCTCGGCCCTTCAGTTTAGGCGGATGCCCATGTCTTGGTAGGTTTGCAGTTGTGCCATACTCTTTCCATTTTCCGATGATGGATCCGTGCTCCGTGAGATGTTCAAAGCTCGGGATATTTTTTTTTATAACCTAACCCTGTTTAAAACTACTCCACAACTTTATTCCTGACCTGTCTGGTGTGTTCCGTGCCCTTCATGATGCTGTTTGTTCAATAAGGTTCTCTAACAAACCTCTGAGGGCTTCACAGAACAGCTGTATCTATACTGAGAATAACTTACACACAGGTGGACTCTATTTACTAATTAGGTGACTTCTTAAGGCAATTGGTTCAAGTAGATTTTAGTTAGGGGTATCAGAGTAAAGGGGGCTGAATACAAATGCATGCTACACTTTCAGATATTAATTTGTAATACAATTTTGAAAACCATTTATCATTTTCCTGCCACTTTGTGTTGGTCTATCACATAAAATCCCAATAAAATACATTTCAGTTTTTGGTTGTAACATGACAAAATGTGGAAAATTTCAAGGGGTATGAATACTTTTTTAAGGCACTGTAAATCTCTTATGCCAAAAAACTCTACCTACTAGCATTTTTTTTTTTTTTTTTTTTTTTTTTACGATTAGTTCCTCTTTCATGATAGCTGCAGACTAAAAGGCTTAGTTCATCTTTTGCAAAAAGTAGCACATGCAGCAACACTGATCTAATGATTAGTGTGCATTTACTAACTTTTGCAATGTGTCCCCCAGCCTATAACAAACTCCAATATCCTGGCTGCCTTCAGCTTGTACTTGTTCTAAATTCTTACCCTGAACATAGTAATTAAAAAGTGAAGACAGACAACTGGGCATGTTGTAATTCCAAAAGGAAGTCCAGTGGCAGTCTACCTTTCTTAATGCAGGTTTCCAAAGCATTCCTCCCAGCCCCATCCAGAGATCTTGTGATCAGAGGACAGAAGAGAGGGATCATACAGAGGGATCAGAGGACAGAAGAGAGGGATCATACAGAGGGATCAGAGGACAGAAAAGAGGGATCATATGACAGAAGAGAGGGATCATAAAGAGGGTCAGAGGACAGAAGAGAGGGATCATACAGAGGGATCAGAGGACAGAAAAGAGGGATCATATGACAGAAGAGAGGGATCATAAAGAGGGTCAGAGGACAGAAGAGAGGGGTCATACAGAGGGATCAGAGGACAGAAGAGAGGGATCATACAGAGGGATCAGAGGACAGAAGAGAGGGATCATACAGAGGGATCAGAGGACAGAAAAGAGGGATCATATGACAGAAGAGAGGGATCATAAAGAGGGTCAGAGGACAGAAGAGAGGGGTCATACAGAGGGATCAGAGGACAGAAGAGAGGGGTCATACAGAGGGATCAGAGGAAAATAGAGAAGGATCAGAGGACAGAAGAGAGGGATCATAAGACAGAAAAAAGGGATCATACAGAGGGATCAGAGGACAGAAGAGAGGGATCATACGGAGTGAATAGAACAGAAGAGAGGGATCATACAGATGGATCACAGGACAGAAGAGAGGGATCATACAGAGGGATCAGAGGACAGAAAAGAGGGATCATATGACAGAAGAGAGGGATCATACAGAGGGTCAGAGGACAGAAGAGAGGCATCACACAGAGGGATCGGAGGAAAATAGAGAAGGATCAGAGGACAGAAGGGAGGGATCATACAGAGTGAATAGAACAGAAGAGAGGGATCATACAGAGGGATCAGAGGACAGAAGAGAGGGATCAAACAGAGGGATCAGATGACAGAAGAGAGGGATCATACAGAGTGATCAGAGGACAGAAGAGAGGGATCATACAGAGGGATCAGAGGACAGAAAAGAGGGATCATATGTCAGAAGAGAGGGATCATAGAGAGGGATCAGAGAACAGAAAAGAGGGATCATATGTCAGAAGAGAGGGATCATAGAGAGGGATCGGAGGACAGAAGAGAGGGATCATATAGAGGGATCGGCGGAAAATAGAGAAGGATCAGAGGACAGAAGAGAGGGATCATAAGACAGAAAATAGGGATCATACAGAGGGATCAGAGGACAGAAGAGAGGGATCACACAGAGGGTTCGGAGGACAGAAGAGAAGGATCAGAGGACATATATAGGGAACATACAGAGGGATGGGAAGACAGAAGGGAGGGATCATACAGAGTGAATAAGACAGAATTGAGGGATCATACAGAGGGCTCAGAGGACAGAAAAGAGGGATCATACAGAGGGATCGGAGGACAGAAGAGAGGGATCACACAGAGGGATCAGAGGACAGAAGGGAGGAATTAAACAGAGGGATCAGAGGAAAATAGAGAAGGATCAGAGGAAAATAGAGAAGGATCAGAGGACAGAAGAGAGGGATCATACAGAGGGATCAGAGGACAGAAGAGAGGGATCATACAGAGGGATCAGAGGACAGAAGAGAGGGATCATACAGAGGGATTGGAGGACAAAAGAGAAGAATCAGAGGAAAGAAGAAAAGGATTATATGGAGGGATCAGAAGATAGGGAGCATACATAGGGGTGGGAGGACAAAAGAGAGGGATCATACAGAGTGAATAGGACAGAAGAGAGGAATCATACTGAAGGATCGGAGAACAGAAGAGAGGGATCATACAGAGGGATTGGAGGACAAAAGAGAAGGATCAGGGGAAAGAAGAGGGGGATCATATGGAGGGATGAGATAACAGAAAATAGGGAACATACAGAGGGATTGGAGGACAGAAAAGAGGGTTCATACAGCAAGATTGGAGGACAGAAGAGAAGGATCAAACAGAGGGAACAGAGGATAAAAGACAGGGATCATATATAGGGATCGGAGGACAGAAGAGAGGGATCATACAGAGGGATTGCAGGACAGAAGTAAGGGATGATATGGAGGGATGATAGGACAGAAGAGAGGGATGATAGGACAAGAAAGAGATGATATGGAGGGGTGATAGGACAGGAGAGAGGGATGATATGGAGGGGTGATAGGACAGGAGAGAGGGATGATATGGAGAAATCAGAAGACAGAATAGAGGGATGATATAGAGGGAAAATAGGACAGAAGAGAGGTATGATATGGAGGGATGATAAGACTTTAGAGATGGGTGATAGAGGGATATAGGTCATAGAGAGGGATGATAGGACAGAATAGATAGATGATATGGAGGGATGATAGGACAGAATAGATAGATGATATGGAGGGATGATAGGACAAGAGAGGGGGTATAGGTCACACAGATTGATGTCTCATACACTCCCCGCCGGCAGAGGGATAGGATTTGTGATGTGCCCGGTGGATCGGTATGCCCGGTGGGTCGGTGTGCCCGGTGGGTCGGCTCTGACCCCTCCGCAGCGCACAGGTTGCCGGTCAGGACAGGCGGTGTATCATCAGCTCAGGCAGCCCCGCCCCTTTCCCCGTTTGCTGTCACCCAGGAGGAAGCCCCTCCCCTGCCCGCCCCCTCCTCTCCCCGGTGCCGCCCGCCTGTCACTGAGCCCGCTGTAAGTGGCAGTCCGCAGCAGAGGTGCCCGGCAGCCGCAGCATCGCCCTCCTCAGCACCATGACAGAGCAGACGGAGTCCCCGGTGCACAGCCAGCAGCAGATCGGGTGGCCAATCTGCAGGGAGAGCTACGAACTCCAGGAGGTGATCGGTCAGTGCCTTTAATCCCCCCCATAGCGGCGCCTCGTATGTCAGGTTGTCATACACTCAGGTAGCAGGACATGGGGCCTACCGGCATCCTCCTTCCCCCTCCCTCCTCCTCCTCCTCCCCGGTCCGCTGCTGCGATCTCTCCCCCGGCACAGCTGTCACTGCAGTGATGCTGCACATTACAAATCCCCATTTCCTCCGATCCCATCACCACCAGCCGGGAGAAAGTTCCCCGACCATTGCATCACCTTGCAGCAGCAGCGGCAGTAGACTTTTCTGCTGTCACTCCCTCCGGGTCCCTTTAAGATCACACCTACTACTACACCCCATTGTATGTCCCGGATCCCGGATCCCTCATACACTGCTGGAGGAGAGGACATCATCCTATCCCAAGGACAGAGCCCAGGGATCACAGGACACAATGTAACATTTCACCACTGGCCCTGTGTGTACATTCCTCCTCCCAGCTATGGGGCCTTCACCTGACATGGCTGGGAAGTCTCTTCCCTCCTCCTGTCTGCATGCTGGGGAGAACATCCATACCTTTCCCAAAAAGTTTATTTAGGTAGAGGAGAGAAGGGTTAAATCCCATGCCAGGTCACAGTTTACTGTCTGTGTACCATTGGGGAGATTTCCCTTCACTTCCTGTCCCCGAGACACAACAAGAAGTTAGAGGTCAGAGGGATGGCTGTCCCCATTAGAAGACTTCTCCTTACCTCCTCTTCTGGGAACAACTCTAACATGTTGGGTTTCCCCTCACTTTTCTCTGCTCACTTGCATTGATTATCATTGGAAAGATGCCCCCTCGTGTTGGTGATCAGTAGAAACGTGCCCAGTAACACTGGTAATCAATGGAAAAGTGCCCAGTAACATTGGTAATCAATGGAAAAGTGCCCAGTAACACTGGTAATCAATGGAAAAGTGCCCAGTAACATTGGTAATCAATGGAAAAGTGCCCAGTAACACTGGTAATCAATGGAAAAGTGCCTTCTTACCCCAGTGATCAGGAGAAAAGTGCCCCCTCATAATGGTGATTAGTGGAAAAGTGTCTTCTTACATTGGGGATCGATGGAAACATTTTCCTTTACATAGCTGATTGATGGAAGAGTGCCCCTTTATATTGAGGATGGATGGAAAAGTGCCCCCTTTCACTGCTGATTGGTGGAAAGGTGCCCCTTACCCCGGTGATTGGTGGATAAGTGCCCTCTTACATTAGTAGTGAGCAGACAAGCACCCAGTTACACTAGTGGAAAAATGCCTAATTATACTTGTGATCCATGGAAAAGCGCCCAGTTACACTGGTGATTTGTGGAAAAGTGCCCTCTTACACTGATGATTGGTGGAAAAGTGCCCCCTTATACTGAGGATGGATGGAAAAGTGCCCCCTTCCACTGCTGATTGGTGGAAAGGTGTCCATTACCCTGGTGATTGGTGGAAAGGTGCCCCCTTACCCTTGTGATTGGTGGATAAGTGCCTCCTTACACTGGTGATTGGTGGAAAAGTGCTTCCTTACATTGGTGATTGGTGGAAAAGTGCCCCTTACTCTGGTGATTGGTGGAAAAGCGCCCTCTTACACTGGTGATTGGTGGAAAAGCGCCCTCTTACACTGATGATTGGTGGAAAAGCGCCCCCTTACACTGGTGATTGGTAGAAAAGTGCCCCCTTACATTGGTGATTGGTGGAAAGGTGCCCCCTTACACTGATGATTGGTACAAAAGTGCCCCCTTACAGTGGTGATTGGTGGAAAAGTGCCCCCATTACACTGATGATTGGTGGAAAGTTGTCCCCTTACACTGTAATTGGAGGAAAAGTGCTCTACTACATTAGTGGTGAACAGACAAATGCCCACTTATACTTATGATCCAAGGAAAAGAGAGAAGTTACACTGGTAGTTAGTGAAAAGTTTTCCATTACACAGGTGATCGGTGCAGGACTCCCTTAGTGGACAGCAGAAAAGCACCCAGTCGCACTGGTGATTGATGGAAAAATGCCCCCTTACACTGGTTGTAATAGAAAAGTGCGCTCTTAGGCCTCATGCACTGTGGGTGTCAAAAATGCCACTTTTAAGGACGTTTTGCTTTTTTTGTCTGCCTCTAAACACCCCTCTGTGTTAGCCTAGGTGTCCAAGTACACAGAGGCCTTTACAGGCATTTAGAGGTAGAATAAAAAAACAGTGCTAGCACGTTCAGGAGAGGAGCGTTTCACTGCAAAAATAAAATGCCTGATGCGCCTAAATGCGTGCTAAAGGGCTAGGTGTGTTTACTAAATTAATGCTTGATGCGCCTAAACACTTTTGCAAAAAGGGGAGTAAAAAAACGTCCTTACACTGGTCAGTGCAGTGCCACTTTACACTAGTGGCCGATATAGGGCTCCCTTACCCTAATGGTCGGTGCAGTACTCCCTTACACTAGTGGTCAGTGCAGTGCTCCCTTACCCTAATGGTCGGTGCAGTACTCCCTTACACTAGTGATCAGTACAGTACTCCCTTACACTAGTGATCAGTGCAGTGCTCCCTTACACTAGTGGTCGGTGCAGTACTCCCTTACACTAGTGATCAGTGCAGTGCTCCCTTACACTAGTGATCAGTGCAGTGCTCCCTTACTCTTGTGGTCAGTGCAGTACCCCCTTACTCTTGTGATCAGTGCAGTGCTCCCTTACCCTAATGGTCGGTGCAGTACTCCCTTACACTAGTGATCAGTGCAGTGCTCCCTTACTCTTGTGGTCAGTGCTGTACCCCCTTACACTAGTGGTCAGTGCAGTACCCCCTTACTCTTGTGATCAGTGCAGTGCTCCCTTACACTTGTGGTCAGTGCAGTACTCCCTTACACTAGTGGTCAGTGCAGTACTCCCTTACACTAGTGGTCAGTGCAGTACTCCCTTACTCTTGTGGTCAGTGCTGTACCCCCTTACACTAGTGGTCAGTGCAGTACCCCCTTACTCTTGTGATCAGTGCAGTGCTCCCTTACACTTGTGGTCAGTGCAGTACTCCCTAAAAAAAATGAGGTTGAAGGATTATAAGAGGTGCATGAAAGTCAGCCAGCCCCCAGTCTGATGTACTCACCCTCCAGTCTGTCACCAACCAAGTAGGCCTGTCTCTTGATACAAAAAACAGGGGTTTAGTTGACACACATTTGCAAACGCATGTGAAAGCTGCAGAGCCACTTCACGGAACCCTGTTTTATCTGCAGTCCTAACACTCTTAATTTAGTGTCCTCACATTGGAAGCACATGGCTGCTAATGGATGGATGGGGGAACAGGTGAGAGGGAGACAGCCCAACCTCCCCCAACCCACCCTCATCCATGACTGGCTGTTGTCTCAAACCTCAAATAACTAAGTTGTAACAATGGTACAAACTGGAAAGGACCAGCTGAGAAGCATTACACCTCCATCCCCTTGGTGGATGCAGTATAAAGACAGATAGGGATTTTATATATGGGGCATGGCCTGTAAAGCACAATGCCTTTCAATCCCTAATTTCCCCATATATAAAAATCCCTATCTGTCTTTATACTGCATCCACCAAGGGGATGGAGGTGTAATGCTTCTCAGCTGGTCCTTTCCAGTTTGTACCATTGTTACAACTTAGTTATTTGAGGTTTGAGACAACAGCCAGTCGTGGATGGGGATGGGTTGGGGGAGGTTGGGCTGTCTCCCTCTCACCTGTTCTCCCATCCATCCATTAGCAGCCATGTGCTTCCAATGTGAGGACACTAAATTAGGAGTGTGCAGATTTAACAGGGTGCCCTGAAGTGGCTCTGCAGCTTACACATGCGTTTGCAAATGTGTGTCAACTAAACCCCTGTTCTTTGTATCAAGAGACAGGCCTACTTGGTTGGTGACAGACTGGAGGGTGAGTACATCAGACTGGGGGCTGGCTGACTTCCATGCACCTCCTTCAACCTCATTTTTTTCTTGTTATAGGGATGGAGACGCCGGGCACCACCTGCTTGGGTCTCACTTAAAGTCCCACCTAGTCCATTATGTTTAAGTGCAGTACTCCCTTACTCTTGTGGTCAGTGCAGTGCTCCCTTACACTAGTGGTCGGTGCAGTACTCCCTTACACTAGTGGTCGGTGCAGTACTCCCTTACACTAGTGGTCAGTGCAGTACCCCCTTACTCTTGTGATCAGTGCAGTACCCCCTTACTCTTGTGATCAGTGCAGTACCCCCTTACTCTTGTGATCAGTGCAGTACCCCATTACACTAGTGGTTATTGCAGTACTCCCATACACTAGTGGTCAGTGCTGTACCCCCTTACACTTGTGGTCAGTGCAGTACTCCCTTACTCTTGTGATCAGTGCAGTGCTCCCTTACACTAGGGGTTGGTTCAGTACTCCCTTACACTAGTGGTCAGTGTTGTACCCCCTTACACTAGTGGTCAGTGTTGTACCCCCTTACATTTGCGGTTGGTGCAGTACTCCCTTACACTAGTGGTCGGTGCAGTACTCCCTTACACTTGTGGTCAGTGCAGTACCCCCTTACACTTGTGGTCAGTGCAGTACCCCCTTACACTAGTGGTGGGTTCAGTACCCCCTTACACTAGTGGTGGGTGCAGTACCCCCTTACACTAGTGGTTGGTGCAGTACTCCCTTACACTTGTGGTCAGTGCAGTACTCCCTTACACTAGTGGTGGGTGTAGTACTTTATATCTAGTAGTAGGTGGTCACATTCAGCTGGACTTGTTCTGTAATGCTGAAGACATTTCACAGCTTATCCAAGCCACTTCTCCAGTTAAAGTGATTGTAAAGTCTCGTTTTTTTTTAAATAACAAACATCTCACACTTACCTCCTCTGTGCAGTTGGTTTTTCCCAGGGCAGCCCAGATCCTCCTCTTCTCAGGTCCCTCTTCGGTGCTCCTGGCTCCTCCCTCCTGTCGAGTGCCCCCACAGTAAGCAGCTTTCTATGAGAGCACCCGAGTCAAGCGTGTTCATTCGGACATGGAGCTGCCAATCGGCCCCGCCCCCTCTCTCCTGATTGGCTAACTGGCTTTGATTGACAGCTGCAGCAGCCAATAGAGCTGCTGCTGTGTCTCAGCCTATCAGGAGGGAGAGTCCTGGATGGCCGAGGGACTTGTGGACATCACTGGACAGAGATGGGGTTCAGGTAAGTATTAGGGAGTGCTGGGGCGGCTGCTACACACAGAAGTCTTTTTATCTTAATATATAGAATGCAATAAGCTAAAAAACCTTCTGACTTTACAACTACTTTAAATAGCCGAGCTGCATTTGCTTGGCAAAGCTGTAAAATCTCTTCACTGTTAGAGAACAAGTCCAGCTGAATGTGACCAATTGTGACTAGCTGCGGAAGAGACTTTAGAGTTGATTTACTTAAGACAAATAGACTGTGCACTTTGCAAAGTTCAGTTGCACTCTATGAGTGCAGTTGCTTCTGAGCTTAGTAAAGGAGCAGAAGCTCTGCTGAATTCCATCATTCAATCATGTGAAAGCAAAAACGCAGTTTTTTGTTTTTCCTTGCACGCGATTGGGTATTCTTTACAAGGTGAAGCTTTACCTCATTTACTAAGCTCTGGAGCAACTGCCCTTGCAGAGTGCAACTGCCATTTGCTCAGTGCACAGTCTATTTGCCTTTAGTAAATCAACCCCTTTGCATGACGATTCTGCAAAAAAACAAAAAAAAAAAACAGCATTCCCTTTTTACTAATACTAATTTTTAAAAACTTGTGTACTGAGAAGCTGAGGCGAGTGCATACAGAAACTGGGAGTTCAGTTGAGTGCCAGGATTGTATATCTGCAGTGTGCATACTTGGGAGTTCTATTATCAGTGGCTGCTCCATAGCAAAAGAAGGAAGACACTAGTCTGGAAAAAAGAATTTGAAAGCATGGCAGCACAGTGATGGGTCATCACTAGAGGGGGGAAAGCTAAAAGGTAGGGCTGCCATAATGTGTGGGTACCCCCCCACCTTCTCAGGTTCCAGTTGAACCCCTGGTTCACACCTGAGCATTTGAAGCACTTTTCTAGAAGCTCTTTAGTGCTTGATATGACTATTCGAATTGTATCCTATGGTGTCATTCACTCCTGAGCATTGTGTCGCTTGTTTAGCCCCGTACACACGTACCGATCGTCGGCCGAACGATTGGCCGTCTTTTGTCCAGGGCTGTTGTGTCTGTTGAAAACTGCAAAAGACTGCACACGAATTTTGTCGGCCAACAACAGCCGACTGCAGAAGTGATGTCATGTGATGGTTAACTTTCCTTGTCTTTTTTCTTTTCTGAGCATGCCCAGTCTTGCAAATCTGCGGTCTGTCGGTCGAAATCTGTACTGACTGGCGAACAATCGGCCGTTCTGGTGACGGACAACAAAAATTTTAAAGTCTGTACGACAGATTCTGTTCGGCCGAAAATGCGCTGTCGGCTGTCGGAAGCATCATACTAACGAGCCTACAATCGGCCGATCGGTCGTCGGCCGAATATTTACAGCCGACAATCTTTACGTGTGTACAGGGCTTTACTCGAAAAAGTATATGAACTTATTTCGGACAGTTACATGTTTTTGGTCCCTATAGACTTCAATAGGAGACCCTGAAAAATGCACGTAACTGGCATTTTCTGTATGGTTTCTACCTTCTTCTAGTAACTAGCTTTCTACTGACTAAAACAAAAACCATCAAACCTGTACAAATACACCAAACATATGCTCATGCTGAAGTATGAATCTAGTCTTAGGCCCCCTTCTCATTAGCATGGATATCGTTTATGATTTTTGATTTATTTGCCTTTAGTAAATCAACCCCTTTAAAGGGGAAGTAAACCCTCCTCTGCAAGTTGTACCTATAGGTAATCCTATGATAAGGCTTACCTATAGGTACTGTAAATATCTCCTAAACATGTACTGTTTAGGAGATATTTACCTTACATGCAGCCAGTGACGTCACTGGCGCATGCGCTCTGAAGGAACGGCCGCTGGTGCCGTTTCTTCAGAGCACCGAGCCGTGACCGTCGGCTCACGCGCGCGTGCGCGGGAGTGACGTCACCGTGGCTCCGGCCAATCAGATGGCCGGATGCCGCGATCCCAGAAGACGGGCGACTGGACATGTCGCCTGTCATACAGGTAAGCGGGCGGCATGGCGGGGGCTCGTTCTAAGGTAAGTATTTCATAATGAGCTAGAATGCGGTGCATACTAGCTCATTATGTGTTTCTCTTTCAGGTTGCAAAAAAAAAAAAAAATTATGGGTTTCCACCCTTTTTTAAATGGTTGAGGCAGAGGGGGATTGCAGGAGGGCTCAGCTTTTCAGCATTGACATAGAATATAAATGTCAGTGATGCATATACTGACCTTTTAATTCCTTCTTACCATTGAAATATGGCTCTGCTGTCCATCATCACTATTTTATTAGTTAATTTTGGGGCCCATGTCCCTTCTATTTAGCAACCACATTTTAATAAATTGAGGGAGTTTACATGTGATAAAGAAACCAAAATCATTCCTAACTGGTGTGTGTATTCTGGTACAGTCATAGGGTCTGCATGGAGTTTGCATGCTCTCCCTGTGTTCACATGGGTTTTCCTCTCACACTCCAAAGGCATGCTGGTAGGGTAGTTGGCTCCTGCCTAAATTGGCGCTAGTATGTGTATACAAAGGGGCTATGCACATAGGTTATCACATTCTGCATGCCAGTCCCAAGTCTGTGCAAATGAGGAGGGTTGGGGAAAGACCTGCCTTGCGAAAGAATTTTCCTAGAAAATTGCATGAAAAGGGCTTTCAAGCTTATCGGATATGGTGCCCAGAGAGCGGGCCATAGGATCACTGAGAGTCGGATATGACTGAACGGATAACGCACACATTGTAGGTTATCTGGAGCTTGCAGCAGCAATGTGATGGCTTTAAAAACTTTTTGTTTTGCTGAGTTTAGGACGTGAACACTGCGATAAGAGAAACCACAGATTTAGAACTGATGTAATGTTTACATGCTGACTTCTTGGTGATAAGCCGCTCTCTGCTGATTGGACGTTGACTGTGGTTTTACCTCTTTTAACATTTGAGGCAGGAAGGTTTATTTAAGGAGGTTCTTCAGTCAGTTCTGCAAAAATTCAAAGTCAGCAGCTACAGAAACTATAGCTGCTGACCTTTTTAAAAAAAATAATAATAATAGACACTCACCTGTCCCACGATCCAGCAGTGCCTTAACCTAGGCCGGTGTTCTGTCAGAATAGTGAACCCATCAGATTAGGTAACGGAAGTGACGTTCCGTCAGCAGCACATGTGTTCCACCGCTACCAGGTTTGCTAATCTGACAGAACACCTACAGTAAGAAGGCGGACATCTTACTACACCCAGCTATGTCTTGAATTTCAGAGTAATTTTAGCAATAAAGTGAGTGTATATAAATAAATATGGTGTATTGACATCTGTGATGCTGTTTTGATGTTACATTTTGAAGCCAGCTGGACGCCAGCAGTAGGAAGGTGGCGGAGGCCATGTTGGTACACCCCGCACTGCTCAGCGCTAAACCTTAAGGCCCCTTTCACACGTATGTGACGCGATTTTACCGCGATTTTGCTGCAATTTGACGGCGCGATTTTGACGCGACTTTGCCGCGATTTTGACACGATTTTGAAAGCAATGGCAAGGTTATATGCCTCAAAACGCATTAAAATCGTGGCAAAGTAGTGCAGGAACTACTTTGAAGTCGGTGCGACTTCAAAACGCATTGATATGAATGGGGCTCATTGAAAATAATGGAAAACGACTTGTCATGCGATTTTGCGGTCCAAAATCGCGGGACAAGTCGCACTAGTGTGAAAGGGGCCTTAGGCTTTCAAAGTGAAACCTCCAAAACAACATCACCGATGTCAATATACTATATTTATACACACTCACTTATTGCTAAAATTACTCTGAAATTCAAGACATAACTGGGTGTAGTAAGATGTTCGCTGCTGCCTTCTGACTGTAGGTGTTCTGTCAGATTAGCAAACCTGGTAGCGGTGGAATGCACAGCTGAGGGACTGTCACTTCCGTTACCTAATCTGACAGAACATTGGTTCTTCACTGGACTTTGGGTCTCCGGCAGGGACATGTTTACTGTGGGCAACTGGCTGTGACTCCTTTCACAGCTGGCTGCCCACTGCGCACACGCAAGTTTCACTGCACTTTGTGAATGGTCCTTCAGCCTTTTGAGATGTCCCAGAAGGTTGCGTTCAGAGAAAAGGGGGGCTGATCCAAGCGAAAATGGGAACAGGTACCTTTCAAAACTACCCCCCCCCCCCCCACTCAAGAAAAAAATTTGTTCCAAATATGGCGGGAGATGGGGGACGAGAGAGGAATAGCAGAATGTCCCCTTTTGGGAGAAGTTTTGATTTAAGGTGGAAACTCAAGGAGGGCTATGATCCTCGTTCATAAATCGTTCATAGCAATGTATTACTGTTTTATCATTCTAGAGCGCTCTCTGCAGACCGTGCACTATAAGGCTTCATTCGCACTGGCATTCCTGCGTTTAGCTTTTCTAAATGCAGAATTAGTAGAAATTATTTTGTCTTTCAGATCACTTTTTTTCTTCATTTAGGCCTCATTCACATGGGCGTACCCATCCGTAAACCCGTAGTAAGGGCAGTTTTTGTCCACATGGAATGCACAAGTGACGTGCATCTGCTTGCAGGCGGCCCCATTCATGTCTATTTGAAAGCAACAGCTGCATGAACACAGCCACTGGTCTCATTATGACAGCTCTGTAGGTGCAGACAGGACACGCACCCGAACCCTCATTTTCATCCCGTGTGGGTAAAGACTAGGGATCGACCGATTATCGGCAAAAGGGCCGATATGGACTTTCCCCGATATATCGGAATCGGCTTTTGATTTACCGATATTGCCGATATTTTGGGAAAGTGCATGTACCGGGGTGATGCCTGCAGCTAGAGGCATCACCCAGGTACCGATGTCCATAGCCGACGGTCGGCTGTCTTGTAATGACAACTGATGCGGCTGAGAAGCCGATCGGCATTCATTCTAGGAGCGGGAGGGGATGTCCCCCACTCCTGCCTCCTTCCTCGGCTCGCCCAGGTCTCCTGTCCCACCGGGAGACCCGGGCATCCTACCTTCACCGCCGCCGTCTGACTGAGTCTCCATTTCTTTGAATTTGGCGAGTACCCGGAAGTGATGTCATGTCAGCACTGGCCGCGCCAAATTCAAATTCTTACAGCATTCAAAACAGCCAAACTTGGCGTTTTGAATGCTTTAAGTGCAGAGGAGGGGTTTGGGGTCTTTTAGACCCCTAGATCCCTCCACCACAGTACCTGTAGACATTAAAAAAAAAAAATTTAATGTCCGAAAATATCGGCAGATATCGGCCGATACCGATATCCGATAACCAAAATATCGGTATTGGCGGTAAAAAAACTATATCGGTCGATCTCTAGTAAAGATGGCCCTTTGTATGGCAATTTGACACCCCTGTAGGTGTGGATGCGTGTCTCCAAATGTACACATGTCTGCATTTTGGGGACATGCACTCGCAAGTGCATCCCATGTGGCCACAGACGGCCCTTTGTGTGGTTGTACAGATCAAGTTCCTGCTTTTACCATGTTTACACACCTTTGCATGAACTTAGATGTGTTTAAAGTGTCTAATTGGATCCTAGAATTCTGTTTTCTCTTAGGGCCGGTTCACACCACAATTTCTGCATTCCAGATACATTTCTGCATCCGTGTTTTTTATGCATTTTTGATGCGTTCTTTTCCCATCTTTTTTTCTTCATCTCAATTGAAGACAATTGAGGACATGTGCATTCTAGTGCATTTTTAATACGTTTTGCTGCATGCCATACAGAAAAAATGCAACATGTTCTACTTTTGTTGACTGTACTGGAAAGCACAGCACTGGTGTGAACTAGGCCCATTGGAATCCATGTTAAACACTGTCCATGCATTTTTAATGCAGAAGAAAAACATACTGGATGTCATCTGGTATTAAAAAACCCTCAATGCAGCTAAACTCACTGCACCTACACACAGGTAAACCACTGAAAATCCTCACATTCCTTTATATTCATTTCAAAATGTCCTCTAAATGTGTATTAACGCAGGGTTGACAGTGCTAGTGGGAATAACGCCTAAGACCGTTGCCTGCAGGGCATCGCGCCCCTGTGCATGCTGTCCTAGTGTTATAGTGCTGGTAGGCACAAGTGAAGTGTCCAGCCCAGCAGCCTTTCAAAGTCTATGGTAAGCTGAAATACACTGCAGCGAGTGGTAGCTTTACACCTGTACCAGCCGTGGTTTGCGTGGGAATGAGAGCCCATTCATTTGCAATGGCAGCCGTGCCCTGGGACACACAGGGAAAAAGTCCCTGCACTATTTTTGAAATCGCAGCCTGCACAGGAACCGAGGTTTCCAGTACGGGTGCGATTTCCAGTGCAGGCGGTGTGCGAATAGGATTAATGGCACCCATCCGTGGGTCCTGCATTTCTCTGTGTGGGTGGTTGCGGCTGTCAGTATTTGTGCGGGTCCTGCAGCGGCACCACCCACACATACAATATCTCACAAAAGTACACCCCTCACATTTTTGTAAATATTTTATTATATCTTTTCATGTGACAACACTGAAGAAATTACACTTTGCTACAATGTAAAGTAGTGAGTGTACGGCTTGTATAAATTTACTGTCCCCTCAAAATAAATCATCACTCATTATTGTCTAAACTGCTGGCAATAAAAGTGAGTACATCCCTAAGTGAAAATGTCCAAATTGGGCCCAATTAGCCATTTTCCCTCCCTGGTGTCATGTGACTCGTTAGTGTTACAAGGTCTCAGGTGTGAATGAGGAGCAGGTGTGTTAAATTTGGTGTTTTCGCTCTCACTCTCTCATACTGGTCACTGGAAGTTCAACATGGCACCTCATGGCAAAGAACTCCCTGAGGTTCTGAAAAAAAAAATTGTTGCTCTGCATAAAGATGGCCTAGGATATAAGAAGATTGCCAGGACCCTGAAACTGAGCTGCAGCACAGTGGCCAAGACCATACAGCGGTTTAACATGACAGGTTCCACTCAGAACAGGCCTCGCCATGGTCGACCAAAGAAGTTGAGTGCACGTGCTCAGCGTCATTTCCAGAGGTTTTCTTTGGGAAATAGACGTATGAGTGCTGCCAGCATTGCTGCAGAGGTTGAAGGGGTGGGGGATCAGCCTGTCAGTGCTCAGACCATACGCCGCACACTGTATCACATTGATCTGCATGGCTGTCGTCCTAGAAGGAAGCCTCTTGTAAAAATGGTGCACAAGAAAGCCCACAAACAGTTTGCTGAAGACAACCAGACTAAGGACATGGATTACTGGATCCATGTCATGTGATCTGATGAGAACAAGATAAACTTATTTGGTTCAGATGGTGTCAAGCGTGTGTGGCGGCAACCATGTGAGGAGTACAAAGACAAGTGTGTCCTGCCTACAGTCAAGCATGGTGGTGGGACTGTCATGGTCTGGGGCTGCATGAGTGCTGCCAGCACTGGGGGGCTACAGTTCATTGAGGGAACCATGAATGCCAACATGTACTGTGACATACTGGGGCAGAGCATGATCCCCTCCCTTCGGAGACTGGGCCGCAGGGTAGTAGTCCAACATAACAACCTCAAACACACCTCCAAGATGACCACTGCCTTGCTAAAGAAGCTGAGGGTAAAGGTGATGGACTGGCCAAGCATTTCTCCAGACCTAAACCATATTGAGCATCTGTGGGGCATCCTCAAACGGAAGGTGGAGGAGGGCAAGGTCTCTAACATCTGCCAGCTCCGTGATGTCGTCATGGAGGAGTGGAAGAGGACTCCAGTGGCAACCTGTGAAGCTCTGGTAAACAACATGCCCAAAAGGGTTAAGGCAGTGCTGAAAAAAATTGGTGGCCACACAAAATATTGACACTTTGGGCCCATTTTAACTTCAGGGGTGTACTCACTTTTGTTGCCAGCAGTTTAGACAATAATGGATGTGTGTTGAGTTATTTTGAGGGGGCAGCAGATTTACACTGTTATACAAGCTGTACACTCACTACTTTACATTGTAGCAAAGTGTCATTTCTTCAGTGTTGTCACATGAAAAGGTATAATAAAATATTTACAAAAATGTGAGGGGTGTACTAACTTTTGTGAGATACTGTATGTGAACCTAGCCTTAGGGTTCTATGTGCTCAGGGATGAATGTTTAGAATTCTGGCATTTTTGGCTAGATGCCCTGTGTGCAAGGGGCCTAAAGTGTCTAATATTGATGGATAGGATAGAGGTATAACAATCTTCCAGTGACCTGTAGTAAAATGGACAGCGTTCCTGCATACGGGCTTCAGTAAGTCAATGTAGAGAGCAATGACAGTGTGCAATAGGAAAAGACATGTTCAAAAATAATTAAGATAAAAAATAAAATTATTCAAAAATTATTCACAGTGTAATTATAATGAAAGTTCTAATTAATCTTTGTGCTGATGAATAAAAGGAAATCATGTTGATCTGGGTCACCTCACTTTCCACATCGCCCTCGCGCTTTACAATGTCTTATTATTGACTATATGGTAAAGCACTTTTTCTTTCTTAAAGCAAAATTACAGGCAGATAGGTAAATACACAGATGGGATACATGTTTTGGAGCTATTTTACCTACCAAAAGATTCTTAGTTCTGTCCATCCAAAACTGGGATTTACCCAGCCCCGCCCCACAGCACAGCCCTTCCTGGAAGTACAAGGGACCCGATTTTTCTCTGCTGCAGTTTAATAACAATTACGTGTCTTCTCTTTCCTTTAGCCTGTGATTGGAGAGAAAACAGAGAAGCAGCAGAATGGAGTTCCTCTCTCTGGCACTCTGCTCTCTCCTTCTATAAGCATGTTAATGATTGGTTCCTTTGGCTGTTTCTCCCGCTTTTAGTCTGTGCTCTACTGTGCAGGGACTGCTAGAAGCTGATACCTAGTCAAATTTAGATACATTGTTAGTATTGAAAAAAAATACATGTAATGATGTATCAATGCAAACAGAGCTTAAGGGCTCTTTCACACGGGCGTTCCGATCAGATCCGCCTGTCAGTTTTTTAGGCGGATCTGATCGGATGCCCCATTCAGCCCTATGGAGCAGCGGATGTCAGCGGTGACATGTCCCTGACACCCGCTGCCATCAGCATCCGATCCTGTCCGTAAAATCCGGACGGATGGAAACCCTATTTTCCATCCGTCCTGGGGATCGGATCGGATGGGATCGGATGAGAGCGGACAGGCGGTCCGCTCTCCTCCGATTCCCAATAGAGAGCAGCGGGGGCTGTGACACCTCCCTCTCCGCACTGCAAGCGGAGACGGAGCTGTCATCCGCCGGCTCAGCGGGGATCGCGGATCGATCCCCGCTGAGCAGCACGGATCCGCCTACGGAGGCGGACCGTGTGAAATAGCCCTAAGAGTCCATTCACACTAACGCAACTTGTCAGGCGACTTGTCAGCCTGACAAGTTGCGGTCCCTCGCGGTCCATTGACTGCTACAGGAATAGGAGCGACACAAGTCGCTCCGACTTAGAAAAAGGGTCCTCTACTACTTCGGGGCGACCTTGGAGCGACTTGCATAGACATTCATTATATGAAGTCCGATTTTACCTTTCCTACACCTTATCCGGTCCGGTCTCACGCTGAGCTGTCATCGGCAGCTTCAGTTTGGATTCGGGTGCAAGAGAAGCACTCGACAATGGAAGCCCCATAGTAAGTCAATGGGTGACGTCACTTCCCATGGGTGACGTCACTTCCCATTCATTTCCCAGCTGTTGTTGGTCCTCTCCTGCACAGGCCTTCTGTCGCTGGAGACTGGACCAGGTCGAGTGTAGAAAAGGTAAGTACAGTGATTTTTGCTTTACAGGGTCAGATAGAATAGTCTTAGAATGTGGCAAAGAGCAGGTTTAGCGTTAGTTAGCTTTTGACTGGACTTATCCTTTAATGAATTTATGTTTTTTTATAGACCTTCAGTTAAGCTTTACCACTTTGACCAGCGGAAGGTTTTACCCCCTTCAAGACCAAGCTATTTTTTGCTATTCAGCACTGTGCTACTTTAACTGGCAATTGCACAGTCATGCAACACTGTACACAGATTAAACTAATATCATTTTTTCACACAAATAGAGTTTCTGTTTGTGAAATTTGATCACCACTGGGCTTTTTATTTTTTATTATATAAATGAAAAAATACAAAACATTTTAAAAAAAAACGTTATTTTCTACTTTCGGTTATAAAACATATCCAACAAAATCTAATTTCTTCATAAATTTAAGCCAAATTGTATTCTGCTACATGTCTTTGGTAAAAAAAAAAAAATCCCAATAAGTGTATATTAATTGGTTTGTGTAAAAATGATAGCGTCTACAAACGATGGTATATATACTGGTATTTATGTAACTATAGACACTATACTGTAATGATGGTGATCAGCGACTTATAATGTGACTGTGATAGTGTGACGGGCAATCTGCTACTAACAGACACTGGCTGGGAGGGTCACTAACTGACTGACACTGACAATGCTAGTGACATGTATGCAGTGATCAGTGATAATACTGTACACTGTAATAATGACACTGGCTGGGAAGGGGTTTACATCAAGGGGCAATAGAGGGCTTAACTGTGTGCCTAGCAATGTGTAATGCGTGTTGCTTTTACTAACAGATCTGGCTGCTTTTTCTCCCTGAACTCAGAGTCAATCTCTGTGTACAGAGTTCTGTGTGTGTCTCTGCACAGAACTCTGTGCTGTGATTGGCCACAGCCGATCAGCAGGTTTACAGCCATAATCATTGGCTGTACTCTGCTGTCCAATCACAGCATGGCTGAACAGGGGGTGCCAAACCAGGAAGTACTCTGCGACATATCACGGTGCCTGGCTGTGTCACCCACTCTCAGTATACCTACTGTGCACTCTGCAGGTGATTAAAGCTGAACTCCACACAGGAGACAATGTTAGAACTCCTTTACACTACTGGTACTCTCTGAAAAATCGTCGCTTGGTGCATTGCATTTGACAGGCGCAGAGGAGTTTTGTTGTCTTCTCATCGCATGTTTTAACCCCTAAAAACCTGCACCACTACGCTGCAACCACATGCATTGCATGTGGCTGCGGGGCGGGCACGGCTCTATTTAGGGGAGATCATTTTTGACACACTATAATGCAAAGCATTAAGGCCATGGCATGTGTACATCCTCGTCCATGGCCTTTTGAGCTTAGGGGGGAGTGGTTGGGAGCAATAAAAACGTAGCTCAACCATGTCTTTTTACTGTCCCTCCCAACTGCAAGTGTAAACCTAGCCTAACTTTTGCAGTGGGACCCCCTCCGTACTGCAAGGGTTAAACGCTCTAAGGGGACAGAAACAAGGCGAAACGTATTCCTCGGTCCCACAGGCTTCCTCTTCATAAGGCTGGGGCCCAGCCAGTCGCAGCTCCCCAGCATCAGCACGTATAATGCAGGGTAAATGGTCCTGGATTGTACACGAGGACACCGAGGGCATACTGACATCTCCAGCTCTCTGGAGAGCATTGGCTATCAGAGTAGCGAGATGTAAGGTAAGTAATTCACCGTATTCATCATCCCCTAGACCAGAGGTCTCCAAACTTTCTAAAGATGGGGCTAGTTTACTGTCCTTTAGACTTTAGGAGGGCCGGACTGTGCCCAGTGGGAGTAAACAATGCCAGATCTTTGGTATTAGGGGGGGAGACATAGTTGGTGTCTTTTGCAGGAATAGTGCCCCATCGGTGGTGTCATTGTAAGGAATAGTGCCCCATTGTTGGTGTCAGTGGAAGGAATAGTGCCCCATTGTTGGTGTCATTGGCAGGAATAGTGCCCCATTGTTGGTGTCAGTGGAAGGAATAGTGCTCTATTGTTGGGGCCATTGGCAGGAATAGTGCCCCATTGTTGGTGACAGTGGAAGGAATAGTGCCCCATTGTTGGTGACAGTGGAAGGAATAGTGCCCCATTGTTGGTGTCAGTGGAAGGAATAGTGCTCTATTGTTGGGGCCATTGGCAGGAATAGTGCCCCATTGTTGGTGACAGTGGCAGGAATAGTGCCCCATTGTTGGTGACAGTGGCAGGAATAGTGCCCCATTGTTGGTGACAGTGGCAGGAATAGTGCTCTATTGTTGTGGCCATTGGCAGGAATAGTGCCCCACTGTTGGTGTCAATGGAAGGAGTAGTGCCCCATTGTTGGTGTCAGTGGAAGGAGTAGTGCCCCATTGTTGGTGTCAGAGGAAGGAATAGTGCCCCATTGTTGGTGTCAGTGGAAGGAGTAGTGCCCCATTGTTGGTGTCAGTGGGAGGAATAGTGCCCCATTGTGGGTGTCAGTGGGAGGAATAGTGCCCCATTGTTGGTGTCAGTGGATGGAATAGTGCCCTATTGTTGGTGTCAGTGGATGGAATAGTGCCCCATTGTTGGTGTCAGTGGCAGGAATAGTGCCCCATTGTTGGTGTCAGTGGAAGGAGTAGTGCCCCATTGTTGGTGTCAGTGGAAGGAGTAGTGCCCCATTGTTGGTGTCAGAGGAAGGAATAGTGCCCCATTGTTGGTGTCAGTGGAAGGAGTAGTGCCCCATTGTTGGTGTCAGTGGAAGGAGTAGTGCCCCATTGTTGGTGTCAGTGGAAGGAGTAGTGCCCCATTGTTGGTGTCAGTGGAAGGAGTAGTGCCCCATTGTTGGTGTCAGAGGAAGGAATAGTGCCCCATTGTTGGTGTCAGTGGAAGGAGTAGTGCCCCATTGTTGGTGTCAGAGGAAGGAGTAGTGCCCCATTGTTGGTGTCAGTGGAAGGAGTAGTGCCCCATTGTTGGTGTCAGTGGAAGGAGTAGTGCCCCATTGTTGGTGTCAGTGGGAGGAATAGTGACCCATTGTTGGTGTCAGTGGCAGGAATTATGCCCCACTGTTGGTGTCAGCGGCAGAAATAAAGCCTCAAGGGCCGGATAAAGGCAAGCAAAGGGCCGCATCCAGCCCCAAGGCCACAGTTTGGAGACCACTGTCCTAGACAAAAAGAGCATTAAACCCCTGCAGTGTGGATTTTTTCTCACCACTTAAGTTGTTTTGCACACGTGCGCACAGTGACAGGTTCATTAGAGGAACATTACCAGCATTACTAGCATTTATTTAGAAATATGGCTTCTTGTGTTCCTGGTTATATCCCCTGAAGACTGACAGGCCAGATGCGGAGATGGCTATATTTAGCTGCCTTGTTGTATATATCGTAGTCATATAGTCTTTATGTATTTGAATGCTGCTTATGTAATCTGATATGTGCGTGTAAGGAAGGGAAGGTAGAGAACACGGCCTGTCATGTCTGTTGTAGTATATGTATGATTCAACACACATAGTGCAAGGATTTAACATTATGCTGGCTTTTTGTAAATTACATTACGGACTGGTTTGTCATTTTCCATTTGAAGCATCATTTAGGACGTACACCGATCTGTCATTCCTTTACGAATTATGGTTCAAGGCAAATTCCAGGTAAGCATGAGGATTTAGCATTCAAAGTATAGCTGTCACCAGGTGCTGCCTATTTCAATAACTGCAGCCTTGCACAGCAGGAATGACGATGTACCTGTATTGTGACGTACGTAGTCCTGCTGAGCCAATACCAATGAAGTTGCAGAAAAGGTACAGAAGCGCCCAGATTTAGGTGTTTCCTGGGAACACCTAAATATCGTTACACTTATCACCCCAGATATTTGGGGACATCATATGCTATCTGCTAGGAGGGGCTCCAGTTTTATTTTTTTATAAAGATGATTTGGCCCATGTGCGTCAAATCCTGGCTTTTTTAGGCACCCGGGAGGCACAGGTGCAGCGCCCAACAGCCTGTCAATATCTATGGCTGGCTGAAATACATGGCGGCTGGACACCGTACCGAGCAATACTTGCTTTTATGGCTGGTTAACACCATGAATCGCACAGAAACACACTGTGCATTCCTATGCAATTCACATTCAATCTGGGTGCAGTGCGATTTCAGCCCATTCATATAAATAGGTTGAAATCGCACCAGGCTGCATCAAAAGTAGTGCATGCACTACTTCAAAAAATGCATAGCAACTGGATCGCATGTTATTACTGTACAGTCAAATGCACTGCGTTTGTGACCTGCATTTGGGGTGTCGTTAAGTTATCGCAGTGCGTTTTAAATGTAGTGCAGGAAATGTGCGAGGAATGTGGGTGTTCTGGTGTGAACTGGCCCTTAGGGCCGTATATGTTCAGGAATTCCTGTGTTCGATGTGTATGTACTTGAGCTAGTATTGCTCAGTACAGCATTGAGCCACAGCCTATTTCAACCTGTCATAGGCTTCTTTTAGACAGGCGGTAAGCTTACTGTGCTTTGAAATGTGATAAGCAGTGGGCGGCATAACAGCAGATAACTGATGTTTTTGAGGCACTAATGCCGCCTCCTGGCGCCTGTGTAACTGTCCACTTATTACTTTAAACCCTTGTGCAGCACGGACTACCACAGGCGGAACCTTTCTGCCTTCCTCTTGTTTCCCTGGGGAATGTTTTGATCATCAGACCACCCCTCCTTCCTCTAGTTTTAGAGGCAAAGGCTCTCTGTGACTCAGCATTCAGATGCAAAGCAAATCAGCAGCACCTCATGGGAAGACGATTGCTATGGAGGTTTTCTAAAGTTTAAAGTTGCACCCCTTGGCAAGCGGAGCGAGTTTTCACGGTGCTCACGGTGCTTATGGTTCACGATGCTTAAGGTGTTCAAAAGATTAACGGTGGTGTTCAACCCTCCTGCATACCTTTGATGCAAAATAATAAAAGTACTGCACCCTTCAGAAGCTCTCGTCTCCTTATTTACTCGATGCCAAAGGAGGCGCTACAGCCCGTTTTTTTTCTAATTTTCAAATGGCAGTTTGCAGGGTCTGCAGCAAAACTGTGAGCCAAGCTTTTGGCTTTCAGTATCGATGCGGCACCAATGATCACAATAGACACGTTTGACAGGCTGTAATTTTAAGATTTGGGTGGGCAGCCAGGAGGTGGTTAAACTATGGTTCAGCCACCTGTTTTACGATCCCCTGGTCGCCCATGGGAAAGAGCCCATAGACTTGACAGGTTGGATTTGACTTGACAGCAGGATTGGACGCTGCACCTGTGCCTCCCGGGTGCCCAAAAACGTTGAGATTTAACGCATACGGGCCAAGCCATCCCTGCAAAGCCTTTTGCTGGCTATATGTTTACTTGAAAGCTTAACCAGCCAACTAATCGCTGGGTTAGGTTTTTAAAAAAAATCTTTGCCAAAATACCTAAATCTGTGGTCACCCAAGTCTTCTATAGCTGTGTCCAGAAAGAGTGAGATACCTGCCAAGGCTGGCTGCTCTGGATTCTTGGAAAACTCACATTCACAGAACGCTCTATCATATCACTAGTGGATCACAGTAACCTAGGATGTAGTGTTACAGAATGCCCTTGATTGCGGCCTATAAATTGTGCATCATCGCAGTCTCCACTTTTTCATTTATTTTTTTCATTTTCCTTCATCTCATCAATTATTATGATGGAGAGGGGAAGTCAACGTGTGAGACATTACTTGGCTGACTGGCGTTTCACTGCACAGAGTTTTGTACGGTTGTCACCGTTGACATTTTGTTATTTATCAAGGCGCAGTTAAAGCAGAGTTCCACCCAAAAGTGGAACTTTTGCTCATTTGTTTCCGGGTCACCCGATCACAGCGATCGGGTGACCCGGAACTGGCTGTTCTGGGTCCCTATCGTTAGAACAGGGCCCGGGGCTCTCAGTGAGCCCCTGGTCACCGTTCTAAGAGCGCGCAGCAAAAAAGGTAGGTACACATTGCGGCCCCATGGAAAAAGCCCAGTCCAGTGGGACTGCATATTTGCGTACTGTCACTGTAAAGTGGTTAATGTATTCTTTGCATTAAAGTGGTTGTAAAAAAAAATACCAAACATGCCTATACTCACCTGCTCTGTACAATAGTTTTGCACAGAGCAGCCCCGATTCTCTTCTTCTGGGGTCCCCTGCCGGCACTCCGGGCCCCTCCTCTTCATCCAGTGCCCTCACGGAAAGCCCCTTTCATGGGGGCACTCATGTGTTCTCCCTCTTGAGTCCCCCTGCTGCGTCCAATGACACAGACAATGGGACTTGGCCCCGCCCCCCCACTCTAATACCGATAGTGTCACAGCTTTTGATTGACAGCATTGGGAGCCAATGGCTTCTGCTGCTATCAATCTGTTAAATTAAAATAACATTTAAAAAATTGCCTTTAGTTATATTTTAACGCCATTTCACCAATTGTTTTCAATTGAAAAAAAAGGTCCTTTTTTTTTTAAACCAGGTAGTATGGTTTTTAAGGTGCCATAAAGTTAAAGACAAGAATATATATATATATAAAAAAAATATTTTATTCGTACAGAATATTAAAAAGCATAATAAAGGAAAATGTTTACATGTTAGTCAGGCAAATAATTCCAGTTGTCCTCAACATGTTTCGCTTCATATACATACTGTAATTTCTTCAGGAGATATCTATTTCTGGATATTGCACATGAAAACTAATAAAGTAATAAACAAACAATTAGTAATTGCATACACCATCAGAGAATGTTCTTATCTCAAAAATGTATACACAAAGGGACTCACAGTATTAGGTCCACAGTGAAGATGCACAATCCTGTTTTTATCAATAAGACATGAACTTTGATATAGAAATATATCAAGATACACACACATATATATATACACAGTGCCTTGCGAAAGTATTCGGCCACCTTGAACTTTTCGACTTTTTGCCACATTTCAAGCTTCAAGCATAAAGATATAAAACTGTAATTTTTTTGTGAAGAATCAACAAGTGGGACACAATCATGAAGTGGAACGAAATTTATTGGATATTTCAAACTTTTTCATCAAATAAAAAACTGAAAAATTGTGCGTGCAAAATTATTCAGCCCCCTTAAGTTAATACTTTGTAGCGCCACCTTTTGCTGCGATTACAGCTGTAAATTGCTTGGGGTATGTCTCTATCGGTTTTGCACATTGAGAGACTGAAATTTTTGCCCATTCCTCCATGCAAAACAGCTTGAGCTAAGTGAGGTTGGATGGAGAGCGTTTGTGAACAGCAGTTTTCAGTTCTTTCCACAGATTCTCGATTGGATTCAGGTCTGGACTTGGACTTGGCCATTCTAACACCTGGATATGTTTATTTGTGAACAATTCCATTGTAGATTTTGCTTTATGTTTTGGATCATTGTCTTGTTGGAAGACAAATCTCTGTCCCAGTCTCAGGTCTTTTGCAGACTCCATCAGGTTTTCTTCCAGAATGGTTCTGTATTTGGCTCCATCCATCTTCACATCAATTTTAACCATCTTCCCTGAAGAAAAGCAGGCCCAAACCATGATGCTGCCACCACCATGTTTGACAGTGGGGATGGTGTGTTCAGGGTGATGAGCTGTGTTGCTTTTACGCCCAGGGCCGGCCTTAGGGGTGTGCGAACTGTGCGGCCGCAGAGGGCGCCATGGGCAACAAGGGTGCTGTGTGAGCGGCGACCGTGGCCTGGACAGGGTTAACACAGGCCGCGGCCACCGCTCACCTCCTGCTGTGCGGCCGTGCCTCTGTCACCTATTGTTGCAGTGAGGCGAGCTATGTATCTCTCACACAGCTCAGCCTCCGATCCTTCCACGCTGACTTTCTGCCCACACATCCCCGGGAGTGTGGGTGGGCGGTAGGAGAAGGGGCGGGGCGAGGAGGAGCTGACGATCTCTCCTCTGGCGTCAGTGCAGGGAGGGAGGAGAGATCGTCAGCTCCTCCTCGCCCCGCCCCTTCTTCTCCTCCCGCCCGCTCACACTCCCGGGGATGTGTGGGCGGGAAGTTTAAAGAAAAAAAAAGCTGTAGACAACGTAAGGTAAGTGAGGTCTCTCATTCAAAAAATGTGGGGGGGGGGGTCTGTGATGTAAGGGGGGGCTCTCTGATGTGGGGGGCTCTGTGTGGGGGGGCTCTGTGTGAGGGGGGCTTTGTGTGGGGGGCTCCGTGTGGGGGGGTCTAATGTAAGGGGGGCTTTATGTGGGGGCGTCTCTGATGTGAGGGGGGCTTTGTGTGTGTGTGTGTAGGGGGTCTCTGATGTTAGGGGGGCTTTGTGTGGGGGGTCTCTGTGTGGGGTCTCTGATGTGAGGGGGGCTTTGTGTCGGGGGCTTTGTGTCGGGGGGTCTCTGATGTGAGGGGGGCTTTATGTCGAGGGGGGTCTCTGATGTGAGGGGGGCTCTGTGTAGGGGGTCTCTGATGTTAGGGGGGCTTTATGTGAGGGGGGTCTCTGATGTGTGGGGGGTCTCTGATGTGTGGGGTCTCTGATGTGAGGGGGGCTTTGTGTCGGGGGTCTCTGATGTGAGGGGGGCTTTGTGTTGAGGTCTCTGATGTGAGGGGGGCTTTGTGTCGGGGGGTCTCTGATGTGAGGGGGGCTTTGTGAGGGGGTCTCTGATGTGACGGGCGGCTCTGTGTGGGGGGTCTCTGATGTAAAGGGGGCTCTGTGTGGGGGGTCTCTGATGTAAATGGGCTCTGTGTGGGGGGGGTCTCTGATGTAAAGGGGGCTCTGTGTGGGGGGTCTCTGATGTAAAGGGGGCTCTGTGTGGGGGGTCTCCGATGTTAATGGGGGCTCTTTGTGGGGAGGCTCTGATGTAAGAGGGGCTAAGTTATTAGTGATCATAAAAAAGAAAAGTCAAATAAAGTGCAAAAAATGTGCAAGAAAATGCACGCGCGGGGGCGCCACAGGATTAGCTCGCACAGGGCGCCTGAACACCTAAGGCCGGCCCTGTTTACTCCAAACATAATGTTTTGCATTGTTGCCAAAAAGTTTGATTTTGGTTTCATCTGACCAGAGCACCTTCTTCCACATGTTTGGTGTGTCTCCCAGGTGGCTTGTGGCAAACTTTAAACGACACTTTTTATGGATATCTTTAAGGCCCCTTTCACACAACGTCAGTTGTCATCCGTTTTTCGTCAGTTGTTATCCGTTTTTCATCCGTTGTCATCCGTTTTTACATAGAGATGCATTGTTGTCCGTTTTTCATCCGTCAACGGATGGATGAAAAACGGACAAACGGATAGCGTGTGTGAAAGGGGCCTAAGAAATGGCTTTCTTCTTGCCACTCTTCCATAAAGGCCAGATTTGTGCAGTATACGACTGATTGTTGTCCTATGGACAGAGTCTCCCACCTCAGCTGTAGATCTCTGCAGTTCATCCAGAGTGATCATGGGCCTCTTGGCTGCATCTCTGATCAGTCTTCTCCTTGTATGAGCTGAAAGTTTAGAGGGACGGCCAGGTCTTCGTAGATTTGCAGTGGTCTGATACTCCTTCCATTCCAATATTAACGCTTGCACAGTTCTCCTTGGGATGTTTAAAGCTTGGGAAATCTTTTTGTATCCAAATCTGGGTTTAAACTTCTCCACAACAGTATCTCGGACCTGCCTGGTGTGTTCCTTGTTCTTCATGATGCTCTCTGTGCTTTAAACGGACCTCTGAGACACACAATAATTTTTTGCACGCCCAATTTTTCAGTTTTTTATTTGTTAAAAAAGTTTGAAATATCCAATAAATTTCGTTCCACTTCATGATTGTGTCCCACTTGTTGTTGATTCTTCAAAAAAAATTACAGTTTTATATCTTTATGTTTGAAGCCTGAAATGTGGCAAAAGGTCGAAAAGTTCAAGGGGGCCGAATACTTTCGCAATGCACTGTATATATGTATGAAGATCTAGATATAGAAATGCTTATGGGTGAATATCAGTGTACCATATGGGACAACAGAGCCCAGGAGCCCAAAAAATATATACCGGTAAGCATAACTCAATTAGATCTCGAATTTTTTTATTAATATGCCTTCAAAAATCACTAACATAAATAGTATATAAAGGAAAGCATGGAGGATAAAAATTGTTTACCTAGGAATCACCCAAATATCAATGGGAACTAAGGTTTACCCAGGATCTGGGCCGCTGATAGGGGGGACCACCAGCCCTCTTGTAGGGGGCCCGAGCACACAGGGGGGCCCACACAGAGAGGGGGATTAGTAATGGACAACAAATACAGAAATCTTCCTCCAGCACCTGAATCTGATCTCTGTCCCTCTCCCTGCTATCAGCTTTTATCTGTTGAGAAAGAGACAGTTGTCCCTCACTAATCCCCCTCCCTATGTGCCCCCCCCCCTCCCAGCACTTATCTCTGCTCAGGAGTTTATTTGTAAATTGTAACTTTGTTTCTCTCTCTCTGATCACTGAGCTCCAACTGCCCAGCCTGTATATTTTTCTCATCTCATCTTATTTTTTATTTAACATAGTTTTTTTTTTTTTTTTAGATTTAGCAGGAATTATGCGAGTTATGTTATATTTGTGTCTGCTAATAGTGACTTTGTTGTAATTTTAGCTAAATATATCTTTAATATTTTCTTGGGGGGGCCCTGCCAGGTAGTCTGTAGGGGGCCCCGCGATTTCCAACAGCAGCCCTGCCCAGGATACTTTGAACTTGAGAAGGTATAGGTGTATAAATATAATCCAAGTGTCAAGGATGATAAGAGACACATTAGGTCTCACTTCCTCTAGAGAAGAAAAAAGCCAAATAAGCTACACAATCCCCATATGAAATTATCAGAGGGTATAGGATTCAAAATGTCATTAATGTTTACCTAGGATGTCTCCAAGACACAACGTGACCCCTTACAGGATGCCTGCAGCGCTGAATAAGCGCTGATTCTGGGCTCCTTTTATTGTCCCTCACCTCCAGTGTGTAAAACACCAAATGGAGGTGCGGAAGCGTAAACAGTCCACCGTGCATGCGATGCGTTGTTTTCAATTGTTCACTAAAGTAACACCCGGTGATCCTGCCATGAATGTCCTTGTTGAGGCACTTCCTGGTATGCCATAACAGCCTTCCAATCATATTTCTAATTTGTCACCTTGTCACGTGCTCCCATGGTGCAGACTGCGAGCAGCTGCTTTGACTCATATTGCGGAGGCATAGTCCACAGTTTTCATTATCAGGAAGATGGCCCTGAGCAATGATCTGCCAATGACGCTGGTGATGAGTGCATATTAACAGGATGGCTGCATCCATATGTGTGAAGTGCTGAGCTTTTTTTTTTTTTTTTTTTTTTTTTTCATTTTTGTGTCCTTTTGCAGGTGTCTTGAGCTTTAATTATTTGTTGCGAACGTTAAGCTAGTTCCTAGGGAAAAAATGTGAAGTGCTCATTTTTCAGGTGCTCCCATTGAAGCCCAATGGGGCCAAAAACACTTGAAGCTCCTAAAGAAGTTCATGTACTTTTTCGAACTGCAAGCTTCACACTATGCCCATACTGTAGGTGAACAGGCACAATTGAAAACCATGGGCATTTAGATTTAGAGCATTTTGGAGCTGCAGGCTTCAAAACCCCGAAGTATGAATGGGGTGAAGCTGGTGAAGGAGATCAAAAGCTTTGGGCTGCAAAATGCTACAATGATACAAAAATGCAGGTTGGAAGCTGATTGGTTTCTGTGCAGAGCTGCACCAGATTTTGCACTCTCCAGTTTTAGTAATTAAAGTAATATTAAAGTTGTTGCAAAGAATGTTTTTTTTTTTTTTGTTCTCAAGAACAAAAATGTTATACGTACCTGCTCTGTGCAGTGGTTTTGCACAGAGCAGCCAAGATTCTCCTCTTCTTGATTTCCTCGCTGGTGGTTCTGGCTCCTCCCTCCTGCCGAGTGCCACCACAGCAAGCAGCTTGCTATGGGGGTCACCCGAGTTGAGCCACTGCTCTGTGTGTCCGTTCAGTCACGAAGCTGCAGCTTAGCCCCGCCCCCTCTCTTCCCACATTGGCTCACTGCCTTTGGGTGGCAGCAGTGGGAGCCAATGAGTAGCGAGAGTTCCGGACAGCCGAGGCTCTTGTGAAACATTGCTGGAACGAGATGGGGCTCAGGTAAATATTAGGTGGGTTAGAGGGGCTGCTATACACAGAAGGCTTTTTATCTTAATGCATAGAATGTATTAAGATAACAAATCTTCCACCTTTACAACCACTTTAACCAGAGTGACAGCTTGGCAACTAGCATTTGCGGACAGGATCAGTGTGACAGCCAGGCAACTAGCAGACATGACAAGCATTTATAGACCCCTGATTTTTCTTAATACAGGTTACCTTCAAGAGTCTGATTTTTTTTTTTTTTTTCCTTGTAGTGAATTGTAATACTATGCTTTATTGCAAATGTCAGCTGTCTCTAATGAGCTGGTAATGTGACCTGTAGTCTTATTAAACCCTGCTACGTAAATCAGATGATCTTGTAAAGGCGCAGTAGACTTATTCCCAGGAACTACTGATCAATACAAGGAAATTGCTGTCAGGGCACAAGGAATATAATGCTGTGTCCATCATGCTTAGTTAATAAGGGAACGGGCAGAGCGGATGACTTGCTATTGATATAAACCTATAGTCAACCAGATTAGGTGTAGGGCTCGTGTACACAAAGCTGGAGTTTCACTTATAGGCCAGATTATGAATACCTGAAGATGGTATATTTTATTTTTAAAAGTCAGAACCCCAGAAGAGGTGGTTTAGGCTGTTGCACAGAGCAGGTGAATATAACTTGTTTAGTATTGTAATAATAAAACAAAAGGCAACCTTTAAAACCTTTAGAAAAGGGTTAAATACCAGCGCTATGGAGTTTCAGTACTTAATTGGACTGAATTAGTGGTGTAAGCTGCCCCCAACCTACCTCTGAGGTAGTGGATTAGAAAAAATACAAGTAATGTTGTAACCGGCGCTACCACTTTAAATGCTGAGCTTGTGCAATTCCATAAATTATGTAATTCATGCGTTGTTAAAAAGTGCATATAGTGCTTGTGGTGCAAAAAATCAAAAGTGCTACGTGCTGATAAACCATTAATAAGTTTAACATGGGCTGTGCTCAGTGTACCATATCATAAAATATCATAAAATATCATAAAAACATATATGTATAAAGTGCCGAGTGCTACTAGTGCCAGATACCACGTGTTGTGATCCGTGCTAAAACAATGTATGGCGCTGGTGGATGACCCACCAAGGACACCGCTGCTTACCGCACTTTTTGGGCAGGTGACTCGACACTCCTTGGTCACTAGAACAAAAGATAAGCCTCCATTGCGTAGCATATGTTGTGCATAATAAAACAACTTAGCATCCACTCACAGTTTAGGGAGTTCACTGTCAGCTCAAAGGTGTTTGCCAGGCCGCTTCCGCGTTCCACCGGCTCAAACCACGTGGTTTGTGTACGTCAGTACGTCACTTCCGGGAACGGTGGTTTGAGCCAGTGGAACGCGGAAGCGGCCCGGCGAACACCTTTGAGCTGACAGTGAACTCCCTAAACTGTGAGTGGATGCTAAGTTGTTTTATTATGCACAACATATGCTACGCAATGGAGGCTTATCTTTAAAACCTTTTGACCGCATTCACACTGCAGCGGCACGACTTCGTGGGCGACCTGTGAAGTCGCGTGCACCGCAACTTCGGCGCGACTTGCACGGACTTCATATAATGAATGTCTATGCAAGTCGCTCCGAGGTCGCCCCCAAAGTTGTACAGGACCCTTTTTCTAAGTCAGAGCGACTTGTGTCGCTCCTATAAGAACGGGTCCTGTAGCACTGCATGGACCGCGACTTGTCAGGCTGACAAGTCGCCTGACAAGTCGCGGTAGTGTGAATGGAGCCTTAATGGTCCTGTAATCTCTTTATTATGACATAGAAATTCTTACTGCGTTCCTCTGTCTCCTCTCCTTTTACTTCCATTTGTTTGGAACAGTGGATGTTAGTTGAAGTTGTGCCCTGCTTTATGCACACTACAAATTCAGCAAGTCAGTTGGCTACATTCCTACATAGAGTGGGGCCATAGAGAAGGAATGTAGCCACCCTCTAACAGGAAGTCGGGTCTCAGCGAAGAAGAAATTTACTGATTTGGAGGAGGCTGAGAATAATACAAGGTACTTTTTGGAATTAAAGCTTTGTGTGCATGGTCCAAATATCAGCTGGTTCATCAGGAACTGGCCGACATTTGGACCATGAATACAGCTGTCCTTCTGACAGAAGCCAGTCTAAAGCCCCGTACACACGCACAGATTGTTGGCCGTAAATTGTCGGCCAACGTCCGATCTGCCGATTGTAGGCTTGTTAGTATGATGCTTCCGACAACCAACTGCGAATTTTCGGCCGAAAAAAATCTGGTGTGCATGCTATAAAATTTTTGTTGGCCAACAACAGAAAGGCCGATTGTTCCTCAGTCAGTACAGATTTCGGCAGACAAAAATCAGATGAGCAAGACTGGGCATGCTCAGAGAAGAAAAAACACACGGAAAGTCAACCAGAACATGACATCACTTCTGAAGTTGGTTTTTGTTGGCCAACAAAAGTCCAGTGCAAGTCTAGAGCACATTTCAACCAACAAACAACACTGGACAAAAGACGGCCGATCGGTCGGCCAACAATCTGTGCATGTGTACGGGGCTTAAGGACCAGCTTTTGTCGAAGGGTAATGCTAGAATACCAGCATCCAATCAGCGCTTGCAGAAGTCCCCCTGTCAGTACACAAAGGCACAGCGAGAAAGATCGCTGCACTAACATCACTTGATGATAAAAACTGAATGTGTGTACTAGGCATAAGAATACATACTTGAATATATATTTTTTTTTAAACCAGAGTTTGGTGCAGGGGTGTCAAACTCCACTTCATATCGGGCCGCATGAGAATTATGGCTGCCCTCAAAGGGCCAGTTGTATCTGTAAGACTAGATGTCCAGAGCACCCCCCGTCTTACATCAGATGTCAAGAGCGCTCCACCATCAGAAGTCAAGAGTCCCTTACATCACAGTGCACCCCCATTACCTTGTGTTTCTGTTGGGAAGAAGCTAGGAGCGGAGCTGGGAAGCAGGATTTGGAGGAGAACCAAGGAAGGGCAAGAGTCAGCTGCCAGAGTCTGCTGAATAGTGAGAAGATGGGAGGCAGAGACAAGGAAGTGCTGCGGCTACACAGAGAGGTGCAGGATCTGTAAAAGGAGTTCTGTTCTCCCCTCTGCTGCTTACTTCTGGGACAAGGAATAGGTGAAGAGGAGGGGGCTGCCGCAACTGCAGGGCTAGTGCAAGGGCCACATGAAATGGCCTGGCAGGCCGCATTCTGTCCCCGGCCTTGTGTTTGACACGTGGTTTAGTGTCACTTTAACTCAATCAAGTAGGGAGACACATTTGCTAATAATACTTAGAAATTAAGAAATTTAAAAAGTACTCTTTGTTTAATTTTAACATGACTGATACTTTGGGCAGCTCAGATACAACTAAAACTCCTCCATCTAGGTGCATTGATTTATTAAACGAAGTATAAAAGACAATAAAAATGCACTCACTAGATAAAAGCGGATCAAGGCTTGTCATAGACCAGAATTGACCTCCATAGGATCACCGTCAGGCTGCATTTGAAGCTTGATGGAAGTTCAGCTATCAGGCTGGAACATAAGCAACAGCAGCTTCCAGAAATGGCAAGATGGCTGCAGCCCCGAACTGCACCTCTCTCTGCTGGGTGATAACAGGAAGTGGAGGGGGTGTGGCTACATGTTTCAGGGCAGACAGGAGAGCCCCTTTATCAAACCATAGAAGCTTCCTGTTGCTTATGTTCCAGCCAAAAGCCTGACAGCTGAACTTCCATTAAGAACACTGCTTTAACTGGCCACATGCCTACTGAGCTCTGCAACCTCACAGTGATCCCATGGATGTCTATAGGGGTCTATGACAAGCCTTGATCCACTTTTTATTTAGTGAGTGCATTTCTATTGTCTTTTATACTCCTTTTAATAAATCACTACACCTAGATGGAGGCAACCTCTTGTGTTTGTTTTTTATATGTGCATTAGGATCTCATGATCTAATCTGAGAGGAGCTGCATCCACTTTACCTGGTGTTCCCTACCATTCTCCTGGTCCTGGGGCATGCACACTGAAGTGTCTGTGTGAACCTGGCACATCACAGATCGTGGTAAAGGGCCAATGACAGCTGCCCTTTACCATGTGATCACTCCGTCAAATCATGCCCATCTGTGCCTCATCCGTACCTCAATCGTGCCTCATTCATGCCAATCATGCCCATCTGTGCCTCAATCATGCCTCATTCATGCCCACCTGTTCTCCATTCATGCCAATCATGCCCATCTGTGCCTCATTCATGCCCATATGTAGCCTCAATCAGGCCAATCTGTGCCTCATCTGTGCCTCATTCATGCCCATCTGTGCCTCATTCATGCCCATCTGTGCCACATCTGGGCCTTCAAAAGTGTGATAGGTTGTCAGAAAATAATGTGTGTAATTTATGCTCCTACAACTCCTGGAGATGCTGCTTAGATGTTGGGCCTCTGTATGTGGCCAGGCTGTGAAAAAGTCTCACACATGTGGTATCGCCATACTCAGGAGGAGTAGCAGAATGTATTTGGGGTGCAGTTGCAAGTATGCCTATACAGTGTGTGAGAAGTAACTCAGTAATATGACAATTTTGTGAAAAAAAAAAAAAATCTCCATTTTGCAAAGAATTGTGGGAAAAAAATACAACTTAAAAAAACTCACCATTCCTCTTACTAAATACCTAGGAATGTCTACTTTCCAAAAAGATAATTTGGGGGGTGGGGGGGGGGTGGGGTGGGGGTATTTGTACTGTCCTGGCTTGTTAGTGTCACAAATAATGAGGCCTTATTCAGTATATCAGGTGTGATCAATTTTCAATGACTGGCACCTTAGCTTGTAGACTATAACCTTCACAAAGACCAAATAATATATATTTGTTTGGGTTATTTTTTTATCAAAGATATGTAGCAGCATAACTTTTGGCCAAACTTCATGAAGAAAAATTACTAAATTTGCTAAATTATATAACCGAAACGAAAAAAAAAAATATATATATATATTTTTTTACAACATTTTTAGTCTTCTTTCATTTATAGCGCAAAAAAAAAAAAGTAATGATTATATACCTCCAAAAGAAAGCTCTATTTGTATAATGAGATGAGATATGTGAGAGCACTGAACGCTGAACATTGGCCTTGTTTGGAAGGAGGCATAAGTGCCAAGTGGGTAAGTGGTTAATGACGGTTGTGTTCCAGTCAGCAAAATTGGTTATTCTTTTCTTTGGTATCAGATACAACTAAAGTGGTGTACACACTATAAGAAAATCGGGCAAACGATTCTCCGATTTTCCTCGTTATTTCACAGCAAATCGGAACCGATGAAAGAATTTTCTTACGAAAATTTGTATGAAAATTTGCGTACAACAAAGGCTTTTTGTGTTGTTTATTGTTTCTGATCATGCGCAGTCTTTCTTTTCAGATTTTTCTTGTACAAAAATCATACGAAAACGGTATACATTAAAAAAACGGTATACATCGTTCGTTTTTTTCCCGTACAAGAAAGATTTTGGAGTTTGTCCCTTCGAGAATTTTCGGAAGAAAATTCGGAATGGTCTGTAGAAAGTTCTGTATACACTATACAAAAATCGTACGAAAAGTCGAAAATGTTCACCCGATTTTCTTATAGTGTGTACAAGCGTTCTCAATCAGGGTTTTTTGGAAGCCTAGGGTTCCTCCAGAGGTTGCTATAAATTCTTTGAGTTGTGGCCAATTGACCTTTCATTTTATTGTACCCACATAGTTCCAAGGCCAAGGCCACTTGGCAGAGCACTAATGATCCTTTTAGCTGTCTGTAAAGCTGGCCATATATTATACAATTTTTTTCTTACAATTTTCCTTTAGATTTACCCAAACCATATAATAGGAGGTCAATCTTAAACACTTTTAATTTGTATGAAATCAGGCAGGCCTTTGAACTACATAGCACTAGTATAGTATAGCACTACAAGATAATTTTAAAGGAAATTAAATAAGAAAACTGTATAATGTATGGCTAGCTTTAGGGTGGCATTCTGATCACCACCGTAAGCCCCGGTTCACATGTATGCGGTGCGGGAATCACATGTATGCAGTGCGAGAAACGCAGCGAATCCTGAGCACTTCCCACACCGCACTGAAATCACACTCTGTTCATGCGATCTGCCACTGGTGTCAATCTTAAATTAATGACACCCCAAAACAGATCAAAAACGCAGTGTGATCACAAGAATTGGATTGCATGGGTGTCCACATTCGATTCGATGTGGCAAAATAAAGGATGGCTGCACCTTTTTTGTACAGTGCGGTGCGAATTGATCCCTTGCAAAATTAATGTGCTCAAATCGCACTGCAAAGAATCGCATTTGCTATGAAAAGGAATGCCGTGTGATTTCTATCCCAATCACATGTGATGTCCACACAAGTGTGTGAGTGTGAGGTTTCCTGAGAATGGAAAAATATTTTAAGGGTTTCTCCTTAAAGTGGTTGAGAAATGCTGGTCTAAGGCGATAGCGAGGATATTCCGTTAATTAGTATAGGCATTATCCTAAAACGTTGTATCCTCACCTCTGTACAAAGGTGACTCTGTTGTCCACTGTGGAGGAGATACTCTTGAACTCTTGGCTTTTCTAACTCAAAGCACTGGAGACAGAGAACATTGCTTTGGGTTTAGTCCTCGTCCCATAAAGCAACTCACACACAACTTACAAAAGAGGCTTTCTACTCACCTGTCCCTTCACCCGTCCCTCTGAGGTTCGCTCTACTTCAGAGCTATGGCTGCCTGAAAACTCTTCACATTCGACTCCGACCCGGCTGCGCACACTGGTTCCTTTAGCAACTTCTACATCTCTACCGTGTCCATATTAGCATAGGGGCCAGCGGGAGGAACAACTGAGTGCAGAAGGGGACAACACTGGTAGTGTTTGGATGTGAAGAGGTCGTTTATGTGTATGAATTTTGTACACTTTGATGCAAGCAGAGAATCATTTACTAGCAACTCAGTATATAAACAGAAACCTAACCTCCCCATCCTGTTATCCCCCTGTGTTAATTTGGTTTTTAAGTTTCTTTTTACAATTTATTCTGAATTCACATTCTCATCTGCCAAGTGAATCAAGCATTTTCCTGCTGTGATCTGCCACTCAGCTGCCACACACCAGGTCCTGTGCCATCATCCTCTTCCCTGATATCATTGGGAGCCGGCTTTCCCTTCCAAGGTACATGCTGCCAGCCCCTTGATGATGCAGGCCAGGGTCACCCTTCTCCAGCTAATGTGTTGAAGCCAATGCCTCCTGGGATATGTATGCATGGCATTCTTGCCTGTAGAGAAAAAACAGGCGCCACTCTAAGTGCAGTAGGAAGGCTTTAATAAAACATGGCAATAAGCACCAATGTACTCACAAACGAGTATGTATGGAAGGCAGAGGTGGGGAACTTAAGTCACCAGTTTGAGGACTTGAGACTTGCTTGACTAAAATTAATAAAAGACTCGACTTGACTTTGACTTGGTATTCATGACTTGAGACTTGACTTTGACTTGAGACATATGACTTTACTTTTTTAAGTTATTAAATATTGCTTGGGACTTGCTTGGGACTTGCACATGTGTGACTTTCTTCCATGTCTGATGGAAGGCATCATGTAGTAGTCTCAATAGTCCGTCCATGGAAGCAGTTAGTCAGGATGGCTCCGGCGGTCTCAGACGCTCGGTAACAACGGCTGCGTCATCACGTCACGACTGGGAAGTGACGTCGGAGAGGGCCCCTGCGTTCCAGCCACCAGGAAGCGCTGATATCTATCGACTATTACCGAGCGTCTGAGACCGCCGAAGCCATCCTGACTAACTGCTCCCACGGACGGACCATTGAGAATACTACATGATGCCTTCCATACATACTCGTTTGTGAGTACATTGGTGCTTATTGCCATGTTTTATTAAAGCCTTCCTACTGCACTTAGAGTGACGGCTGTTTTTTCTCTACAGTTTCCCTCAAGTTTTCTTCTTACTTGCATCAGAGCAGCCTTCAGTGCTTAGGAACATTGCATACATATGGACTTGTGTATGGACTTTTTCATATGTATTTTACATGTGTATTGGATATTTATATTCTTATTTCAAGGTGGAAACCATTGGCCTTTTTCTGTTTTTCTTGCGCCAGTATACATACATGATGGCATTCTTGCCTACATGTATATGGAGGGGGTGCTCTGTATAAAAAAAGAAAAGGTCAGCTGTTTTATCTAATGGAGGGGGGAGGAATGTAATGGAGGATTTTTATTTGTTGACTGAAGGTCCACTTTAACACAAGCAGACATGGCGATTAAACAATAAAACCGAATCTCCTGGGATTTTCAAGCACTTAAGGGTGACGAAAAAGGCATACAACTCAAAATCCATCCAGAGAGCAGCAGTTCTATGTTCAAGAACAGCTAGTTAATGAGAGATGTTGGAGGGGAATGAGCAGACACATTAAAGCTAAAGAGAAGGCCAAAACTGATCAAGTAACCATTCTTTACACTTGGGATTGTTGAAGGACATGTCTGAAAGCACAAGATGCTGAACCTTGAAGAGGATGGACTTCAGATGCAGTGGCCATGCTAGGTTCCACAAAGTAATTTTGTGGTGGGCAACACATGGATCATCAAAAAAAAGTTGAAGTGAAAATCTGTAGCTCCTTGTTAGATACAGAATTTAGACTATTTGGAAAGTGTTATATATTATATATTATATATATATATATATATATATATATATATATATATTTTTTTTTTATATATATATATACTGTATATAACTTTTTAAATGCTACTGCCAAAGTGAGTGGGAGGTTTAGGTTGGTGGTGTTGAGTATATCGTGAAAAATATTGGTATTAGGGGAAGTGGTGGTTGTTGATGTGGTATGCTCGGAGTCTGCTTGATCATTTCCTTTTGTCGTTTTCCTCGTTCTACAGACAACCTCACTTTGTACCAACTTCTCTCAGCTGATCACCATATTGAAGTATGTATATATATATATATATATATATATATATATATATATATTTATTTATATTTACCTTGTAAAACAACACATTCTGTTTAAAATAGAAATAAAAGGCAAAACATTTGTGTATAGATATAAAAAAATGATAAATACTTTTTTTCCACCTTTTTATATAAGCAATCACAACCCCTTGATTTCAGCTGCATAAGGAGCTCAGAAAACTAGAGGAGGGCAAACAGCAGCACATTGGTCTTCCCAGTGAATGACTATGCGGGGGGGCGTCAAGTCTGATCACTGGAGGAGAGAAGGCTGAGAAAACTGACTGCGATGTGCTCTCATGCTTAGTGTGGTCAGTTTTGCAGAGGGACTGCAGGGTCACCAGGTATTTGACACAAAGAAAGCAATACAAACAGAACAGGATTTGTTTTAACATAAATACATGATACAGCAGGCACATAATAGGTATATGAAATATTAGGATAACATATTCTTTAGGGCCTCATTCACAAAGGCAAAGACATAACTGTGTTTATTTGAATTTATGATACATATACTGTAAATGCATGCATTGATTTTAAAGAGTATAGCTCACACTGTGCATTTTATTGCATTTAGGTGTGTACAGTTTTTTTGTTTTAGAGAAAAAAGAATCCTTTGCATTAAGGGGTAGATCAGTTATTTTGAACTTGCCTAAACACATGTAAATGCATGCAAAGGCTTTTAAGTGCAACTCCATTTAAACAGGGAGAAATTGATCTGGGAAGCGTAAAGTTTATTTATACTTCCCAGTTAATTTCTCCTGCAATTAAATAAACCAATGGTAGAAAGCTAGAGTAAGTGTAGCCTAGGGTGTTCTGATGGCTCATAAATAACTGTGCATTTTCTAAAAGCTGGTTGGAAAATAAAGGGTTTTTTGTAGATTTTGTTTTTAGCATTTTTTTTTTTTTTGCCTACGTCTGCTTCCTGTGTTCCTTGCTGGGGCCTTGTTGGGTTCTTGTGGCATCCGGTGATCCAGTACTGCAGTCTGTGTCCATGCCAACTGGTCGCCACTTCATGACGTTATTATGTGGCTGCAACCTTCTGGATCCTGAGAGAACCCCAGCACTGGACAGCCAACGAGAAATGTCCATGTAACTTAGGAAGTGACATGGACACCCAAAGAAGGACCCTCTTTCTCTACAGGGAAGAAGATAGAAGACTCGAGACCCAGTGGTCATATGACTATGGATTTAGGGGAGTCTTAAGCTTTTTTTATTTTTTTATTTCAGCTTTCAAGTACAGTATACATAACGGCTTCCCGCCCGAGCCATTGTAGTGACACCCGAATGTGAGCCCTATTGCTCTAGGTGGACATCATATGACATTTCTCCCCCCGAACAGGCCGTGCTCCAGTGGGATGTTTCACGCGCTGTGTCCACCAGACACAGTGGATGAGAGATCAGTGTACCGGCCTGCTTCCAGTACCATGTGATCGCTGTGACTAATTACAGCAGGTCACATGACAATTATAAACAATGAATGGCTTTGGTTCATGCTGTTCATTGTGTACTACTGTGCTACTCGCTGTGATTGGTCACAGTGATCACATGGTACAGACAGGGCCAATCACAGCCAATTTGCACCAGGTCACAGCTAATCACAACAATGCACTCTGAATTAATCTATTTCATTCAGTAAAAATGCTTGCTTATAACAGTAAAAGTCCCTTCTATAAGCAATCATAGTGTATAAAAAAAAAAAAAGTAATACAGTGTTACTATGGTAAGACTGTATTGCCCTGGTCACAGTATGTACAAAAAAAAGTAAGAAAAGATTAAAAATAAAAATGTATTATATATTTTTTTACATATTGTCACTAGTCTGTACCCCAGCTCACTGCCACACCAGTTATATGATGATGCTGTACCGCTACTGAACAATGCCAGTACACACACCGGCTCCGGCTATATTATTTTTGGGCATCCCATTTATCCGTGCTGAGGTCCAATTGAGGTCTCCCTAGCCTGGTTTTGGTCACTCCAGTGGATTAGCTGTCCTGGTTTTGTTGGTCCTTTCCATCTGTCTGGGCTTTCTTGGAGGCAGCATTATATTCCTGTGTGATTTTATCCCTTATGGCATGTTTGGAGGCACTGAATGCCGCTTGAATACCCTTGTTCCTGTCAAATGAGCATCCCCGAAGAAGATTTGGAAACCCTACTTTTCAAACATGTTGGCTGTCTCATATATCTGCTTGTTTTGGTCAAGGTTTTTGCAACTACTTTCACTGAGTTGCCTTTGCATATATACAAGCTGCTAATTTTATCATTCCTTTTTTTTTTTTTACCTTTTGATATGTAATAAAGTAATTTTTTCTTTTTTTTTTAATTTACTGTGTTTGGAGCTACCGATTTTTTTATGTGCTTGTATACACAGGTGCGTAAACATGCGCGCATATAGATCAGTAACACAAAAATAAAGAAATCTGCGTTGCCATTCGGTAATTTTACCCGTGCACAAATACATTCAAATGGACGCGTACTCCACACTCCCTTGATTAAAATAAACCTAGAACAATTTTTAGGTGTGTGTTTGCCTACGCACAGATAGGCCCAAATATGTGCAAGTGCTATACAGCCCATCCTTGCATTTTTTCTGCCAGGAATGTCTGATGTTCATACATCAGTATGTGTGTAGGTACCCTAAAGCTAAACCTTGTTGCAATGGAAATTACCACATTACAACGGCGCTCTAGTGAATAGAAGTGAATGAAATGTAATTTGTGATATTTCAGTAAAGTTCTAACAAAAAAATAAATATAAAATAAATATAAAGTGCAATGTGCTGGCATCAGTGGCACACCAGAGTCTGTGCTTTCAGTGTCGTGCAATGTACCAGTACTGTACGGTACACCAGTTTAGTGATAATCAGTAAAATCAGAAGGTGGGGCAGTTTTTAGAACTATAGACTTGAACAATCTTGTCATCCTGCTTATTAATTCTTCCCCACTCTATTCAAGGATTGCAGTTCAGTACAGGATGCTTGGGGAGGGGCGCGGAGGTAAGATATTATAGATAAGGAATTCAGTGCTAATACCCATATGAACCACCATTAGGCTGGTTTCACACGGGCAGTCCAAATAGGTCCGCCTGTCAGCTTTTCAGACGGACCTGATTAGACCAGCCATTGTTCTTTATGGAGCGGCGGATGTCACCTGCCAGCATCCAGTCATCTGTCCTCCAAAAACAGACGGATCTGTTCATCATCCGCCGAGCAGATCGGATTGCATGACAGTCGGGTGGAAACTAACAGGTAGTCCGTTTCCATCTAACCGCCCCATAGAGAACAGCGGGACTGTATCCGTGTCTGCTATGCATAGGGGTGCAGACACATACCTGTCACCTGCCTGCTCAGCGGGGATCAGCAGAGAGATCCTCTGCTGAGCAGGCGGATGCGCATTATGGAGTCCGTCCCGTGTGAAAGGGGCCTAAGTAGAGCTCATGGGTGCTCGATCTGCAGTCACAGCTGAGAGTAATTGTCCATAGAAGTGATCCGCACAACCGATGTTGCTCTAAAATCTATTAAAAAAACAGTGTGCAAGTTACAGTAAGTTGACACATTTCAGCCTACATGGCTTTAATCATAACTACACAGAACAAAATTATAAACGCAATACTTTTGTTTTTTCCCCATTTTTCATGAGCTGAACTCAAAGATCTAAGACTTTTTCTATGTACACAAATGGCCCATTTCTCTCAAATATTTTTCGCAAATCAGTCTAAATCTGTGTTAGTGAGCACTTCTCCTTTGCCGAGATAATCCATCCACCTCACAGGTGTTCCATATCAAGATGCTGATTAGACAGCATGATTATTGCACAGGTGTGCCTTAGGCTGGCCACAATAAAAGGCCACTCTAAAATGTGCAGTTTTATCACACAGCACAATGCCACAGATGTCGCAAGTTTTAAGGGAATTGGCATGCTGACTGCAGGAATGTCCACCAGAGCTGTTGCCCGTGAACTGAATGTTCATTTCTCTACCATAAGCCATCTCCAAAGGCGTTTCAGAGAATTTGTCAGTACATCTAACTGGCCTCACAACCGCAGACCACGTGTAACCACACCAGCCGAGGACCTCCACTTCCAGCATCTTCACCTCCAAGATCGTCTGAGACCAGCCACCTGGACAGCTGCTGCATCAATCGGTTTGCATAACAAAAGAATTTCTTCACAAACTCTCAGAAACCATCTCAGGGAAGCTCATCTGCATGCTCGTTGTCCTCATCGGGGTCTTGACCTGACTGCAGTTCGTCATCGTAACCGACTTGAGTGGACAAATGCTCAAATTCAGTGGTGTCAGGCACTTTGGAGAGATGTTCTCTTCACGGATGAATCCTAGTTTTCACTGTACAGTGCAGACGGCAGATAGCGTGTATGGCGTTGTGAGGGTGGGCAGTTTGCTGATGTCAATTTTGTGGATTGAGTGGCCCATGGTGGCGGTGGGGTTATGGTATGGGCAGGCGTATGTTATGGACAATGAATACAGGTGCATTTTATTGATGGCATTTTGAATTCACAGAGATACAGTGACGAAATTCTGAGGCCCATTGTTGTGTCATTTATCCACGACCATCACCTCATGTTGCAGCATGATCACGCACGGCCCCATGTTACAAGGATCTGTGCACAATTCCTGGAAGCTGAAAACATCACAGTTCTTGCATGGCCAGCATACTCACCGGACAGGTCACCCATTGAGCATGTTTGGGATGCTCTGGATCGGCGTATACAACATTGTGTTCCAGGTCCTACCAATATCCAACAACTTTGTACAGCCATTGAAGAGGAGTGGACCAACATTCCACAGGTCACAATCAACAACCTGATCAATTCTATGCGAAGGAGATGTGTTGCACTGCGTGAGGCACATGGTGGTCACACCAGATACTGACTGGATTTCGGAACCCCTCGGACCCCCCCAATACAGTCAAAGTGCACATTTCAAAATGGCCTTTATTGGGGCCAGCCTAAGGCCCCTTTCACACATACGGTCCCTTCAGTTCATCAGTTCAGTCACGTCAAAATGTATCAGTTTTTCACCCGTTTTTTTTTTTTACATCCACTACCAATGCAAAAACGGGTGAGAAATGGACCGTTTGTCCGTTTACATCCGTTTTTCGTCCGATCCGTTTTTTTGAGGGATGAAAAATAGGGCATTCATCCGTTCCAAAAAATGGACATTGGCGGAAGCGAATGAAAACGAATGTTAATGGAAGATCATCCGTTGTCATCCGTTTTTACATAGAGATGCATTGATGTCCGTTTTTCATCCGTCAACAGATGGATGAAAAACCGGACAAACGGACCGTATGTGTGAAAGGGGCCTGAGGCAAACCTGTGCAATAATCATGCTGTCTAATCAGCATCTTGATATGCCACACCTGTGAGGTGGATGGATTATCTCAGTAAGGCCCCTTTCACACTGTCCGTCCGTCAGACGGACTCAGTTTTTCTCAGCGGGATGGATCCGCCGATCCCCCGCTGAGCAGGAGGATGACAGCTGTTCTCCGCACTGTGTGCGGGGACACAGCTGTCAGTTCCCTATGCATCTCTATGGGGAAATCGGATGGGAACGGACCGTCGGTCTGTTCCCATCCGATCCGCTGGACGGATGGAAAATAGGGTTTCCATCCGTCCAGATTTGACGGATCGGATGTCAGCGGACATGTCTCCGCTGACATCCGATGCCCCATAGAGATGCATGGGGGGACCGTTCAGATCCGCTAAAAAAACGTACAGGCGGATCTGAATGGTCCGCCTGTGTGAAAGAGCCCTAAGGCCCCTTTCCACATTTGGTTCGTTCAGTTCATCAGTTAATTCACGTCAAAATGTATCAGTTTTCCATCCGTTTTTCGTCCGTTTTCATCCATTTTTCATCTGTCTTCCATCTGTTTTTCATCCATTTTTCATCCATTTGTCATCCGTTTTTTTTTACGATGCAAAAACAGATGAAAAACTGACCGTTTGTCCGTTTACATCCGTTTTCCGTCCGATCCGTTTTTGACGGATGAAAAATAGGGCATTCATCCGTTCCAAAAAATGGACATTGATGGAAGCGGATGAAAACGGATGTTAACGGATGATCATCCATTGTCATCCTTTTTTACATAGAGATGCATTGATGTCCGTTTTTCATCCGTCAACGGATGGATGAAAAACGAACAAACGGACTGTATGTGTGAAAGGGGCCTTTAGGGGAAGTGCTCAGATGTAGACAGATTTGTGAACAATATTTGAGAGAAATAAGCCTTTTGTGTACATAGAAAAAGTCTTAGATCTTTTTGAGTTCAGCTCATGAAAAATGGGGACAAAACAAAAGTGTTGCGTTTATAATAATTTTGTTCTGTATATATTGCAGCATGAAACTACAAAGTATATAGAGGCAAAAGACAAAGGCTCTGCCTATCAATTAACTCAAAAGAGAGTAATTGCAAAATAAAAACAGCTGGTGTAATTGGTGGGGAGGTTGGATACAATTCCATTGGTAACGTCTGAATGATGTCTGGAAGCTACAGAAGCAAAACTTTCTCCAAGATGGTTTTCATTTTCTTCTCCAGATTCAAGACTTTTGGAAAGACTTTCTTCCAAAACCAGTAAACAGCTTTTAAATTTTGCAAACGTTTTACTGAATTTTGTGCTTTGCCGGACTTATGAGGGGGCGGCAGATATACCTTTGAATTTGTGATTGGAAGGTATGGTTCTGCTTTAGGATAGGAAGGATTCTGGCTCATAAAAGATGCTGGAAAATTTGTGCTACAGATGAAGATCTCCATGTATTTAACATCTGCTAGAAGGAGATAATAAAATGTATTGTCTGCTGCTCAGGCTCATTATTGTTCTGCATGATAAATATGCCGGAATGTTAATTTAAAATTGCTATGCTTATATTGCCCTTGTAAAATGGGTGTTATGCAGTTTCTTCAGGGCGCTGATCTGATAATTCACTGCTGGATTCATAATTATGCAAATATGCTGCTCATGTACTGTAGTCAGTCAATTTGTTTATCTCGCTATTAACATCATTTGTTTCTTACTATCTCTCTTTAGCTGTAAAGTTGCCATATGCTTAAAATGGTTGTAATCCTCAAAAAAAAAAAAAAAAACAGATCCTGTTCTTTTAAAGCACGCTAAACCACATAGTGCTTCTGTGGTGTCATTTGTCCCATTCAATGTTGTAATATACCTGGTTGATCCTGCCTGTTCCTATGTCCCCCATAGTGTGTTGACCACGGCAACCATGGCTGCTGATCCATGATACCGTGGTCAGGTTACTTGCCTCCATCATCCCGCTGCTCTCCTCCCTCCCTGTCAGCTTCGGAGTCTGTGTAGTGAACCGTCTCCTCCACCGCCAACCCCCCCCCCCCCCCGCTATTTAATCTGTAAAAAGTTGGTGATTCCTGCAAACCCCTCTGCAATAACAAGATTTTTTTTTTTTATTCTGCAACTAAATACCTTTGTTCATATCGTCGATGTGTGGGTCACCTGACCACCCGGGTAACATCAGAGGGGAAAGTCAGCCCCTTCCACTGTGGTCCTTAGATCAGGTAAGGAGAGCTGCGGGCGGTCACACGACTGCACATTGACGATATGAAAAAAGGTATTTAGCTGGCGAGTGGCTGGCAGGAATTGGCAGGAATTTGAATAAGAGTCCAACCTGAGCTGAGAAAGTTGAGGGAAAACCTTCCCTGCTCCTCATTATTGGTATGCGATGGTTAAAGTGGTTGTAAATCCTTACATATACCCAGTGAAGTGACTGACCTCACGTGATACACCGAGATTAGACAAATCCTCCTACATAAGTTGTATCTATCTATCTATCTATCTATCTATCTATCTATCTATCTATCTATCTATCTATCTATCTATCTATCTATCTATGGTCCCCCTCTACATTCGTTCAAAGTACTTAGAGTTCAGAAAAAAGGGGGTTGAGAGATGAAGTTACACTCTGCAGAGCCCACTGAGTAGAGCTCTGGTAGCTGATTGGAGGGAAGGGACTCGCTTCAGTCACCATTTTTCTCTTGGTGTTAAGAAAAACTTGTCTGAAGCAGCAGACAGAAATTACTTTGAGTGACAGCAGCTGCAGCCAATGGCGCCGCTTCTGTGTCTTAGCCAATCCGGAGGGAGAATCTCAGATGTCTGAGACACTCGTGGACATCGCTGGACAGAGGGGGACCTCAGGTAAGTATTAGGGGGGCTGCTGCACACAGAAGGTTTTTTTTATCTTAATGTATAGAATGCATGGACTAAGAGATGAGGGAGGGGATGGGCTTATTATTATTATTATTATTATTATACAGGATTTATATAGCACCAACAGTTTGCGGCAACGCTTTACAGTCTGAGGGAAGACAATACAGTTACAAAACATTTCAATACAGGAGGAATTAGAGGGCTCTGCTCGTTAGAGCTTACAATCTAGAAGGGAGGGTCAAGTGAAACAAAATGCAATAACTGTAGGGGATGGGCTGATGCAGAAAATGGAAGTATAGTTGTTAGGTGTGGGTAGGATAGGCTTCTCTGAAGAGGAGGGTTTTCAGGGATTGTCTAAAAGCTAATAGAGTAGGAGATAATCGGACAGATAAGGGTCAGGAGTTCCATAGGATTAGGGAGGCTCTGGAAAAGTCCTGGAGGTGAGCATGGAGGAGCTGACGAGGGAGCTAGAGAGCAGGAGGTTTTGAGAGGAACGAAGAGAGCGATTAGGTTGGTATTTTGAGACTAGGCCAGTGATGTAGCTGGGGGCTAAACTGTGGATGGCTTTGTAAGATGTTGTTAGTATTTTGAATTTAATTTGTTGGGTGAGCGGAAGCCAGTGGAGGGATTGACGGAGAGGAGTAGAGAACACTGAGCGATTGGTAAGGTGGATGAGTCTGGCAGCAGCATTTATGATGGATTGAAGGGGGGATAGCCTATGTAGAGGTAAGCCAATGAGAAGGGAGTTGTAGTAGTCGAGGCATGAGATGACCAGGGAGTGAACTAGGACCTTTGTTGTGTCTTTGGTTAGAAAGGGGCATATTTTGGGGATGTTGCGGAGGTTGAGGCGGCAAGATTTGGAAAGCGATTGGATGTGGGGTTTGAAGGAGAGTTCAGAGTCCAGGACAACACCTAGGACCTTGGCATGCGGGGATGGGCTGATAGTAATGCCATCGATATTGACAAAGAGATTGGGGGAAGGGGCACGTGGTGGAGGAAAAATTATAAGTTTGGTTTTGGATAGATTGAGATTGAGGAAGTGGTGAGACATCCAGACTGATATATCAGATAGTAAATTAGTGATACGTGAGGTGACTGAGGGAGAGAGCTGAGGGGTGGATAAATAGATTTGGGTATCGTCAGCGTAGAGATGGTATTGGAAGCCGTGGGAGGCTATCAGCTGACCCAGAGAGGAGGTGTAGATTGAAAATAGGAGGGGTCAAAGAACAGAACCTTGGGGGACCCCAACAGAGAAAGGAAGAGGAGAGGAGGAAGTAGGATGAGGCTTAGTCTTGACTCTTTAAAAATAAGTCAGTCATTAAAGCGTAGTGCCCCCCCCCCTCCAAAAATTAAAAGTAAGCAGTTACACATACTGTAGCTGCTGACTTTTAATATTAGAACACTTACCTGTTCTGGAGTACAGCGATGTTGGCGCCACAGCCGGTGTTTACATCAGCTGTCGGGTGCTGCTGCTGCCATCGCCGATATGGGAACCCAGCAGTGAAGCCTTGCGGCTTCACGGACGGGTCCCTACTGCGCATGCGCGAAGCGTGCTGCACATTTGGATTGGCTCGGCGGCGGAGGGAAGGAGGAGGGGGCCAAACTTTGCCGCGCTGCAGTTTCCAGGAAGTGGGGAAGAGTACCTGTCAAAAACAGGTACCCGTTCCCCCCTCCCCCCTGAAAGGTGTCAAATGTGGCACCGGAGGGGGGAGGAAGCAAATGAGCGGAAGTTCCACATTTGGGTAGAACTCCGCTTTAAATGTGTGTCCTGGATTTCAGGGCTCTTTTAGTACTTGAGAAGAGGTCTAGAGGTGGGAGCCTGAATTTTTTTTATGAAAGTGCAGAACCTACCCACAGGGACACCAGGCCGGCTGCTGCTGATTGATGAGGGCTTTTTGCTTGGCATTAAGAGGTTTAAAAGCTACATGAAATAACTGAACTAATAAATCAAATGGACTTTTTTTTTGGAACACGCTCTGAAACCCTTTGTTATGGGTACTCCCTGCTATAGCATACAGAAGTCTTAGGTTAGCTGTACACTGAGTGAATTGTGGCTGGTTCTTAATGACCATCCAAAATTCAATCATGGGGTGACCCTGTCAGCACCACTCTGCCCGACATCCTTTGGCTGAAAAATTGAAGGAGCCAGTCACAAAATGTTGCCTGGAAAGCACCTGCATCCAGTCAGATAACTGATCTGGTATTCTGACAGCTGGTCAGAACACAATACCTGCATGAGGGGCTTAGAGAGGTGGGCTGGGTAAACAGCAATACACTGATCTTCCCAGTGAATGGGTGTATGGGTAAGGGGGCGTTTCCTCACCATTGGAGGACAGGCAGGTTGTTCTCCCAGCACAGCCAGAAGGCTGACCACACTGAAATGGATGTGCTCTCATTCCTAGTGTGGTCAGTTTGAAATAGATACAATAATGTCACTTTTCTCTAGAATATGTAGCAGCACTTTCAGCACACAGGCACAGCAAGGAATGCCGGCCAAGTGGGAGAGAAAAGTCCTTGATTTGCTCGTTCATGGCATGTATGTGTTGTGATCTGATTTCAGAATTCTTGGATCTTTGTAGTCAGAATCCACTTATGTCTGCTGTGTTTATGTTGACTGAATTGTGGACGGTATTGATAAAGTGCCCAGTAGTGTCTTTTTGTTCTGTGCGCCTCGTACATACAACTGTAATCTGCTCATGTTTACCTTTTGATAACTGAGCAAATATCATAAATTGAGAAATCAGTACAGGAATATCTTTATATTTATAGCCAATATTTATTGGAAGTTTTCCATCTGGAATGAGTTGAAATTGGTAAGTAAATACGAGTTGCTCTACTGCCATTAACCACTTAAGCCCCGGAAGATTTTACCCCCTTCCTGACCAGGGGGTATTTTGCGATTCGGCACTGCGTGACTTTAACGGACAATTGCGCGGTCGTGCGACGCTGTACCTAAACAAATTTGGCGTCCTTTTTTTCCCACAAACAGAGCTTTCTTTTGGTGGTATTTGATCACCTGTGCGATTTTTGATAATGCGCTATAAACAAAAAAAGAGCGTCAATTTTGCAAAAATAGCAATATTTTTCACATTTTTTTATATGAAATTCCCCCCAAAAAAATGTAAAAATCAAAATTTTTTAACATTTTCGGCCAATTTGTTTTATGCTACCTATGTTTGGTAAAAAAATCGCAAAAAGCGTATTTTGATTGGTTTGCGCAAAAGTTATCGCGTTTACTAACAAAGGGAAAGATTTTTGTCATTTTTGTTGTTTTTTTTTTTAACGCGTAATGGCGGCGATCTGCGATTTTTTTTTTGCGGTACTGCGACATTGCGGCGGACAGATCGGACCCTTGACTGACATTTTTGACACTTTTGGGGTTACCAGTGACATTTCTACAGTAATCAGTGCTATACATATGCACTGTTACTGTAAAAATACACTGGTAGTGAATGGGTTAACTTTATTAGAGAGGGAGGGGCTGTGTGTGTTCCTAGGGGCGTGCTTTCTACTGTGATTGGCTGTGGCTTCAGATGTATGAAGAGTGATCGACGGTTCTACATAGTAGAACCGTATGATCAGCCTTCATACATCGGGGAGAATGACAGGTGGCTTGTTTACACAAGCCGCCTGACTTTCTCCCTCTCCCCCGCCGATCGCCGAGTGACCGGCGGACATCGGGTCCGCTGGTCACACGCGCGGGGGGGTCCGTGACCACGCGGGAGCGGGAGTGCGCCTCCGGGGGCACGCGCTTGCTCCCTAGACCCTCACAAGCTAGTGACGTAGCCCTACGTCACTTTGCCTGTGAGGGGCTGACTGCCGACATAGATCGGCGTTAGGCAGTCGGCAAGTGGTTAACAAAACTGGATAATGAAGAGAAGAGAGAAAGTGAAACGATTCATATCATTCTCCAGAGATTAACTACTCCTGGCCTGGAAGGATTTGCCCCCTTAATGACCAGGCCATTTTTTCGCAATTCGGCACTGCGTTACTTTAACAGAAAATTGCGCGATTGTGCGACACTGTACCGAAATAAAATTTAAAATAAATAAAATTTTAAAAAATAAAATAAAATGTCCTTTTTTTCCGAAAAATAGAGCTCTCTTTTGGTGGAATTTGATCACCCGTGCGATTTTTATTTTTTGCGCTATAAACAAAAAAAGAGCGACAATTCAAAAAAAAAAAAAAAAAAACAATATTTTTCAAATTCTGCTATATAACATTCCAAAAAAAAAATTTTTTAAAATAAAAAATGTCATCCTTTTAGGCCAATTTGTATTCTGCTACATAGTTTTGGTAATAAAATACCAATAAGCGTATTTTGATTGGTTTGCGCAAAAGTTATCTTGTCCTTTTTATTTGTTTATTTATTTTTACTAGCAATGGCGGCAATCTGTGATTTTTAGCGGGACTGCAATATTGCGGCGGACAGATCGGACCCCTAACTGACATTTTTGACACTTTTGGGGGGACCAATGACATTACTACAGTAATCAGTGCTAAAAATATGCACTTTTACTGTAATAATGACACTGGCAGGGAAATGGTTAACCTAAGGGGGATTAAAGGGTTAATCGTGAGCCTAGAGGAGTGTTTACTAACTGAATAGGGGAGGGGCTTGTGAAATGATCATAGAGACCTGTGATCCTATTTAGGAGGATCACAGGCACTCTGATCATTTCAGAGAGAAGAACGCTGCCTAGTGGGGGTGGGAGCGCGCCGCCCGCTGCATGCGTTTGCCCCCCAGCACCACTCCCGCGAACCGACGTACCCCTACATTGTTTCGCACAGCCGAGCCAGCCTGCCGCAGTAAAACCGCGGCGGGCATTCGGCAAGTGGTTAAAGTAGAACTATAGGCAAAACGTTTTTTTCCAGTTTTGGATAGAGTAAAGGAGGGTTTAACCCTGTCAGTTTTTTTATTTTGCCATCTGTGCCCCTTTGGGAAAATTTCCCTTCACTTCCTGTCTCATAGCCAAAATGGGAAGTGGGAGGAAATCCCTGCAAATGAAGGGAATTCTTTGAGCCCCCCCCCCCCCCCCCCCAGGTCACCATATTGGAACATCTCCCCTCTACTACTTTTCTGGGGAGAACACAAAGTGTGGGTTATTTCTTTTTTACGTTCGTTTTCAATGATAATGGTAAACAAGACAAATAGAGAGGATGAATCCCCCTAATAGGGGGCACAGAGAGCAATGAAAATCTAATAGGTGTTCTAATCCCTCTCCACTCTGTCCAAAACTAAAAAAAAAAAATGTTTTGCCTTTAGTTATAATTAAACTTGCACTGTTCAGGAGATTTTTTTTTTTTTTTTTACATCATTTTTATTTTTTTATTTTTTTTTAGGGCCTTATGCACACTGAGTTTATGCGCTGCTTTTATAGATGTTTGATGTATTTTTTGCAGCCTGTAAAGCAGCCTTTCTGAACCTTTTCAACACAGAGGAACCCTTGAAATAAATTTCTGGTCTCGGGAAACCCCTGCTAAAAATGACAAATCTACAACTCATGACACATTAGTGTGACAGTCAGTGGGAAGAATGCTCCTTACTTTTGTCATCATTGGGAAGAATTACCCCCCTTACAGATAGCTCAAAGGAACAATGGTATCATTGGAAACTTATCTGAGAGGCATAAATTGGTCATTGCTCAATGAACCGCTAGCAACCTCAGGAGGAACTTTAGGGTTCCACTGAACCCTGGTTGAGAAACTCTGCTGTAAAGGAACCGCTGTGTGGTCATGCACATTTAGGCATTTACAGGAATATTGAAATGGGAGCATTTGTAGGCTGAAAAACCCCATCATTTGAACATTCGGGGGGAGCTCTTAGGCAGAAAAAATATAAAGTGTGTCTAAATGCTGGGTGCGTTTAACGCATGAGTGATCATTTATTCTAATAGCCAGAATAAATTAATATTCTGGCCAATGAAATCAATGAACTTGCTTGACACAGCTAAACACTGCTTTTTTGCTGCCAGGAGCAAAGGCGCCCAGGGGAGGAAAACCAATGTCTTGTGTGCTTGAAGCCTAACCTCTCTATTTTACTGATAAACATTTAATACGGGGTGCATCCTAGACACTGCATGCCAGGCTTTCTAATAGAGTGCAGTAGTCCTACATACTTGTTGGCAGGGCCGTCTTTAACGCAGGGCAAAAGGGGCAGCTGCCCCGGGCCCAGTCATTGTTGTGGGGCCTAAAGCAGCTGCCCCTTGAGCCTGAACTGCCTGAGAATTGTTAAGTAGATTTGGGAGGGCCCAAGAAAATGTTTGCCCACGGTCTAACCAATAATAAAGATGGCCCTGCTTGTTGGCAGTCTCTGGGCAACACAGTGGCTTAGTGGTTAACGAGGTTCACAGTCTGAATCCCAAACAGGACACTATCTGCATGGAGTTTGCATCATCTCTTTGTGCTTCTGTGGGTTTCTTCTGGGTACTCCAGGTTCCTCCCACACTCCAAAGGCTGCATTGGCTCCTGTCTAAATTGGCCCTAGTAAGTGTATGTAGGCATGTGAGATAGGGACCCTAGATTCCTTGAGGGCAGGGACTGATATAAATGCATGATATGAAAAGCACTGCATACATTGTTAGCACTATATAAATACCTGCAAAAAAAAAAAAAAAAAACTACAAACAAAAAAAACTACAAGAAAAAAAAAAAGATAAATCCAAATGGTGTTTGTTGGGAGAGGAAGAAGGATGAGAGGGTGTCCATCCTCTGAGTCATTGAGCTGTTTGAAATCTGATCTCTTTCCTGACTATGTCTCCTACTGCGACTTTACTTTTTTTTTTTTTTAACCTTAAAGCAGAGTTCCACCCATTTTTGTGTTTATTAAAAGTCAGCAGCTACAAAAAGTGTAGCTGCTGATTTTTAATAAACACACACTCACCTTTCCCATGGTCCAGGAATGCGTATGGCGGGAGCCCCGGTTCTCTACCTCTATTCCCCGCGGCACCAGCATCACTAGTGTGGGTACCCCTCTGTGATAGCTTGCGCATGTGCGAGTCGCGCTGCGTGTCCTGAGTGAACGGACCATCTTCTGGGACCTATGATGTGCCCCAGAAGATTGCAAGGAGGGAGGGGGAGAGGAGAACTTTGGAGTGGGTACCTGTCAAATCTAGGTACCCGCTCCCCACAAAAAATGCCAAATGTGGCATGTCAGGGGGTCAGGAGGCCTTAAAGCGGAAGTTCCACTTTTAGGTGGAACTCCGCTTTAGGGCCCCTTTAACACTTGTGTGACTTGTCCTGCGACTTGGGACTGTAAAGTCCCATGACAACTCATACTCCATGATTTCCAATGAGTGCCATTCATATCTGTGCCTACTTTGGTGCGACTTTGATGCAACTTCACAGACAAGACTACACAGGCATTGCTTCAAGTCCAGTCAAAGTCGCGTCATAATCACGTCAAAATCACGTCAAAAAATTGCGACAAAGTCACGCGACTTTCAGGTCGCACAAGTGTGAAAGGGGCCTAAAGCTGAACTTAAATCAGAGCTAAAAAATTTACTATGTAGTTACCACTACTCTTGTGTTTTAGGAGATTATGTGAGAGAGGTTGTACAAAAGGCAGAGTAGAGTTATTTACTGTCCAATCATACAGTGCCTTGCGAAAGTATTCGGCCCCCTTGAACTTTGCGACCTTTTGCCACATTTCAGGCTTCAAACATACAGAAATAAAACTGTAATTTTTTGTGAAGAATCAACAACAAGTGGGACACAATCATGAAGTGGAACAAAATTTATTGGATATTTCAAACTTTGTTAACAAATAACAAACTGAAAAATTGGGCATGCAAAATTATTCAGCCCCTTTACTCTCAGTGCAGCAAACTCTCTCCAGAAGTTCAGTGAGAATCGCTGAATGATCCAATGTTGACCTAAATGACTAATGATGATAAATAGAATCCACCTGTGTGTAATCAAGTCTCCGTATAATGCACCTGCACTGTGATAGTCTCAGAGGTCCGTTTAAAGCGCAGAGAGCATCATGAAGAACAAGGAACACACCAGACAGGTCCGAGATACTGTTGTGGAGAAGTTTAAAGCTGGATTTGGATACAAAAAGATTTCCCAAGCTTTAAACATCCCAAGGAGCACTGTGCAAGCGATAATATTGAAATGGAAGGAGTGTCACACCACTGCAAATCTACGAAGACCTGGCCGTCCCTCTAAACTTTCAGCTCATACAAGGAGAAGACTGAATAGAGATGCAGCCAAGAGGCCCATGATCACTCTGGATGAACTGCAGAGATCTACAGCTGAGGTGGGAGACTCTGTCCATAGGACAACAATCAGTCGTATACTGCACAAATCTGGCCTTTATGGAAGAGTGGCAAGAAGAAAGCCATTTCTTAAAGATATCCATAAAAAGTGTCATTTAAAGTTTGCCACAAGCCAACTGGGAGACACACCAAACATGTGGAAGAAGGTGCTCTGGTCAGATGAAACCAAAATTGAACTTTTTGGCAACAATGCAAAACATTATGTTTGGCGAAAAAGCAACACAGCTCATCACCCTGAACACACCATCCCCACTGTCAAACATGGTGGTGGTGGCAGCATCATGGTTTGGGCCTGCTTTTCTTCAGCAGGGACAGGGAAGATGGTTAAAATTGATGGGAAGATGGATGGAGCCAAATACAGGACCATTCTGGAAGAAAACCTGATGGAGTCTGCAAAAGACCTGAGGCTGGGACGGAGATTTGTCTTCCAACAAGACAATGATCCAAAACATAAAGCAAAATCTACAATGGAATGGTTCACAAATAAACAAATCCAGGTGTTAGAATTGCCAAGTCAAAGTCCAGACCTGAATCCAATCGAGAATCTGTGGAAAGAACAGAAAACTGCTGTTCACAAATGCTCTCCATCCAACCTCACTGAGCTCGAGCTGTTTTGCAAGGAGGAATGGGCAAAAATTTCAGTCTCTCGATGTGCAAAACTGATAGAGACATACCCCAAGCGACTTACAGCTGTAATCACAGCAAAAGGTGACGCTACAAAGTATTAACTTAAGGGGGCTGAATAATTTTGCACGCCCAATTTTTCAGTTTTTTATTTGTTAAAAAAGTTTGAAATATCCAATAAATTTCGTTCCACTTCATGATTGTGTATTAGTTTTATATCTTTATGTTTGAAGCCTGAAATGTGGCAAAAGGTCAAAAAGTTCAAGGGGGCCGAATACATTCACAAGGCACTGTATGGTGGGAGGAAGCCTATGGGAGTAAAGAATAAGGTAAGTATTCCTGCCTATTCATTAGCGCTTTAGAAGACAAGCGACCCCTCACTATGGAAGGGCGAAGAACTATGTAGTCATTTTTTAGTGCTGACTGGAGCTTGGCTACCAACAGCTACTGTCCTACAAGCTGATTCTGACTCAGACTTACCCTTCTGGGGTGGAAACACTGAGCCTCCCCACTTCTCATTAAACAGTTTCTTGGGTTTCTCTTCATGCTGTGGGTGTCTTGTTAAAAAAAAGTCCATTTAGCTTGTTACATTTAAGGCTTCAATTAGTAAGAACTTCCCACATAGAACACATTGGCACTCTTCCACAGTTTTGTAAGCTTTAGTAATGCCTTAAAGTGTATCTGTGGTCAAAATGTGAACTCTGTTTTCTTTAAAGTGGAAGTCCAAGATCAATCTAATAAGCTTAAAACTGCTTCCACCCCCCCCCCCTTCTAAAGCCTGTAGTACTACTACGAAGGTACCTATTCTTACCTATTCTCAGTGCACCCCTGACCCCGGTCCGCTCACATGATCTACCCAGCTGCCGGCTTCAGGGGAGAGACGAGATTGTGGACAGCAGCTGCAATGCCTAGGCTTTGACGTCACCTATAGATTTACTATGGAGCATCTGTGGTCGGCTGTCTCTCCTCTCCCCTGATGCTGGCCACTGGGGAGATCATGTGACCAGATTAGAGCATGCTGAGAACAGGTAGGAATAAGCATCTTCCATTCACAGGATTTGTATGGGATATAGAAGGGGAGGTGGGAGCAGATTTAAAGCGGAGTTCCACCCTCAGAAAGTTTTTTTTAATAAAAATACCCCCGGGACAGTCAGGGCTAGTACATTCCACAATGGATAGCCTCTGAACTTTAAGAATAAATACTTACCTTGAAAATGTCTTGTCCAGCGCTGCCATCTCAGATGTGGGCAGCTGAAGGCAGCGTGTCCTCTTCGGCGTCCTCTTCTGTGTCCTCTTCATCCCAGAATGACCTGCACCGGCCCCGCTAGTCAGTTCCGGTGCAGGCACGTCATTCCTGCACAGGTTCTGGGCATGCCCAGAAGCTGTTTAGCAGTGAATAACGTGACTGCACCGGAACTGACGAGCGGGGCCGGTGCAGGCGCATTGATTCCTGGGAGCGATGACGTTCAGCTCCTAGGAATCAATGCAAGCAGGAAGTGACGGCGTGGGCCACGGCCGAAGAGAGAGGAAGAGGAAGTAAGGTGAGTATATTTTCTTCTAAAACAAGGTAAGTAAAGAAAAAAAAAATGTGTGATTATCCAATTGTTTTCCAGGTGACAGAGAGGAAGAAGATGGCGAAAAGTTGCATTTTAGGGTGGAACTCCACTTTAAGCGAAGGTAGATTGATTCTGGACTTCCACTTCAAGTAGTAGAGGTTTTCAACTAGAGCTGAACATCTAACCCATGTCTGGGTAGTTCCTCCATAATTGTCTGCGCTGTCAGTCAAAATCATCTGTCAGCAATAACCAAGTGATTTTGTGCTTGGACAAACTAAGGCGTAGAGCAGTGCTGTATCTTGGCCTAGGCCAACAAGGCCCAGGCATAGGGCAGCACTTTGCTGGGGGGCAGCAAAAAACTGATGGGGCTGCACTGATATGATGCCCTGAGGCACTAATAGACTGCACTGATGGCCACTGATGAGGCAGGACTGATAATCTTCACTGATAGGGCTGCACTGATAAGGCAGCACTGATGGGCACTAATATGATGCACTGATAGGCTGCACTGAGAGGCTGCACTGGTGGCCACTGATGGGGCTGTACTGATGGCCACTGATGAGGCTGCACTGATATGCTGCACTGATGAGGCTGCACTGATGGGCAGTAATGAGGCTGCACTGATGAGCACTGATGTAGCTGAACTTCTGGGAACTGATAGACTGTGGTTGTGGTTTACAGATGACAGGGTGGGTCATAAACAGGAAAGGGTGTGGCCTTTACAGGAAGGGGTGGGTCATATTTAAATTAGGGGGTGCCCAAGTTTAGTCAGGCCTAGGGCAGCACAAAACCTAAATACAACACTGGCGTAGAGTCCAGTAGTGACCCATTACAAATACATCCACCACCCAATTTGGGTCTCAACCCATAGTTCAACACTTCTTTAGAAGGTTCTTTTCTCCCTGGGGACTGACAGTGCGACAGTGCTTTATCTGCTGTTGGGGCAGATAGTAAGGCAGCCACCTTAGGTAAACTTAGTAAATACCATACTAGCACCTTTTTTTTAGACTGGAGCCAATTAACCTACCAGCATATCTTTGGTATTTGGGAGAAAACTAGAGGATCGTATCTTGACTGGGACTCAAACCGAGGACCCCAGTACGGTAAGGCAGAAGTGCTTACCACTAAGCCACTGTGCTGCCAGGAGTATATGGAGAGATGACTTCAACTTAGCCATCAGCTGGGACCCTAAGCTGGGTATACAATAGTAGAATTTCAAATGAAAATTTGTATGAAAATTCTTACAAAATGTCTCGGAATATGTGAATGTTGGTTGGTTGAAAGTATTGTAGTACAAGATTTAATTTGCTTTTTACATTGAATTTAGGAATAAATGGACTTTACTAAACAAAAAACACATCCACTGTTAGAAATTTGAACATAATTTTCCATGCCGCTTCTTTGAATTTACTCGTCACTAGGGTCAAAAATGAGTGTTGGATTGACCCTAATAACCACTTGCCGAACAGCGACGTACCGGTACCTCACTGGATTGGAAGGGTGATATCTCGGTCATACCTGCAACAATGATTGAGATATCATTTTTTAGGGCTGGTGTTTCCCCTCAATGTAAACGTAATCCTGGTGGCTAAGAATGGGGTCCCGCCCGATTGCACGGAAGAACCTGGTGAGAAGAGCCTGGTGGCATCTGGTTCCTGGGACACAGCGAGAGGGAACTGATATTGTTCCTCCCACTGTATGACGTCGGAAACCGGAAGCGATGAGCATTTTGTCACTTCCAGTTTTAGTCTCATGTAAACAAGCCTTTGCTGGCTTGAACAGAGGGCAGAGGAAAGACCTGGGGTCTAATAGACCCCAGATCTTTCCATAAAGAGGACCTGTCACGGGCCCATGCAATCACAAGGGATGTTGTTCATCCCTTCGTATAGCAATAAAAGAAATGTAAAGATAGAGTGTAATTTTTTAATTTTTTTTTTAAATAAAATATATTTATAAAATAAACAAATGCGCAAATGTGAATGCTCACATAGGTCATGCACGTACAGTATATGTTATTGCCAATCTCACCATGCAAGTGAGGTATCGCTGCAAACCTCAGAGTGAGGGAAATAACTTTAGTGCCAGAACTTCTCAGTAACTCAAATCTGGTAGCCTGTAAAGACTTTTAAAGCGTTGCCTATGGAGATTTATTGATACCAATAGTACGGCAATTTTAAAGTGTGACATGTTTGCTTTAAAATTGGCCTGGGGTTAATGATTAGAAAAAGGAACAAATGTATTTACAACATTCTTCCAACAAATGTTATCAAAATTCAACTAGTGTACAGTATACCCAGCTTTACCTTGTGGTGCGAGTGTTATTGGAAACCCAACCGGTCATCAACATAGAAATCTTTGTGTCATTTTCCAAGCTCTACTACTCCTGTAATAAAAAAATCAACCTTCCAGTAATGGTTCCTAATAGCTCATGGCAGTTTTTTTTTGTAATCGGCCATTTTTATATAAATGTTGCTCTTTTGAATAACTAGGCAAAAGTGACATGGTGTGCGCAAATGCCACAGGAAATAGAGAATTTCCCTTTTCATTTTTAGGTTCCTGAATTACATTGCAGTTTGCATCCGTGGAAAATTAATTTTCTTTTCTTTTAGTGTGTTAATGACTTGACTGTCATGTGCTTCTGTGACGATAGCCGGCAGCAAACCTATTGATATAATGGAGTGATGCTCGGCTGAACTAATGCAGTCACTATGACCTTGAGAAGCATGTGATAACCAGAGCATTATCACATTATCCCGCAGTTCTGCTCCGTTCTCCGAAAGTAGAGAAATAATGGGGCCAGGTAAGAGAAATGTCAGGGTGAGTCTAATGAAATAGAAGTGTTTAAAGTGGACCTACCAGTAAAATTGACACTTGTATTAATATATTGTACTTTTTGTTGATATACTTTTATATACTGTATATATATCAGTCAAATATTAATCTTGATGGATAGGGCACATATCAGCATTACTATATGACATTATTTAAGTGTAAAATACAAAAAAACTATTTTATTTCTATTAGGGTCCTTTTACACTGTCCGCATCTGCCGGCGGACTCCCTTCTGCTCAGCGGGGATCGATCCGCCGATCCCCGCTGAGCAGGTGAATGACAGCTCCGTCTCCGCTCTGTATGCAGAGATGGAGCTGTCGGATCCCCGCTTTTCTCTTTGGGGGAATCGGATGAGAACGGACTGCCTGTCCGTTTTCATCTGATCCCATCCGCTGGACTGATGGAAACCGGATTTCACGAACAGGATCGGATCGAATAGCAGCGGGTGTCAGCAGAGATGTCTCCGCTGACATCCGCTGCCCCATAGGGATGCATGGAGGATCCGATCAGGTCCGCCCAAAAAACTGACAGGCGGATCTGATCGGATCGTTCGTGTGAAAGGGGCCTTATGATTATTATTAATATTATTATTATTTTGATCCATGTAGGGCCAGCTTTAGTTTGGATTTTACATCACTTTATGTTCCAGTGATAATGAAGGTGGATCTACCTAGCAGACAGCAAAAAAACCTGAACAAAAATCTACCCTGCAAGTGCACCTTTTACCCTTGGTTCACACCTATGCATTTTGCAGAAACACACTACAGTTAATTTAACATTGTTTCCTATGGATCTAGTTCATATCTGTGCGTTTTGAGCCAGTGCATTTTTTGGAAAGGGTCAGGGATTTTTCAATGGACCCGTACCAAAAACGTGTTGCTTTTATTGAGTTTTTTTTTTTTGCTAGGTTTAAATTTTAGAGTTAGGATTAGGGTTACGGTTAAGGGCTAGGGTTAGGGTTAAATGTTAGGGTTAAGGGCTAAGGTTAGGGTTAAATTTTAGGGTTAGGCCTAGGGTTAAGGGTTAGGCACAGGGTTGGGGTTAATGGCTAGGGTTAGGGTTAAATTTTAGGATTAGTCCTAGGGTTAGGGTTAAGGGCTATGGTTAGGGTTAAATGTTAGGGTTAAGGGCTAAGGTTAGGGTTAAATTTTAGGGTTAGGACTAGGGTTACGGTTAAGGGCTAGGGTTAGGGTTAAATGTTAGGGTTAAGGGCTAAGGTTAGGGTTAAATTTTAGGGTTAGGCCTAGGGTTAAGGGCTAGGGTTGGGTTCAAGGGCTAGGGTTTGGGTTAATGGTAATTGTTCGGGGGAATCCTAACAGTTACCGCTAACCCTAACATTTAACCCTAACCCTAGTCCTTAACCATAACATTTATCTCTAACCCTAATCCTGTCAACGTGCATTAAATTAATGTCAAAATTGGCTAGATGATTAGAAAAATGAACAAATGTGCTTCCAACATTCTTACAAAAGAAAAAAACATTGACTAAAATTCTACTAGTGTATACCCAGCTTTGCCCTGTTGTGTGAGTGTTATTAGAAACCCAATCGATGATCAGACACTACTCATCTCCACCCAAAACATAGAAATTTACCGGGGCATGCCATGTCAATGAGGTCACAAGGGGGCGGGGTCACTCATTTATTTAGCGGCCGGAGGCAGCAGAGCTTTCAGTCGGTGGGAGCCAAGCATCGGTGCATGTCAGGTTTTTTCTTTTCTGTTCGGGTCGGCGACTGGCGTTCATCGTGATTGACGTTTGATCTACCTCGGGTGAATTTTTTTTGGGGTTTATGAATAAAGGACTTGTCAAAAACTGGCTGTGTGTTTTTATTTACTTTGAACTTTTTTTTTTGGGGTGAATTAGTAGGGGGACTATGAACCCCATACTCATTCACATAGGGGGGCCGGGATCTGGGACTGGGGGCTTCCAGATTCTGATAAGTCACCCTCACAACCACCGGGCTGGGGTTGTAGGGAAGAGGCCCTTGTCCTCATCAACATTGGGACAAGCACCCCCCCCCCCCATGTTGAGGGCATGTGGCCTGGTATAGTTCACAAGGGGAGAACGCCCACTCCTCCCCCCCCCCCCCTTTCCTGGTATTCTAGGCTGAATGCTCGAATGAGGGTCTGGGAGGGATTTTGGGGGGGACCCCATACCATTTTTGAAAATAAAATATTGGAGTGGGGCTTACCTCAAAATGCATACCAGACCTAAGAATCCACCGCTGACAACTGCATGTAAACAAATAAATGCCGGTTTTTAAAAGAACAACTGCGTGGGGGTGTGTGCCCCCCCCCACAATGCATACCAGGCCCTTTAGGTCTAAAAATGGTTTTAAGAGAAGATTGGCCTGGTATGGATTGGGGGGGGGGGGGGGAGACACCCCCATGCAGTCATCTTTTTAAAAACCAGCATTTATTTTTTTACATGCAGCCATCAACGGTGAATCCCGCTGACAGCTGCTGAGTCATTGGTTGCTAAGGACGCGACGGCTGCCCGCTCCTTCACAACCCGCTATTCACTGGTTGTTAAGGAGCCTTTCCTATTAGAAAGAAAAAAACTCATCAGAAACGCACCGGAGAATCGCACCAGCCGCAACCGCATAGATGTGAATCTAGCCTCAAAGCCACAGGTGAAAATATTTTTTCTTAAATTTTGGATAGAGTAAAGGAGGATTATAACCCCTGTCAGTGTTTTTGCCATCTGTGTCCAGTTGAGGAGATTTCACTTCACTTCCTGCCCCATAGCAAAAACAGGAAGTGAAAGGAAATCCTCCAAAGTAAGGGAATTCCTTCTTCTTTTTTTAAATATGATCGCTATTCCCTTGTCCTGGCACCTCCTGGTATAGGGCTGTTTTCTGTATTGCCTTTCGGTCACATTTGCCCCTGGAGGAGACTGAGTGCCAATATAGATTGTGTAGGCATAGCCCAGTCACTATGAAGAAGCTGATTCAGAGCAATGATAGGTGGCAGCAGCTGCTGGAGCGGGTGTATACTGTATAGATAGGAAATAGCTGAAAGAGGCAGAAAGAGATCAGCTGATACATCCAAATCTCCACATAATGAATATTTTGTCCTAACATAGATTTTTAATGAAACAAACTGCACGTCAATGTTTTAGCTTAAAGCGGAGTTCCAATCATTTTTGTGTTCATTAAAAGTCAGCAGCTACAAAAGTGTAGCTGCTGATGTTCAGTAAACAGCCAATTACCTGTCCCACGGTCCAGAGGTGCACTCACCCCAACTGTATTCACCATCTGACCTCCCTGGGCGGCGCTGGCATCTCTACTATGGGCACCCGGCTGTGACAGCTTGCGGCTTCACAGCTGGGTGCCCACTGCGCATGCGTGAGTGGTCTGCGCTCTGTGACTGGTCCCGAAGTCTTCTAGGACCTCTCATGTGTCCCAAAGGACTTGGGGAGAGAGGGAGAAGGAGAACTTCTGCTTTCCATCACCTGAACGGAAGTGGGAGTGGGTACCTGGCGGTTGTGAGGGTGACTTATCAGAATCTGAAAGCCCCCTTTAACAAGGGGGCCTTCAGATCCCGCCCCCCCTATGTGAATGAGAATGGGGTTCATTCATTCATTCAAAATCAGGTAACCCTGCTCCCCCTCCTCCCCAAAAGCTCAGTTTCACAAACAGGAACCGTGGAGGAGGCCTTAAAGTGGAACTTCCACTTTTGGGTGGAATTTCTTTTTAATGCATTAAGTTGCATCATATCAACATTCCCCGGTACCCTATTTGTTAAAACTCTTACCCCTGCTCTTGCGGTTCACAACTTCCAATTCTGCTGGCTCCTGTTCTCTCAGTGCTGCTTTCCTTAACTTCTAGTTTTCACAGGAAAACATCAACAGTGGACAGTGCAGTATGGGGCCAATTTGTTAGTTGAAGAAGATAGGGAAGAGCAAGGGTTGTGTGTTTCTATTAATGCACACAGTGGAGGGAGACACAGCACTAGTCATTGCATGCAAGGTTGACTCCATAGGATGCTGCAGGAGAAAGGAACCATCCTGAAACAGGAAACCTGAGACAGTGATTATGGCACCAGTCTAAATTGGAACATAGACATGATTAAAATATAAATAAGCTGTATACTCCGAAAGGTCTTATTTACAGGGGCAGAAAAAACGCTTCATATAGTTGCGCACTGTGCATAGCTTTGTACGCATGGAAACGCAGCACTAAAGTAATTAATGAGCCCCCATACAATGCTGCTCCTACCTGCCAAAATGTTCACTGCGTTTAGCTGTGCAGAAAAAAAGTAGAACACCTCTGAGTCCCGGGCTGTACAGATCTGCAGGTTTTATGTCCAAATTCACATAAACATGAACGCATGGAAATGTCTCGCCATTTATTTAAATGCAAGAAGAATTGTAGTCATGTAACCATTGTAGGCATCTAAACGCAAGTACTTTAGATTCCTATTTCCTGCAGGATCTTCTGCCAGCAAGTACCTGCATTCATGCAGATAATATGCGTATGCCCATGTGAATGGACCCTAATGATAAATCAGATGCTGAAAGAGATTAAAAACTGAGGGTTAAATATCCCTAACCCAAACTGGCAGGCTTTCAGCTGTTGCGGAACTACAAGTCCCTTCATGCCTCTGCCTCTGGGAGTCATGCTTGTAACTGTCAAACTTGCAATGCCTCATGGGACTTGTAGTTCCGCAACAGCTGGCAGGCCACCAGTTTGACACCCCTAATCGCTATTAACATATGATGTCATGTATGTCAGCTGTGATTTTGCTGATAGTTACATTTGGTTTTTGGAGCTGTGAATTTACTCTCCTTACCGCCATTATTACCGGCGGTATGACACTCATTGACCACGTTAGTGCCAACTTCAATTAAACAAATGAAAAGATGATGATCTTCCAGTAATGATTAAATATTCATCCGATTAGAGACCTGGAATGGGGAGCGGCGGATGTGCGGGATGTCAGGTGTGGGAGTGTAGGCAGATGTTCTCCTAGCACCTGTGAGTGCTTCTAATGGGCTTCCACTAATTATACCGCATTGCTTCGTAGCTTCCAAATTAAATAACAGACAGCATTGAAGGATAAAAATGAATGCTTTTTATTAGACTTTTTAAAAGGAAACTTCATTTGCAAAAAAAAAAAAAAAAAAAAACAGCCGAGCTTCTCACAGTGTGCATTACAGTATCTCACAAAAGTGAGTACACCCCTCACATTTCTGTAAATATTTTATTATATCTTCTCATGTGACAACACTGAAGAAATGACACTTTGCTACAATGTAAAGTAGTGAGTGTACAGCTTGTATAAGTCCCCTTTCACACTTGTGCAACTTGTTCTGCGATTTGGGACTGCAAAGTCGTACTCCATGATTTCCAGTGAGTACCGTTCATATCTGTGCGACTTCAAGTCGCAACGAGTAGTAGTAGTAGTCCGCATTTGAATGCGTTTTGAGGTCCAAAGACATAGGCATTGCTTTAAGTCCAATCAAAATCGCTGAAACAAAATCGCGGTAAAATCACGTGACTTTTAGGTCACACAGGTGTGAAAGGGGTCTAACAGTGTATATTTGCTGTCCCCTCATAATAACTCAACACAACCATTAATGTCCGGTGGCAACCATTAAACCGCTGGCAAGAAAAGTGAGTACACCCCTAAGTGAAAATGTCTAAATTGGGCCCAATTAGCCATTTTCCGCTCCCCGGTGTAATGTGACTCATTAGTGTTACAAGGTCTCAGGTGTGAATGGGTAGCAGGTGTGTTATCACTCTCATACTGGTCACTGGAAGTTCATCCTGGCACCTCATGGCAAAGAACTCTCTGAGGATCTGAAAAAAGGAATTGTTGCTATACATAAAGATGGAAGCAAAACTGTAGCGCTAAAAACCCTTGGTTATGACAGTCCCACTTGAAGATGTGAATAAAGCAATGAGATGACAGTCCATATGAATCCAATGACTGTACCCGGCTCGGAGCGGAGCGCTGTCTATAGACAACCTTCCCTCCCGCCGTCTCCGCTCACATTGAATGGAGGGACTACAACTCCCAGCAATCTACATTGAGCATATCAGGAACACACTGGAGAAGCCTTCACCTATCACTGGTTATGCACAATTTTTGATCTCTGTCACGGGGATCAACAGCTTCTGGTAAGAAGTTAGAATTACTGGTGTTGGAGTGCTGTCTGGTGGCGGTTTTCTATCCTAGAAATCACTTTTTGAATGAGGAGTCGGATTCATATGGACTGTCATCTCATTGCTTTATTCACATCTTCAAGTGGGACTGTCATAACCAAGGGTTTTTAGCGCTACAGTTTTGCTTCTATCTATTTTAATCTGCTACAATTCGGATTAGTGTGGCTGCTGGACCCAACTATACATTTGCTGTTTTTATAGTTATTATATTTTTCCTTTAGCGCAGCAATTTCATTATTTTATACATAAAGATGGCCTAGGCTATAAGAAGATTGCCAAGACCCTGAAACTGAGCTGCAGCAAAGTGGTCAAGACCATACAGCGGTTTAACAGGACAGGTTCCACTCAGAACAGGCCTCGCCATCGTCGACCAAAGAATCTGAGTGCATGTGCTCAGCATCATATCCAGAGGTTGTCTTTGGGAAGGCATTAAGATAAAAAACCTGACTTAACAACCACTTTAAATATCACATACACTGCAGTTTTGCAATGGGCATATTAGCATTTATAAAAAATGGTTATTAGCCCTGGTTCACATTGATGCAACTTTAAAATTGTGCTACTTCACTTGATGTCTATGCAAGTCAGACCTGAAATCGTATAAAATAGTGCAGGAACCTTTTTTCGAATCGGTGCAGCACCGCAAAGTCCAAGTCGTACCGATTTTAACAGTTATATTGCCAACAATAGAGTGCGACTTGTCATGCGATTTGAAACTGTCAAATAGCATAAATGTTCGCACCGGTGTGAGCGGGGGCTCAGGCTGCTTTCACACTGATCCACAGGTGCAGTGCAGTGCACCTGTGGCTTTCCTGTAGGTTAGCTGCACTGAGCTATAGACTTCCAATATATCGTGCGGGTTTGGTGCACTTTCTGAAAGTGTACCACATCCACAAATATATTTAAGTCTATGGCAAAGCACAGTTAACCCGCATGTAAACGGCAGCACATCAGTTTGAAAGCAGCCTTAAAGGGGGTTTAGGACAGTAAGGGCTCGTTTTACACTTGCGGTTTGGGGGGGCAGTAAAACCCCATAGTTTTGATGTGGCCCGACACTGGTTACCAAATCACTTAAGTAACCCCTGCTCTTCAAAACCCCTGATCTAGCGCTTTCCTCCCCAGCTTGACTGTCTTTGGTCTGCCTATTTCATGACAAAGACTGCATTTCTGGTAAGATCAACCAATATATTCTCTATTTAGTGAAAATGTTCTTAGCTTGAAAAAAGAAAGCTAATGCAGCCACCAAATCTAAGAACTGTAAGCTAAAACATATTTCATTTTTGTTCTTGGGTTTAGTTACACTTTAAAAAATAAATGTACTTATTGTTTTTGCCCCTTTCCCCTAACCCGGTGGTCTCCAAACTGCAGCCCTTTTCTTGCTTTTACTTGCCCCTTTGGGTACTATTTCATCCATTGATGGCAGCAATGGGGCAAAATTCCCCCCCACTGATACCAATGAAGAGGGCACGTTTCCTCTCAATGATGCAAACAAAGGGGGCCAAAATCCCCCCTCCCCCCACTGACACCAATGAAGGGGGCACGTTTCCTCCCAATGATACAATCAAAGGGGGCCAAAATTCCCCCCACTGACACCAATGATGCAAACAAAGGGGGCCAAAATTCCCCCACTGACACCAATGAAGGGGGCACGTTTCCTCCCAATGATACCATCAAAGAGGGCCAAAATCCCTCCCACTGACAACAATGGGGCCCAATTCCTCCTAATGACATGAACAATGGGGCCCAATGACATCAAAGATGGGGCACAATACCTCTCAATGACACCAATGGTGGAGCCCAATGACATCAACGATGGGGCACAATTCCCCCCACTTACACCAATAATGGGGCACAATTACCTTCACTGAAACAAACAATGGGGCATTATTTTTTCCCACCAACATCGGGACCCCTTCTACTCCCACTGGCCACAATCCAGCCCTCCTAAAGTCTGAAGGGCAGTAAACTGGCCCTTTGTTTAGAAAGTTTGGAGACCCCTGCCCTAACCTAAACAATCCCATCCTCCTCCACAGATGTATTGCTTACCGAGATATGGTAGCCGAAGCCTCTGTTGATTTGGTTACATCCAACAGTGAAAGGCTCCCTCTTATGGCTGCACTTGCACATTACAGTCCCATAGATTTTTGACTGAGATATATAATTATGCCTCATAGAAGTCTAGTGTGTTGTACTGCACAGGCACAGCCAAAGGAGGGAGCAATTCACTACTACAATGTAAACAATCTGACCCGATTCCTCCCATCCACATGCTCTATGTGGATGAGGGAATCCTTGCCATGGTGTCATTGCGTTCTGACCAGTGTTGGTCATGTAACCTAAAAAAAGTAATTAGTTATAGTTACTAGTTACTTCTCCCAAAAAGTAAAGAGTTACATCAGTAAAAAAGTAACCAATTACCAGGGAAAGTAACTATTGCGTTACTTTAAAAAAATAATCAAATATGTCAAATAACTTATATGCCCCTTGTATGCGTGGTATTTGGTTAGTGGTACCTGTGTGGTATTTGCTGAGTGGTACCTGAGTGGTATTTGATGAGAGTGGCACTGTGGTACCTGCGTGGTACACTGCCGGTGTATAGGGTGGGTGGGTAGGTGTATTTGGGGGTCAGTGGGTGTATAGGGTGGGTGGGTAGGTGTATATAGGGGTCAGTGGGTGTATAGGGTCGGTAGGTGGTGGTGGTGGCTGGTGGTGGTGTGGCGCACTGTGGGTGTCTGAGTCCTGAGTCCTCCTGTCTTGACTGTCTGTGACTAAGTTTTGTTTTTTTGTTTTTGGTACCTGTTGTGCTGCTTCTGCTGCAGTGCTGCCTGGCTGCTGGTGGTGGTGGTGGCTGGCTAGTGGTGGTGGTGGTGGTAGCTGGCTACTGGTGGTGGTGTGTGGCCTGCCCAGGCACACTGGGGTCCGTCTGGCTCCGTCCTCCTCCAGGCCTGTGATGCTGCCTCTCCTTCTCATCGACTGAGGCCAGTGCTGTGGACAGCGCCGGCCTCAGTCATAGAGGAGAGGAGGAATTACACTACTGCCATCTAGTGGCGGTAGATGTAATTGCGGTAACGCGGCCAAAGTAATTTCAACAGCATTACCATGAGGGGACGAGTAATCAGTTAGATTACTCGTTACCCTCTAAAGTAACTGCGTTAAGTAACGCCGTTTACTTAAACGCAGTTACTTCCATCACTGGTTATTCTCCCGCTGTCAGAATACACAGATCAGCACTGTAGTCTATAACCTACAGTACAGATCGAGCAAGAAAATACCTACAAGGGTGGTTGAACAGAAGCTGATTAGTAGATCAACAGATTGTTAGTACAGCTGCTCTAATCTGAGCTGTGAGTTTTTTTTTTTTTTTTTTTCAACCCAGCAGATTGTACAACTATTGGTGTGTACTAGGCTTAAGATTGGGGAGAGGCCTTAACTGAAATAGAGGAAAGTGCAAGGTTTGCTTTTACCCAGCTACTCCTACTCAAGGGCGCAGATATTGCTACCGCATTTGTTTTTTCTGGTACTTTGTTACAGAAAAAAAATGAATACTTAAATACTAGATATGTAAATGAAATAAAATAAATGACAGATTAACATAGTCTGTACCACATTAGCATAATCATTTTGCTCTTAAATCCCTTTCACTCCAGGGACGATCACACTGCAAAATTTTAGCATGTTGGTTTTTAATTAAAACGTTTTTCTTTTCTGTGCGCTATTAAGGTCCATCTTCTTTAACTGGCAAACAGCATTCTGGGGTACGTTTGGCAAGGGCAAGCTCAGTGATGACTGGGTAATTTATCAAACTCATAATCCACTCTGCACACCAAGTTTTCTAAAGTTGTTTTTAAAACTTTATGTGTGTATTTTAGTTTGTAATTACAATATATAACACCATTAGTCCCAGATTCCATAAGCATGGCCATCAGCAGAGTAATAGACCACACTGTGAATGTAATGAGCCCGCTTACTTGCCAAAAAGGCACCAGGCACATTCTTATCTTGGGTCTGCCCTTAGAGGTTGTTTACACCCGTGGCGGTCTGTGAAAAGCCATCTGCCGTTTACAGCTTTTCACAGAGAGGTGTAGGCAGGGCTGACGGGCATTCAGGGGGTTATACTGCTGCCTTCTGAATTTCCTTTTTCAATAAGAATAGGCGAGCTGAGCATTTGGCTTGGGGTTGCAGAGTGGCACCATTCACTGGAACGGGTTGCATTTGATTGTGGTACTTATTGATTTGTGCTTAGATATGCAAGAATGTGCATGTTTATGCTTATTAAGGTAGGAGTGGGGAGCACTACTGTACACCTCCAGCACTGGTTGGTTTTGGTGAAAGGTGGTAATGATTGGCTGGAAGGTAAATGGTGGTAATGGTTGGCGGGAAGTATGAATAGGGTTGCAGGGGATCAGTTGCTGGGAATGTTTGATCTATGGACTCTAAGTCTGCATTAGTAATTGTTTGTTACGTTCTGTATGGCTGTACAGGGAGAGCACTCACCAAGTACTTGGTTCACCGGCTTCAGCAGGTCCCTAAGAAGTGGAGTCGACCTGGCTTCAGCCTAGGTGGACCAGAGTACCTTGCACCTGTCAGGAGCCTTGCACACCGGAGGGTTTGGGGGTTGAGGTCCTTCCTTTTCAGAGGTTCGTCCATTACTTTACCCTTTTGTGAGGTCCACCTGGCTTTGGCCTAGGTGGACCAGAATACTTTGCATCTGCCAGGAGCCTTGCACACCAGGGGGTTCAGAGGTTGAGGCCCTTACTTTCCCAGATCTGTCCATTACTGTACCTTCTTGTTATATCCACCTGTCTTCGACCTAGGTGGACCAGAATACTTTTCACCTGTCAGCAGCCTTGCACACTGGGGGTTAGGAGGTTGAGGCCCTATATTTTCAGAGATCTGTCCATTACTGTACCCTTTTGTGAGGCTTGCCTGACTTCGGCCTAGGTGGACCAGAATACTTTGCACCTGTTAGTAGCCTTGCACACCAGAGGGTTCAGAGGAAGAGGCCCTTTCTTTTCAGAGATCCCTCTGTTACTGTACCCTTTTGAGAGGTCCATCTGACTTAGGAGTAGGTGGACTAGAATACTTTGCACCTGTCAGGAGCCTTGTGGGGGGTTCAGGGGTTGAGGCCCTTCCTTTTTAGGGATCAGTCCTTTACTGTACCCTTCTGTACTTTTTTTTTTCTTGTGGTGTGATTTCATGGTTTGATTTTTTGTTTACTGGGGATTTGACTATTACTGCCACCGCAAAGCTCCATATATATATATATATATATAAAAAAAAATCTGTATGGCTGGACACAGTTGGATATACCAGCATTTGCAGCCATTGGCTGCTGAATGTAGAAATGTCCCTTTTCAAACAATCTCTGAAAGCAAGCCTGTCTTAAGAGAGGCACACAGATCAGGCAAGCCAGATAAAAGTTTTGGTAGTCCCCATTTACATGCTTGTTCCAAGTCACTGACTCAAACTACTAAAACCAAAGGCTCAGTATGACATCCATGCAACTAGTATTCTCAGAAGGAGCGATCAGTAATGTCAGAGTTGTGATGGGTGGATTATCGTTTAACCTTTACCTGTGTTCCTGTTTAAGCTGGTGCTGTGACTGCTGCCCCAGGTTTCCTGTTTTAGGGTGACTCATGTCTCTTGCAACATCCTATGGAGCCACCTTTTGCTTTCCAGGACTAGAGCTGTGTCTCCTTACACTTTGTGCATTAATAAAAATGCACTGTCCCATAGCATAGGAGGACAAGGCACTCACTTGTCCCTTCTCCTCTGTAATGTTCTGGTACCTTTGGTACCCTTATTCCACTTTCCAATTCCGTGTATGCGTCCCACCATTCTCTTCTGGTAGGTGCGCATACACCTTTAAGACCGATGCTGTCATCACTGAGCGCCGCAGAGCGGCTATTTCAACTGCCGGCGTTCTCACTCACGTCGTTCGTTCAACCTGCCTTGAAGCTGATATGCTCACAAGCGTACCTCGCTGTCGGAACCTCGCTGCTGATCCCTGTATCCCGCTACCGGATCACTTGCTCATACCGAACCACTCTACTACTGCTTGCTATTAGTGATAAGTACCCCGCAGGGGAATCCTCCATAACCTTCCTACCAAGCTTACACTATTTAGCTCTGCATACTAAGGACTATTACTATCATCTGCACTATTTAGATTGCTAGCTCTTGAGCCTACTAACATCTATCCTTGCACTGGGTTAGTCTCTCTTGTATGTCATCTGCTATCCTACCACCTACTATCATACATGATTGCTAACCTATCTGCATCCCACCTGCTACCATCTATACTCTTATGAACATTCCTCTCAAGTGTTTGTCTCCTGTTGTCTCCATTCAAACCTGTCTCTCTAGCTCATCATCACTATACTGCAATATACATATATCACTCTAGGAACATCTTATTGAGTGTGTATATTTGTATGCTGAATCAGACAGACCACTGTGATGAGTCTTGGGAGTTGGGATTGGTATTTCAACGTATCTCTGCATGACTACTGAGTGGAGTTTTTCTGCAGCTGCAAATCCATCTTGTTAAAAAAACGCAGGAGCGTTACAGATTGAACGAACCTAAAATGGATTCAGCAGATTTACCCACTCAGGTGACATAATTAAAACAACAAGTAACCGAGTTAATACACGCTCTTACTGAATTAAAAGAAGACAATCAGGCTCTGAAGCAGCAGGTAACCCGTCTGTCACAACTTGCCGCTGCTCAGCCCCCTGAACCCAAAATAAATCCTCCTCTGGTGTTCACAGGTGATCGCAAAAAATTTAGTGAATTCAAAAACGCATGTCAGTTACTTTTTTTGCTAAAACCTCGTAATTACCTTTTGGTCATGTTTATCCTCTTTCGCAGGATGAACTTTCCCATCTCAAGAATTACTTGGATGAGAATTTGACGAAAGGTTTTATTAGACCTTCCACTTCTTCCACAGCAGCAGGACTTTTTTTTGTCCGCAATAAAGACTCAAGTCTCAGACCTATTATCGACTATAGGCAATTGAACGCCATTACAGTAAAAGATCGCTATCCTTTGCCGCTTATCCCTGAACTCATTGAGCAAGTGCGTGGAGCTACCTACTTTTCAAAATTGGACCTGAAAGGGGCATACAATCTAATCCGAATCCGTGATGGAGATGAGTGGAAGACAGCATTCAGAACCAGATACGGATTGTTCGAATATCTTGTAATGCCATTTGGGCTATGTAACGCTCCCGCAGCTTTCCAACGATTCATAAACTATATCTTTAGAGACTTACTTGACGTCTGTGTTGTGGTATATCTGGACGATATACTTATTTATTCACGATCCTTGTCTGAACATATAAAACATGTAAGACTTGTGTTATCCAGATTACTCACACACAATCTATACGTGAAACTAAAAAAATGCTTATTTCACAAAGAAGAAGTATTATTCCTAGGATACATCATATCCAAAACAGGAATCAAGATGGATATGAGTAAGATATCCTGTATTCGGGATTGGCCTATACCAACCACCCACAAAGCACTACAGCGATTTCTTGGATTTTCAAACTTCTATAGGAAGTTCATCATCAAGAACTTCTCTGCCATTGTGAGACCTCTCACACAACTCACAAGTATTAAGAAACCATTTAAATGGTTAGATGAAGCAAATTAAGCTTTTCGCTTGTTAAAAACAAGCTTTACCTCTGCTCCCATACTACGCCATCCTGACCCATCCCTCCAATACATTCTGGAAGTAGATGCGTCAAATATGGCAGTAGGAGCAGTACTCTCCCAACGACCAACGAATACTTCACCACTCCATCCTGTCGCCTTCTTCTCTAAATCTCTAAGCAGCCCAGAGGTGAATTACCCAGTGGGTGAAAAGGAACTGCTTGCTATAAAACTGGCCCTGGAGAATTGGCGACATCTACTTGAAGGTACCTGATTACCAATACTTATATATACAGATCATAAAAATCTTCAATATCTTCAGACTAACAAAACCCTCTCCCATCGGCAGGTACGATGGTCACTATTCTTTCTAAGATTTAACTTCCTAGTGACCTATACACCTGCAGACAAGAATAAAAAAGCGGATGCGCTATCACGACTAACTGAAGATAATTACTCCGAAATCCCTTCCGTTCCTATAATACCCTACAAGCGTATTATTGGGGTTGTCCGTTCCTTGAAGGAAGAGATTCTGCACAGTATAGGTTTGGATTCACCTCCACCACAACTAAGTGCTGATGCAGAAGGCTTCCTCTACTACAACGACAAACTCTACATACCCCCTACTATGCGCACCAAAATCTTGGAATTGTCACATGATGTGCCTATGGCAGGACATATGGGTATGACAAAGACTCTTAATTTGCTTACCAGACAGTTTTGGTGGCCTGATATGAAGACATCTATACAGAAATTTGTCTCTTCATGCAACGTCTGTGCCAGGTCCAAAATCGACACTACGAGACCATCGGGTCTACTATGCAGTCTACCAATACCCCAGACTCCATGGGAGATTGTGTCCTTGGACTTTATAGTAGAACTACCACCTTCCAAAGGATTTAATACCATTTTAGTGTCAGTGGACCATCTGACAAAGATGGCACATTTCTTTGCTATTCGCAGACTACCTTCGTCCAAACAAACAGCGGAACTACTGATGAAACATGTCTTTAAGTTACATGGAATTCCAAAAACTCTTTTGTCTGACCGTGGATCACAATTCATCTCCAAGTTTTGGCAGTAACTATGTCACATACTACGAATTGAGCGAAAGCTCACTTCTCCCTACCATCCTCAGACTAACGGACAGACTGAAAGAGTCAACCAGTGCATCGAGCAATATTTACGTTGCTACACATCATACCTACAGGATGATTGGGTGGATCTCCTCCCTCTGGCAGAATTTGCCTACAACAACGCAACCCACAGTACGACCAAACAGAGTCCGTTCTACTTGAACTATGGGTTTCATCCCACTATTCTTCCACCACGCATCCTTCCCTCAAGTAACCCAGTAGCCTCAGACTATCTTACCCAAATAAAAGACTCTCTGGGTTTACTTAATACTACCATCTCACACGCTCATAGTCAACAAAAGAAGTACTATGACCTTCGTAGAAGACCTTCTCCTCAGTATGCTATTGGGGACCTCGTTTGGCTATCAACAAAAAACTTATGATTAAAAATCCCTAGCAAAAAGCTTGGGCCTCTATTCTTGGGACCCTTCCCAATCAGGAAACTTATTGGGAAAGCTGCAGTTCAGCTCACATTACCAACAGACCTCAAGATACATCCCATCTTCCATGTGTCGCTACTGAAGCCCCATGTTCTTGACCAAGGACTAAGGCCTACCATCCCACCTCCACCTCCTGTACAAGTTGAAGGCGGAGAAGAATATGAGATAAAGGAGATTCTGGATTCTCGTATCCACAGAAGAAGACTCCAATATCTAGTACAATGGAAGAACTATGGGCCCCAAGACGACACCTTGCTGGATACCTCTGATATACATGCCCCTAGACTGATTTGCAATTTTCACGCGAAATACCCGGAAAAACCAGCTCTGAGGCCTTCAGGAGCCGGCCTTAGGGGGGAGGGGGGTACTGTAATGTTCTGGTACCTTTGGTACCCTTATTCCACTTTCCAATTCCGTGTATGCGTCCCACCATTCTCTTCTGGTAGGTGCGCATACACCTTTAAGACCGATGCTGTCATCACTGAGCGCCGCAGAGCGGCTATTTCAACCGCCGGCGTTCTCACTCACATCGTTCATTCAACCTGCCGTGAAGCTCATATGCTTACAAGCGTACCTCGCTGTCGGAACCTCGCTGCTGATCCCTGTATCCCGCTACCGGATCACTTGCTCATACCGAACCACTCTACTACTGCTTGCTATTAGTGATAAGTACCCCGCAGGGGAATCCTCCATAACCTTCCTACCAAGCTTACACTATTTAGCTCTGCATACTAAGGACTATTACTATCATCTGCACTATTTAGATTGCTAGCTCTTGAGCCTACTAACATCTATCCTTGCACTGGGTTAGTCTCTCTTGTATGTCATCTGCTATCCTACCACCTACTACCATACATGATTGCTAACCTATCTGCATCCCACCTGCTACCATCTATACTCTTATGAACATTCCTCTCAAGTGTTTTTCTCCTGTTGTCTCCATTCAAACCTGTCTCTCTAGCTCATCATCACTATACTGCAATATACATATATCACTCTAGGAACATCTTATTGAGTGTGTATATTTGTATGCTGAATCAGACAGACCACTGTGATGAGTCTTGGGAGTTGGGATTGGTATTTCAACGTATCTCTGCATGACTACTGAGTGGAGTTTTTCTGCAGCTGCAAATCCATCTTGTTCAAAAAACGCAGGAGCGTTACATCCTCCTCCATCCCTTCTCCAAGCTAACAGGCTGACTGGAGCCTGCACTGTCCCAAGAACATTGCAATATATTTCAACTTAAAGTCCTTAGAAGTGGTGGCTTCGCTAGTTTTCTTTTTTTAAAGAACATTTTCAATAAATACATTAAATATCTGTTGATCCAGCATAGAACTGTGGTGTCCTTGTCGCATCCTGTGACCTGCAGCAGAGAAAATCTTGTAATTGATATAAAGAGATACAGACATGTTTGTAGTCGATATCAAGAGAATAGCTTAGGGCAGTGATGGTGAACCTTGGCACCCCAGATGTTTTGGAACTACATTTCTCGTGATGCTCATGCACTCTGCCGTGTAGATGAGTATCATGGGAAATATAGTTCCAAAACATCTGGGGTGCCAAGGTTCACCATCACTGGCCTAGGGTGACAACAGTGGCTGCTTCCATAGATACAGTGGAGGAGTGACGTAGACACCCAAAGACAGGAAGTGTGTTATTAGATGGATCAGCAGGTGAAAATAGAAAACGAATGCAACCACCACACCAAGGACTAGTAAGCCACAATGTATTACATTTCTTTTGTTTTGGGCTGAGATACTCTTGAAGACTGTAGGAACCAGCAGCATTGAACTTTGTAAAAATACTACTTTTTTTCCTTTCTGGTTAAATAAAGGTGATTGGCTAGCTGGGTTTAGGGATTGGTCCATCATTGGCTAATGTCACTTTTGGCCTCCTGCCTTTATTAACAGTCCTCTTTTTTACAGCCCTTAGAACAAAACGAGTACAAAAAATAAGGTAGAATCATTTATACAATTTTCATTTGGTCCTTATTGTGAAAATCCAGCCAGGTCATCTATTCTGCTTTCTGTGAAGCCAAAATCTGAGCTGCTACGTCAGCCACCTGTGTGCAGAGATGCTCACCATCATTCATTGTACTCTCCTAGCTTAGCCCAGGAAATGTTACTTCTGTATGGTACAAATTGCATGCTCATTGTAATTATAAATAGACAAGCAATTAGACAGTAAGAATGTCTCACATAACTATTAATTATCCATGGTCTCCATAGTGATGTGACATCCAACTAGATTGGGAGCATGTTGTCTCAACAAAGGGCAAACCTGCAACTAGCAGAATCATCTATCTGTGGTTATTATTAGAGCATGTGACCTGTTTGTTGTGTTTTATGTGAGCGTTCAGTGCGTCTGGTTTAAGACAAATCCAGGGTCAGCACATGGAAGTCACCAATAAACTGAAATGTACAACTCTCGGCTGCACACAAAATGTTAGAATTTACAGTGAAAAATTAGTTGAAGTGATTGTAAACCCATATATATATATATATATATATATATATATATATATATATATATATATATATACACCCCTCACATTTTTGTATATATTCTATTATATCTTCTCATGTGACAACACTGAAGAAATGACACTTTGCTACAATGTAAACTAGTGAGTGTACAGCTTGTATAACAGTGTAAATTTGCTGTCCCCTCAGCAAATGGGGAGCATGTGTGTTCAATTTGGTGTTATCGCTCTCACTCTCTCATACTGGTCTCTGGAAGTTCAACATGGCACCTCATGGCAAAGAACTCTGAGGATCTGAAAAAAAGAATTGTTGCTCTACATAAAGATGGCCTAGGCTATAAGAAGATTGCCAAGACCCTGAAACTGAGCACGGTGGTTAAAATTGTACAGCGGTTTAACAGGACAGGTTCCACTCAGAACAGGCCTTGTCATGGTTGACCAAAGAGGTCGAGTGTGCATGCTCAGCGTCATAGCCAGGAGTTGTCTTTGGGAAATAGACATATGAGTGCTGCCAGCATTGGTGCAGAGGTTGAAGGGGTGGGGGGTCAGCCTGCCAGTGCTCAGGCCATACGCCACACACTGCATCAAATTGGTCTGCATGGCTGTTGTCCCAGAAGGAAGCCTCTTCTAAAGATAATGCACAAGAAAGCCCACAAACAGTTTGCTGAAGACAAGCAGACTAAGGACATGGATTACTGAGACCATGTCATGTGGTCTGATGAGACCAATATAAACTTATTTGGTTCAGATGGTGTCAAGCGTGTGTGACGGCAACCAGATGAGGAGTACAAAGACAAGTGTGGCTTGCCTACAGCCAAGCATGGTGGTGGGAGTGTCATGGTCTGGGGCTGCATGAGAGCTGCCGGCACTGGGGAGCTACAGTTCATTGAGGGAAACATCAATGCCAACATGTACTGTGACATACTGAAGCAGAGCCGGATACCCTCCCTTGGAGACTGGGCCGCAGGGCAATATTCCAACATGATAACGACCCCAAACACACATCCAAGAGAACCACTGCCTTGCTAAAGAAGCTGAGGGTAAAGGTGATGGACGGGCCAAGTATGTCTCCAGACCTAAACCCTATTGAGCATCTGTGGGGGCATCCTCAAACGGAAGGTGGAGGAGCGCAAGGTCTCTAACATCCACCAGCTCTGTGATGTCATCATGGAGGAGTGGAAGAGGACTCCAGGAGGGTTAAGGCAGTGCTGAAAAAAAAATGGTGGCTACACAAAATATTGACACTTAGGGCCCAATTTGGACATTTTAACTTAGGAGTGTGCTCACTTTTGTTGCCAGCGGTTTAGACATTAATGGCTGTGTTGAGTTATTTTGAGGGGACAGCAAATATACACTGTTATACAAGCTGTACACTCACTACCTTACATTGTAGCAAAGTGTCATTTCTTCAGTGTTGTCACATGAAAAGATATAATAAATTATTTACAAAAATGTGAGGGGTGTACTAACTTTTGTGAGATACTGTCTATGTATAACTATATATATATATATATATATATATATATATATATATATATATATATATATATATTTATTTTTTAAATAACATACATGTTATACCTACCTGCTCTGTGACATGGTTTTGCAATGAGCAGCCCTGATCCTCCTCTGCTGGGGTCCCGTGCCGGCACTCCTGGCTACACCTCCCTGCTGAGTGCCCCCATAGCAAACCGCTTGCTATTGGAGTGCTTGTGCGGGCTCACTCTTGAGCTGCGCTCTGTGTGTCCATTGCCACAGAGAGCTCTGCTCAGTTCCACCCCCTGCTCCCTCTTCGCTGGCTGTGATTGACAGCAGTGGGAGCCAATGGCATGTTAATTTAGAAAGGTAACTTTGCCAAAGGAAGCTACCATTTTAAAGCCCATTATTATTCAATTTGTGTTTTTTTTTTTCTTTTTTGTTTTTACTTTTGGGGATGACTTGGAACACATGGCCAGGTTTTTATTGCTCTCTGCATGTTCTTGTAATGGTTACACCTATAGTCTCATTACTTGTCCTGGTGTCACAGAACAGAAAGCACAGAGGATCTTTCTAATGGGGTATGAAACCCAACTAAAGTTCTAATTCCCTCTCCCCAAAATCATTAGTTTGGAGTTGGATATTAAAGTTTATTTTAATTTAAAAAGGTAGCAATTTTTACCTGCCAGGCCTATTTGAGACCGGTACAGAGTTTATGTCCCCTGGCACACCTACCTAGGCACACAAAGACCTGACAGTATAATCCAGAAGAAGACATGAGCGGGGTGAGGGCATAGTGAAGGTATACATATGACAAGGGCCTTTGGACATATGCATGCTGACATCCCATAAGTATTGAGACACCTGCCTAAATATTTCCTAAACATATTCCCAACTGCATGTCAGACAACTCCATTTATGAAGATATTGCTACTATATTTTCTGTACTTGCTACTTACATCCAACACGCTTTGCTGAAAAGAATGTGATAGAGACATAAGCAACTTGGAACACTCAAGCTGCTTAGGAGGGCTAGCATACACTATATTGTCAAAAGTATTGGGACACCTTCCTTTACACACACATGAACTTTAATGGCATACCAGTCTTAGTCTGTAGGGTTCAATATTGAGTTTGCCTACCCTTTGCAGATATAACAGCTTTAACTCTTCTGGAAAGGCTGGCCACAAGGTTTAGGAGTGTGTTTATGGGAATGTTTGACCATTCTTCCAGAAGCTTTGTGAGGTTAGGCACTAATGTTGGTCAAGAAGGCCTGGCTTGCAGTCTCCACTCTAATTCATCCCAAATGTGTTCTAGTGGGTTGAGGTCAGGACTCTGTGCAGGCCATTCAAGTTCCTACACCACAAACTCGCTCATCCATGTCCTTATGGACCAGAGTTGAAGCTGTTAAAGCTGCAATGGGTGGGCCAACTCAATATTGAGCCCTACGGAATAAGACAGGGATGCCATTAAAGTTCATGTGTGTGTAAAGGCAGACGCCCCAATACTTTTGACAATATTGTGAATGCTGGCACTCCTCGGCAGCTTGAGCGTTCCAAGTTGCTTATGACTCTATCACATTCTTTTCAGGAAAATGTGTTGGATGTAAGTAGCAAGTACAGAAAATATAGTAGCATTATCTTCATGAATGGAGTTGTCTGGCATGCAGTGGGGAATATGTTTAGGAAATGTAGTGATCTCTTCTCTTTTCCCTGATGGTAATTCCATCTAATTAGAAAGACGTTCCATTACTTACTGCTGGCAAAAACTGTACTGGCTTTGTGAACAGCTTTTGTTCTTGGCCTGGATGCTGAATTAATAAAGTAGAATTGTGTTTAGCTAAGGAGTGTCAGAAAATCTGAAGACTCAACTTTGGAGGTGACAGCATTACCCTGTCCGATAATCTCTGGTAATAACAGGATTGCCTGTCGTCTTCTTTTTTTTATTTTAAATGTAACATTTCCTATAATAGGACTGTTATAAATGTTTACACTGAAATAAAACATCTCTGGGTGTAGAAGAGCAGATGTTAAATTGGACCTGAACTGAAAAAGTCAAAATTTTGCTATGTTATTAGGAATATTTAGTTATACCCTGAGAAATTTACCTTTATGTCTCAAATTCCTCCTGAATAAATAGCAGTGCATGTCCTGGTATCTTGTTGTGCCTAGGCACTCTTGTGCACTACAGCCACAGAGCTCTGAATCTGTAAGATCTGAATCACTGCTTTATCTGATTGCTAGTTTCATGAAAGGTTGGAGTGGGATGTCACTATTGTGCAGTTTCCATCTCCCTCCATCTGCTTTAGTCATCCTTTAAATTTGTGCTTTCCTCATCTCTACTGCTCAAGCCCACCACTACGTCAAAGTACCCCATTGTCAGTGGGTCCTACACTATCCGTAAAAAGAAGGATGAATCCAACCTCTCACCATTGGAGATACTTACTCCTTACTGGGAGAGATTTGCACATATCTCCCAGTAAGGAGTAAGTATCTCCAATGGTGAGAGGTTGGATTCATCCTTCTTTTTATGGATAGTGTAGGACCCACTGACAATGGGGTACTTTGTCGTAGTGGTGGGCTTGAGCACGATATGGCCATATGGTGGGACCAAATCCCCATTTTTGCCTTTATATTTGATAGTCATTTCTTTTGCATGTGTGCGCTATTCTCTGTAAATATGCATGTCGCTTGGCTGCACCAGCTTTAGAAATGCATGTTCAGGGTGTGCCCCCCCAGCTCTTTGTTTCTCATCTCTACTGCTGCTTCCTAAATATTTCCCCACCAGTCATCAGATCAGCAGAGATCAGGTGTGGAGTTATGACCTGAGGAAGCAAAGCTCTGCTCCTCTACCAATATGGCCGACCCCACACAAAGATACAAGGCATGGTAAGTCCGTGATGGGGAAGATATCTGCTTCAGTGAGCTTTCAGGCAATACTTATGACTAAGGGAAAGAAATAAGTGCGCTCTACCAATACAAATTATTATATGTGAGTATCAATTCACAAAACACAAAAATTAATATGCACAAAAATATATATCAAAATGTGACAAGTATTATTGTGACCATTGAATCTCAACCAGCCTAATTGCTGAGAACAGATTAAGTGCAATAGTCTCTCAAAATAATATTAAACATAGTGGTCTCTTCACAAGAAGTGCTAAAAAAATGTGATACACAGTGAAGTAACTATTTATATAAGTGCCAAGATGTCCCAAGAGAAAGGTCCTCTCAGACACATATCCGATAGTTCCTTCTAAACACACTTTGAACGTGAATCCCAGTGAAAAAAGGAATAAGAAAAAATCCAAAAAAATATTCAATCTTCACCCAAGGACAGGTTAGGACATACACTGTAGGTGGCTCCTTACCAATTTGGCACCAATTATGGGCAAGAAAATTGATCCATAAGCCCAGATCCTCACAGTGGATAATCCCCTCATCTCCGTGTTCAACTCGTGCTTGTGAATAAATAAATGAACTGGCTCCTCACCAACTCAAAAAATAGGATGGGCTCGAATATATGCACTCCATATCAATGCTGTATCTTGGCCTAGGCCAACAAGGCCCAGGCCTAGGGCAGCACTTTGTGGGGGGGGGGGGGGGACATTCGGACAGACCCCAGGCCGCCGACCACACTTAATACAACTGGCCCGACGGCCGTCAATGCTAATAAGTGTGACACTGCTTCCTAGTGCTTCGCCTACCCTCCACCGCCCCCAGGTATGGCAGGCATCATGTTAATAATATAATTTCATTTCTAGGTCATACTCCTAAGCTAGGCAGCAAGAAACGGATTCTATGAGCAGGTGTGTCTGGGGTCATGTGGATAGAATGGCCCCTAAAGGCGTGCCTAGTGAAAGCTTTCACTGCCTAGCTACTCCTGAAGAGGGCGCACATAACCCATTAGTGAAGAAACCTTCCAGAGCTGCGTCTGTCAGAGGACGTAAGAGAAAATATAATTTCATTTCTTTAAACATCCTTGTCCTTGAACGAGCATACTGAATTGCATCATATACAATTAACACTTTTAATTGTATACGATTTCAATAATATTTTGGACTTACTCAACCTCATATGTGCTATCATAATATGTCACTGGATTAGTAAGATTACTCCAATCTTCTAAAGATATTTGGATTTGTGTTTGCTACCACTGATTATTTCACTTATTTGTATAATGACTCTGGACTTCCTAATCATTATACAAATACGTGAAATAATCCTATGATTACAATCAGTGACAGCAAACACAAGTCCAAATATCTGGAAAGAAATTCGTAATCTTACTAATCCAGTGACATAAGGCTGCACTGATGGGCACTGATATGCTGCACTGATGGGCGCTAATAGGCTGCACTGATGGGCACTAATATGCTGCTCAGATGACCACTGATGAGGCAGCAATGGTGGGTACTGATAACCTGCACTGATGGGCACTAATGAGGCTGAACTTATGGGAACTGATGAGGCTTCCCCCGTGGGCTCTGATAGACTGTGGTTGTGGTCTGTGGTTTACAGATGACCGGGCGGGTCATAAACAGGAAGGGGTGTGCCCTTTACAGGAAGGGGTGGGTCGTATTTAAATTAGGGGGTGCACAAGTTTAGTCAGGCCTAGGGCAGCACAAAACCTAAATACACCACTGCTCCGTATACTCCCTAGGATGTTGTTCCCATAGATGTTTCCACAGAGATAGCACTGAAACGTTCAGTCCTATGCCAAACTCCAGACCGGACTCCACTCTTTGGGAAATTATCCCTCACATAGGAGGTATCCAAAAAAGAGAGGAATGGACTGATAGTGCATTATCTTAGGTAAAACCAGAGGTTATTAAAGAAAGCACACTTACATACAGAGAAGAAAAAACTGAAACATATGATGATCTTCAAGCCGGCGTGGCCAACTGCAGTGCGGATCGTGCTAATTTAGTGATGGCGCGGCTCTCCTGGTCCTACACGTTTCCCCCGAATGGGCTTCCGCTGGTAGTGGAGATGGCGCGCGCCATCACTCTGCGCTTTAAATATCCTACGTGGTAAAAGGCTTCCGGCGGTCCTGTGTCCGCAAAACCGGAAGTGACGTGGCTTCCGGTAGTCCTGTGTCAACAAACTGGAAGTGACGCAATGCAAATTACTTCCTGGATCGCCTAATGTTTACAAACAAACACGTATGAATCCTTATTTGAACAGGGCCATAAAGAGACACAGAAGTACATTATGGCCATATGGAAAGATACCGTGGCATAAACAGGGAAGATTATGAAACGTATATAGGCTTTCCCTTACATCAATCTCACTGTTCTTTCCTGCTTATTGAATTTGCATAAAAACTTATCAATTGCATACAAAGTCGTATACACTTAAACAAATACTACAAAAACACATGTCGGAGACCTCTAGTTCCCTAATGCCCATTGTATAAAAGAAGACCAAAAAAAAGGTCATCAAAAAGGATTTATGTTAAAATTAACTGGTTTTAATTGGGGCATGGACTGGAAGCCTTTTACCATTACAATGAATGGAACATATTTCCAGCTGACATTACCACCCCAAACAACAATGGTAAATACATTACATCATTAAAACATGGTTAAAAAGAAAAAACATTGTTTAAAAAATTATTATAAATAAAATAAAAAGAGAGAAAAGGAAGAGAATTCTGACAGAATTAACATATAAAGATAAACACCCGAACAGACTAAACCTTTCTCTCCCTTCAATTTTCAACTGTTATTGATATGGGCATTAATATCCCATTTGATATTTAGGCCCAATGGCCTATAACTCCTCAGATTGTATATCCACTGAGTTTCCTTAATTGATATACTCCGCTTCATATTACTGCCTCTCCAGTGTGGGGTATACTTTTCAATGGCGATAACATGTAACTTAACTGGGTTCCTATTTTGGAACTTAGCAAAATGTAGGGACAGGCTATGGCCTACAAAGCCTTTTCTTATGTTAGTAAGCTGTACCTTCAATTTAATAGCTAGAGTTCTGATGGTTCTCCCTACATATTGGACCCCACAACTGCACGTAAGGAGATACACAACTCCTTTGGTATGGCATGTAATAAAGTCCTTGATTTTATATTCTTTCTTGGTGACTGACGATATGAAAGTTTGTGTTCTCATAGTTTTGGCTTCGGTTCATACCTTACAATTTTTACAAGGGAGAAAACCCTTCATATTCCCAAACAACACGGGCACCACGGGCTTGTCGATTGGGTTTGGGGCGACCATATCCTTTAGATTTCTTGCTCTTTTAAAAATGACTTTTGGTTTGTTATGGCGGGTGGGGCCCAAGGTTTTGTCACTCTTTAAAATGTCCCAATGTTTCCGAAAAATATGATTAATCCATTTGAATTGGTTGGAAAAAGTAGTAACAAATGCGTATTCAAGTTTGGATTCAACTCTTTTACTTCTCCCTCCCTCTTTTGGTATTGTCAAATCCTGCTGCTTCTGTTTTGTATATCCTGGTCCAGGGTCTGTGCTTCATATCCTTTCTCTATAAACATTTCTTTAAGAGTTCCTGCTTGACTAAGAAAATCAGAATTTTCTGTGCAGTTACAGGGGATTTGTCTCAATTGTCCTTTAGGTACCGCCCTTAACCACATAGGGTGGTGACACCTGTTCAAAGAAATGAACCCATTTTTATCTGTTGGTTTAAAATGGGTTTTAGTAGAGAAGCTCAAACCCTGTCTATAGATAACTAAATCCAGGAAATTAATGGCTGAGTGACTGTATTGATAGGACAAACGAATGCCCCAATCATTAGTTAAGCTGTTTCATAAAGTTGTTTAAAGACTCCACGTCACCCTTCCACAAGAACAGGATATCGTCAATATATCTCCTCCAGAAGTACAGCTCCTTCTCTCTGTTTGAGAAGATGTTTCTATCCTCCCAGAGCGCCATAAAGAGGTTGGCGAGGCTGGGAGCGAATTTTGCTCCCATAGCCACGCCGGTTTTCTACAAATAAAAGCGATTACCATAGAACAAATAATTATGTTCCATCCTGAATTGTAACAATTCAAGGATGAACATTTTCTGTTTAAGAGGAATCTCAAAATTTGAATCCAAGAAAATACTTGCCGCTTCATATCCCATATTGTGGGGAATAATGGTATATAGAGACTTACTTTACTTGCCACTTAAAGACTTGAGAAGACTGGTAGTCCTGCAAGTCTCTAAAGAACCTTTTCCTCTTTTTGATTTTTTGTTCCTCCTCTTCCATTGCGAGGATTTCTCTCAGTTCGTGGTTATGGATCTTATACTCTTCCTCTTGTACTAAGGGCAATAATTTTTCTTTAATTTCAAGGATCTCTTTATTTAATCTAACCACTTTCTTCTTTTTTCTCTCATCTAAGAGATTCAGCAGGCTCAAGCCTGCTCCATTAAAAAACTGGAACCAGTCAAGGAGTTCAAAGTCTCCTTGATCTGGACTCACATTCCATCTGAGGCTCCTGGGGACCATCTTCTCTAATGTGTATTTTTCTAAGAAGGCCATCCCAGGTGGCATGTATTTCAGCCACCATCACATTTTTTAGCCTCATGAAAGTTCCTCTTAGGTCAGATGTTTCAGACCTGGTTTTATCAAAAACCTCTTCAATTTCTATCCTTCGGGAACTATGATATTCAAAGACATCCATAATAAATGGTTGGCTGCTACCCGTGAGTTCAAAAGGTGCAAAATATAAAAAATATATGGGTGTGCTAACCAGTGAAAAGTGGCTGCACTTAGACTCTAAGAATAAGGAATAAGGGAAAGAAATACGTGTGCTCTACCAATACAAAATATTATATGTATCAATTCACAAAACACAAAAATTAATATACACAAAAATATTTATCAAAATGGTGCAAAATTGGTAAGGAGCCACCTACAGTGTAAGTCCTAACCTGTCTTTGGGTGAAGATTGAATATTTTTTTGGGGATTTTTCCTTATTCCTTTTTTCACTGGGATTCACTTCCAAATTGTGTTTAGAAGGAACTTTCGGATATGTGTCTGAGAGGACCTTTCTCTTGGGATATCTTGGCACTTATATGAATAGTTCCTGCACTGTGTATCACGTTTTTTTAGCACTTATTGTGAAGAGACTACTTTGTTTATTATTATTTTGAGAGACTATTGCACTTAATCTTTTCTCAGCAATTAGGCTGGTTGAGATTCAATGGTCACAATGATACTTGTCACATTTTGATATATATTTTTGTGTATATTTATTTTGTGTTTTGTGAATTGATACTCACATATAATATTTTTTATTGGTAGAGCGCACTTATTTCTTTCCCTTATTCCTTACTCTCTAGTTCTTAGAGTCTCAGTGCAGCCACCTTTCACTGGTTAGCGCACCCATATACTTTTTAATACTTATGACTAGTTCTTGGTCCTCTGCCTGCCTTTTTTGTGCAAAAATTTCCGAGCTCTCTCTAAAAACCAAGTGATATGGGTAATGGTTGGTTTAAATAATTCAACACTTAACTTACGGATAAGCTAGCAAATTTTAAATATATGGAGCCAATGTTTCACCTTCTACCTACCACTGGACCTTCACTATCGTGTCTTGGAGCTCTAACAATCTACCACCAAAGGAGCAGGGACATATAAAGAAGTCTCATACCAGCTGTGCTGTCCTTCTCCTGGCCACCCTTCCTCTCCGGTCTCTTTCCCTCCAGTATCTTTTTTTTTTTTTTCCTACCCCTGTTAATAGATCAAATGAAATACTTTAAGGTTAACCTCAGTTTGACTTACATCAAACGAATGCTGAAACGCGTTGTGTGGTACTAGACGTGACCACGCTCTACGGCCGTTCTGTTTGCTTTCGGATTTTATAATTACCGCTGCAGCTTCCATTGTGTAATGCTTCATTTTAACTTCAACCGTGTAAGTACACTTGTCTTTTTTAATATAAACTTATACAAACAGTATTATGCTATGAGTTTTCTATATTTGCATGTATGTATCTTCGGAGAGTGACAGCCTAACCAGAACAATGCGGGGACTTGCACCATCCATATGGGGGTTGTTTGTGATATATCCCTGAGGTCTGTTTGGCTTTTCCATTGATTTGGAGGCCAACTTGTTCTGGTAAGCAGCCATTCTCTCATTGGTGTTGATCCACGGAATATTCTTGGGAAGCTGGAGTTCTTTTTTCTTGCATGTCTTCATGGACTTTTTGAGGTATTTTCAGTTTTATGTCACTGAATGTGATTTGTTTTCAACTATATGGTTTGATTCACCCATTGTTTTTGACTAGCGCAACACCTTTCGCCTATGACTTAGATTTCCCCTTTATTACGTTTCTTGGGTCAATCCAAAATGTGTTGGTTTATTTTACTTTCACTTTCAATGCTAATGGTAAACTGGACAAATAGAGGGTGAACCACCATAACAGTGGCACAGACAGCAATACAACCTGGTAGGAGTTCTAATCCCTCTCTACTCTGCCCAAAAGCAAAGAAAAAGTTCTGCCTTTAGTTATAATTTAAAGTATAAATAAAGGTCAAAACTTTTTTTTTTAGTTTTGGATAGAGTGGAGAAGGATTAGAACACCTGTCAGTTTAATTGCCATCTGTGCCCCCCTTGGGTATATTCACTCATTCTATATTATTCTCTTATTGCATATCCCCAGTGTCAACTCTTTTATCTGTAGCACCCTACTAGGTAGGTGCTAGTGAGAAAGTATAGTTTTGAGCTCTATCCGCTTACCAGAAGAGCTGCAGTTAAATCTATATTGTTCTCTGCCTACCAGAGAGAAGGATCTGTTAGGTCTGCTCGGGATGCAATTCATTCAGTCTAGAGAGTGTTTCACACTGGTCCAATAGGGAGGCATTTTGGACAGAGGGAGGAAACCTGACGAATGAGTGCACAGACTTTTGATACAGCCCTGGTGATTTGGCAGAGGAAAAGTGCCTCGGTGCATGTTGGGATACCGTATAAAAGCCAGGAGCACATGTGCTTGGGGCTGGACTGAGAGTAGAGACACTGGAGGATCTGTCTCTGCAGTAAAGTGAGTACAGAAACTCAAGGGACCTGACCTGAATTGGGCCACCTCTGCTCCTAGGATAGTCAGTGGAAAGGGATGCTAGAGAGAGTGTCCGGAAGATAATTTATTGTCCAGCAAGTCGTCTTGACAGAGAGTAAAGAGAGCAAGAGACTTAACCCCATCTACATTTGTGGCAGTGTGGATTAAGGCTCCATGTACACGGGACGCTGGAAATGGCCGTTTAGGAGCTGATGGGCGTTTTTTTCAGAAGCTCCTGAACCCATCTACATTTTATCTTATCTGTCCATGTACACCAGGTCGTTTACAGTCATTTGCAGGCAGTTGCGTTCAGGGACTTTTTTTAGAACGCAATTATTTGCGTTCGAACGTGTGTTTCCCGGCGTTTCAAACGCACAAACGCGTCCGAACGCGTCTGAACGCGTCCGAACGCGATGATCCGCGTTTAGCGTTCGCGTTTTTCCATTTTAAAGGGGAATAATTTTTTTTGACCTCTAGGAACGGTTCTGAACGCAAACGCCCGCAAACGCTGCTAAACGCCCGCTAAACGCGGGTACAAACGCTACCGAACGGACGTTTCAAACGTCCTAAAAATTCCAGCATTCAAAGGGACTTTTAACAATGTCCCGTGTACATGGAGCCTAACAGCCTGGCTGTCCCTAATTGCCAAGAAAGTCCTGAAGATAGAAGTCCTCAACTAATGTGAATAGTTCAGTTGGAGTATCCCAATATTCCATTCTCCTATCCCAAACACAAATAAAAAAAACAACATCCCTAGACTGTTCATTTGTGTTACGAGTCATCAGGAGTAAGGAGGGACCCAGGGACTTTATCCAAGGGTAACTGTGTGCTGGTAACCAGGGAAGCCTGTTAACCACTTTACCACCGGAGGATTTTCCTGCTAAAAGACCAGGGGATTTTTTGCGATTTTTTACTGCGTGACTTTAACGGACAATTGCGCGGTCGTGCGACGCTGTACCTAAACAAATTTCACTTCCTTTTTTTCCCACAAACAGAGCTTTCTTTTGGTGGTATTTGATCACCTGTGCAATTTTTTGATCACGCGCTATAAACAAAAAAAGAGCGTAATTTTTGCAAAAACAACAATATTTTTCGCTTTTTTTTATATGAAATTCCCCCCAAAAAAAATGTAAAAATCAAAATTTTTTAACATTTTCGGCCAATTTGTTTTACGCTACCTATGTTTGGTAAAAAAAATCGCAAAAAGCGTATTTTGATTGGTTTGCGCAAAAGTTATCGCGTTTACTAACAAAGGGAAAGATTTTTGTCATTTTTGGTGTTTTTTTTTTTAACGAGTAATGGCGACGATCTGCGATTTTTTTTGCGGTACTGCGACATTGCGGCGGACAGATCGGACCCTTGACTGACATTTTTGACACTTTTGGGGGTACCAGTGACATTACTGCAGTAATCAGTGCTATATATATGCACTATTACTGCAAAAATGACACTGGCAGGGAAGGGGTTAACAGTATTGGACAGGGAGGGGTTAAGTGTGTCCTAGGGGCGTGATTCTAACTGTGCAGGGACAGGTCTACTAGTGTTAAAACAAAGATCAACAGTTCTACATAGTAGAACTGTCTGATCTTCACTTTTACACAGGGGAGAATGACAGGCGGCTTGTTTACATAAGCCGCTCTGTCTTTCTCCCGCTGTACCGGCGATCGTAGTGTGACCGGCGGACATCGGGTCCGCTAGTCACACTCCCGCACTCCTCCGTGAACGAGCCTCAGCGGGCGCGCGCCTCAGCGGGCGCGCGCCCACCCGCTATTGGCTCTAGAAGGAGTGACAGGCGAGCGACGTAGACCTACGTCACTCTGCCTGGCCGGGGCCGACTGCCGCAGTAAATATACTGTGCGCAGTCGGCAACCGGTTAACATATTACGCAGCAGTTCCTGCGGGGACAGTGCTACACATTCCTTCCCAAGTTTAGCAACTGGTATTTTTTTTTGTACAATTCCAGTCCTGCCGTGGATTTCCCCATGTTGCTAGACTGTTAAAATCAGCATCAGCATCATCCCGGTCCTATTAGGTACCCTTATGACTTTAAAAGATGTCAATATCTGGTTTTACTTAACATATAGATAGCTAAGCACAGACCAGCTCAAAGAAAAATATAAGGATCTTAGCAAATGTATTTATATAAAATGGCAGATCACAAATACGCAGGCGAACTACGTGGACTAAGATTTTTGTTGTTTTTTGTGCAATCAAAACATGGAGTTGAGCTGGCAATCTTACTAGTATGCCCTCCAACATATCGCGTTGATTTCTCCACTTTGATTTCAGGTTTTTAACACAGAGATTCCTGTTTCAGGATTTTTTATTTTCAGTTATCCAATGATCCAGTCCCATATCCCTATTCCTCACCAGTGAAGAACCTGTTTTTGGAAATCCATTATAGCAGTCTCCAGATTATTCCCTCCATTTGCTGTGCTTGTATTTTTTGTGAAAAAGTTCTCTGTAATTTTATTCACTCTTGATTAATTTGTTTCAGGAAGCGGCGCCACAGCAGTGGTCCAGGCAGCGCTATGCAAACCCAGACAAGAGAGAGTGGCCATAAAGAGAATAAACTTAGAGAAATGCCAAACCAGCATGGATGAGTTGCTAGTAAGTACAGTGTGTTGTTTTTGGACTTATCAGCATTATCACAGCAGCTATCTCTACTTGCTGTCAGCAGAAAATAATTTAATGTTCAAACTTGTTTTAGCTTTTCAGATTCTCAACAAATACTGATAAATCATTCCTGAGCTTTTTATTTTTCTGATCATTGGTATATGAATCATTGGGGTTGATTTACTCAAGGCAAATGGACTGTGCACTTTGCAAGTACAGTTGCTCCAGAGTTTAGTACATGAGGAAGAACTCTGTTGACTTCCATCATTCAATCATGTGTAAGCAAAAATTCTTTGTAAAGTGAAGTTTTACCTCATTTACTAAACTCTGGAGCAACTAAACTTGCAAAAGTCCACAGTCTACTTGCCTTTAGTAAAGTAATCCCATTCTGTTGCCTATGATTAGGAATGCCTTTTCATTGAGTACAGAGTTGGCTTTGTCACTGTAATATTTTTTTTTTGATGCAGTTTGATTATGTTTTGTGAAAGCTTCGCATATTATATGTTTTTTTTTTTTTTTGCCTTATTGGCGGTTTTTGATCTATCAATCTATCAAGGAGCACAACCATCCGTTCTGCTAAATAACTCCTGAAAATAATATTGTCATATGTCTATACAACCAATTAGTATTATGTTTTTTTTTTTTATCATTCCCGCTGCTTTAAAGAAGGAAAAGGCAGCTTGCATATCATGATATCTTGTGCACTAGTCTAAATGCCTATATAATTATAATAATGAATATTAAGTTGTGTTTAAAGTGTAAATTCAGGAAAAAACAAACACTAATGCCTCGTTTCCACTGAGTGGTACGGTACGGTTCGGTTCAGTACGGTACGGCGCGGAACGGTACACCTTGCATTTCCACTGCCAATAGTACCCTTTCATGATAGGCGTGGTGTAACAGGAAAGCTGTGATAGACGATTCTCTGTCAACCAATCAAAGTTCTGCAGAGTGTAGCTCTACCCTGATGGTACGGTACTAATGTGCTTGGTACCCCAACGAAAGGGTCCCAAAAAAGTGGTATGGTACGGTTCGGAATTAGGGTACCATTCACAATGGAAACGACAAAAATAGCGTACCGTACCAAACCGAACCGTACCGTACCGCTCAGTGGAAACGAGCCATAAGGCTCCAGTCACAGGAGTTCAGTCAGGACATCAAAGTTGCATGACAAGTCATTCCCCATGTTTTCCAATGATAAACATTCATATATTCATATATGTGTGACCTAAAGTTACAGCAACTTCAAAGTAGTTCATGCACTACTTTGGTTTGACTTTCATATAACTTGAGGGCCAAAGACTTCAATGTTAACCCTCAGAAGTTGCATGAAAGTCATAACTGAAAGTTGTTAAACAAAGCAACTTGTGTGCAACAGTTGTCCATTATCACTGGTCAAAGCCAAAGTCGAATCCAAGTTTCACTCATCCAAAGTTGCGTCAAAGTTGCACTCCAAAGTCATCTTTGCAGTTGTACAAGTGTGATTGGAGCCTAAACCTGTTCTCTGCCAGATTCTAAACCTAATCTGTCTAACCCTGTAAAGCACAAATCGCTGTATTTATTACGTATTCTGTAGCCAATCCGGTCTGGTTTACAGCGGCAGAAGCTCTGTGCAGGAGAGGACTGACAATAGCTGTGAAATGGCTGGGAAGTGATGTCACCCATAGTCTTACTACGGGGCTTCCGTTGTCGGCTGCCTCTCCTGCACACTCCCATACACTGAAGCCACCGCTGACAGCTGATGCCGGGACCTGACTGGATCGGCTGCAGAATAGGTAAGTATAGCGATTTTTTTTCTTTACAGGGTTAGATAATTTAGGTTTAAAATCTGGCATAGAGCAGGTTTAGCATTAGATTTTGCCTGAACTTACACTTTTTAAATAGTTCAGACAAACCAACCAAGTATGAAATTTTGATTTTGGAGGACAAAAGAGGAAAACTGTAACAGACTTACATTCCAAGAGTTTGGAGATGTCTAGATATTATAGGTAAGGCAGATGGCATTGGGTGGAGGGGATGGAAGATAGCTACTTGGTAAGAAATGGTTAGGAAGCAGAGTGAATAGGGAAGGCAAGATTGGAAATGTTGGTTTTCAGGATCTCTTTAACTGTATGGAAAGTCTGAGCCAGTTGTACAATGTACTTAAAGCAGTAGAAAAGTCATTACGAAAAAAAAAGTCCGCAGTCCCCCTGCAGGGTAATATCTTAATCACACTATGAGAGACTTACCTTAAAGCGGAGTTCCACCCATTTTTAATAGGTTGGAATACATAGCTGTATGTAATCCCCTTTAAAATGGCTTTTACCAATGGAAACTTTTTTTTTTTTGCTAGTAAATACCTTAATTTTGGCTTTATTCCTCCTCTCCTCACTTCCTGGTCCGATCGGCGATGACGTCATTCGGCGATCCGCAGTGTCTGCTGGGATGTATTCTACTTGCAGTAGCTGTATCTGTACTGAGCCGTGCCTGCCCCCCCTCCGCCCCGCCTCCTCTCATTGAATTGCATTGTATGAATGTATTAAGGCTGTTCTCTGCCCAGCCTCCGCCCCGCCTCCTCTCATTGAGTTGTATTGAGAGGAGGCGGGGCGGAGGCTGGGCAGAGAACAGCCTTAATACATTCATACAATGCAATTCAATGAGAGGAGGCGGGGCGGAGGCGGGGCAGGCACGGCTCAGTACAGATACAGCTACTGCAAGTAGAATACATCCCAGCAGACACTGCGGATCGCCGAATGACGTCATCGCCGATCGGACCAGGAAGTGAGGAGAGGAGGAATAAAGCCAAAATTAAGGTATTTACTAGCAAAAAAAAAAAAAAAAAGTTTCCATTGGTAAAAGCCATTTTAAAGGGGATTACAAAGATCTAAAGTTCCAAAAATGGGTGGAACTCCACTTTAAAATGAAGGCCTCCCAGATGATAGACAATCTCCGAGCATGCACCAGATCTGTCACTGTTCGGGAGACTGCAATCAAACTTTCTCCTAGATGGTATTATACCCCATCCGCATTTATGCTGTCTTTCACAATTCCTCACCACTATGCTTTCCGGGCTGTCCTACTCGAGGCACACTATATCATATGATCTAGTCATGTGAGGTGTTACAACCATTGTGGCGTAGGGTTACTGAGACATACTTTCAGGATTTTGGATAGTCTACTTCAGTTTACATCGTATAAGTGTTTGTTATTTAATTCTATTCCTGGTGGCACACGCCAGGAGGGATTGCCTTAAACCCACTATGAGGTTAATTTACTAAAGGCAAATTGTCTGTGCACCTTGTTAATTCGATTGCACTCTACAAAGTGCTCCAGAGCTTATTAAGTGAGGGGAAGCTCTGTTAACTTCCATCATCCAATCATGCAAGCAAAAATGCTGTTTTTTTCATTTGTCTTGCATGTGATTGGGTATTTTTTTGCAAAGGAAATATATGCCTCATTTACAAAGTTCTGGGGCAACTGCACTTGCAAAGTGCACAGTTACATACGGCTAGTCTGGTTGAAAAAAGAAAACCATTTCATCTAGTTCAATCAATAAAAGGGAAAAAAACAAAACAAAATACAATCTATTTCCTTTAATTAAATGAACCCCTATATGCGTTACAACAATTTGGGTGATAGCCCTATAATGAAAGTCCACTGTTTTACCATTTACTCTTATTATTGCATCTCTTTGATGCCAAATAGAATGCTTGGAAAACATCCCACTACTCTTTTTTTGTCATAACTATTATTGTGTCAGTATTTCCATGTATTGAGCCACCTATTTCATGCTTTTTGTCCTCGATATATGACATGCTTTTCTCTCACCTTCTCTCACATTTATATTGTTCTATTGTTCTGTTAAGATATGGCCATATGGCTGTTATTTGCATATGGAATTGATTGTTTTTCCTGAAAGCTTCTTATTTTCTTTTGTAACATTTTTGTATGACTTGGACTCTTTGGATCACTTGTACTATTTGTCATTCATTATTAAAAAATAATTTGTAAGCAAAAATCGAAGACCTCTAGCGGTGCGATGACAGGGCTTCCATCTTAACCCGGTCTTTCTTCTGGGTTTGCAGGCTCCCACCATTTGAATGGACGAGCCACAATGACATCACTCCTGCGCAGCGGGAGTCAAAGGCTGTAGCACCGTGCTCTGAAGGAATGGCATGAGTATGCCGGTCCTTCAAATCGCATGCCCCGAGGACGTCATCGGCTGCCAAATAAGCTAATATCTCCTAAATGGTGCACGTTTAGGAGGAATTAATTTTACCTACAGCTAAGCTTTATTATGTGCTTACCTGTAGGTAAAAGTCACAAAGCGAAGTTAACTTTAACCACTTTAAACAGGGAAGAAAATTTACAAAGAGGATGATATCAGTTCTAATGTGAAAATATTAAAGCTGCACAGCTGTGGCCAAAAGTTTTGAGAATTACACAAATATTAATTTTCACAAAGTCTGCTGCCCCAGTTTTTATAATGGCAATTTGCATATATTCCAGAATGTTATGAAGAGTGTTCAGATGAATTGCAATTAATTGCAAAGTTGCTATTTGCCATTAAAACTAACTTCTACAGTTTTCTACAGTTAATTCAGCTGCGGGTTTGGGGCACCATCAGTGCAGAGCCTGTCAGGAATGGCAGCAGGCAGGTGTGAGTACATCTGCACGCACAGTGAGGCGAAGACTTATGAAGGATGGCCTGGTGTCAAGAAGGGCAACAAAAAAGCCACTTCTCTCCAGGAAAAACATCAGGGACAGACTGATTTTCTGCAAAAGATACAGGGATTGGACTGCTAAGGACTGGGGTAAAGTCATTTTCTCTGATGAATCCCCTTTCTGATTGTTTTGGGGCATCTGGAAAAAACCTTGTCCGGAGTAGAAAAGATGAGCGCTACCATCAGTCCTGTGTCATGCCAACAGTAAAGCATCCTGAGACCATTCATGTGTGGGGTTGCTTCTCAGCCAAGGGAGTGGGCTCACTCACAATTTTGCACATGAATACAGAACACAGCCATTAATAAAGAATAGTGCAAAAACATCCTCCGAGAGCAACTTCTCCCAACCATCCAATAACTGTTTCGTGATGGACAATGCCTTTTCAATCATGATTGAGCACCAATTTTGGGTCCATGGCTAGTAAACTCCCCAGACCTTAATCCTATTGAGAACTTGTGGTCATTCCTCAAGAGGTGGGTGAACAAACCCCCCCCCCCCCCACACACAAATTTTGACAAACTCTGAGCATTGATTATGCAAGAATGGGCTGCCATCAGTCAGGATGTGGCCCACAAGTTGATTGACAGCATGCCAGGGGGAATTGCAGTGGTCTTGAAAAAGAAGGATCAACACTGCAAATATTGACTGTTTGCAAAAACTTAATGTAATTGTCAATAAAAGTTTTTGACAGTGGGGAACAGCTGCAGCATTGGAGCAAAGCTGTAGCCATCTAGGTTTATGTTTGGGTTTTTTACCCGCACTTCTCTTTTAATGTCTATTTACTCTTGTGTGGCCACTCTCATGCAGAATGTAATCTAGTCTAGAAAAATTCTCAAATGCAAATAAAAATTTTACATATGTGTTACTTCTAAACACTGCCGTCATTTAACGTTATGTAGTGGAGAAGGTAGGCATGGACACATCAGCTCCTTAAAGTGTAAAAAAGAGACACTTTCAGGGGCGGTTAGCTGCTTTTTCATTACAAAGAAAGTAAAGAACTAATTGTTATATTTAGTGTTGTGCCAGTTCCCCATTTTAAATAGTTTTTCTGCTTTTTAAAATTAGTCTGTAGGGTTTTTCTTTTTGAGTAACCTTGTTTTGTAAGCTGAAGACTCACTTCTCTAATACTTGTTTATCAATTGTAACTTTTCAAATGAAGACGGAAAAATATAAATCCACAGGTGAGTGTCTGCTGTCATTGCTTACACTTTAAAGAGGTTGTAAACCCTTGGAAGAAAAAAAAAAAAAAAAGAAACCTTTAAGGCAATGGCATAATGAGCTGCTGCGCATCACATACTAGCTCAATATGAAATACTTACCTTAGAATGAAGCTCTTCCAGCATAGCCCACTCACCGCTGAGATGGCTGACATCTTCCCTGGTGTTTCTTCCGGGTTGTAAGTGGCCAGAGCTGCGATGATGCTACGCGCGGGAGCTGCTGTTTTTTATGGCACAGGCTCTGAATGTCCCGCACAGTAGAGCACATGCGCCAATGACGTCACTGACTGCATGCACTCTGAATATCTCCTAAACTGTGCAAGTTTAGGAGATATTCACAGTACCTACAGGTAAGCCTTATTAAAGGCTTACCTGTAGGTACAAGTGGTGTAACAGAGTTTACGCATAAATTAACTTCATGTGCAACAAAGCAAAGTCGTGCAGTTCATTTCCTTTCTAAAGTAGCCACAGCTGCCTGAAAAGCCTTCCCCCTGCCATCATGCTGCAAAGTGGGATGTCTCTGTGGGTAAGCAGCAACCTCTCTGCAAAGATCAAACACACTGCCCCTGTTCAGTCACAGCCAGAGGCTAACAATCAGCTGTGATTTAACTGCACCTTGTGAAGCTTGTCGCCTAAAAGAAGCTCCTTTTTGCATATCAACCTTTGCGCGTTGTGGTTTGCCACGATTGCCGTGAGGCCAAACCGCATCTCGTTTTATGTGCAATTGAAAAGTACCTGAACATACATTTTGCTTTTGCATTGTGATTTAAAAACGCAGGCAGAATTGCACCGATTCTGCCAAAGATTTCAAAACGCCAAATGTGAACGAAGCCTAAAAAAAAAAAGTCCTCTCTGGCCCATCTTCCCAGCCATGGCCCTGTGATTCTTATGGGGTTATAAACTCTAGCCGGTCTGCTGGAAATTGCTCACTCATAAAAAATTAGAAGACAAGCTCTGATAATCCACCAAGATGGTTGCCTCCATAGGGACTCAATGAGGGGTATTTACTAAAGCTGGAGAGTGCACAATTTGATGCAGCTCTGCACAGAAGCCAATCAGCTTTCAGTTTTTTTTGTCAACACATTGAACAAGCTAAAGTTAGAAGGCGATTGACTTCCATGCACAGTTGCACCAGATTCCGAGTGCTCCAGTTTTAGTAAATCTTCCCCAGCGTGAAACAAGACATGGCGGTAAGTCAGTATTGGAGAATAGATAAGCTGTAGGGAACATGCAGGCAGTGCAGGTAAGGACTCCTTTGCCCTCTGTTTGCTTTTCTTTTTTTTTTTTTTAGGCACATTTCCATACCACAGGTTCTCTTTTCACAGCCACGTTTTGGTGATATTTACTGTTGCGGGGTCAGACAAGTTTGGATATGTTGACAGCAGTGTTTAGATTACTCAGCTTCCTTCTGTGAAAAGTTGTTAAATAAGTAATAATGCACTTTATAGGACTTAAAGGCAGGTCCCCCGCTCCTGATTCAATTACACTGTGAGAGGCAATCCGCAGGTGGTAGCGCGAAGCAAAAGACGCTATACCGGAGGAGATTAATCATTTATTACTCCCAATTCATTTCACTTAGACAAGTTTATTCTTGCATGGCTGATTGCAGGTCAACAGTTTTAATACATGGTAAAGAAAATGGTTTTCACTAAACGGAACTGCTAAAGGGGAATTAACAAGTAGGATGTAGGAGAAATAATTAGGTATTAGCCATTAGGAAATTCTTAAGAGTGACCATTACATTGACCTTCAATAGCCATTTATAAAAGCATTAAGTAAAGAAAAAAAAAAAGTTTAAAGAGCTCCACCAACAATTAAAAGACTGGAAAAACATAAGTTATCCGGTGAGGAGATCTGAACCTGTTCTACATTTCTCCAAATTAAAGTGTCGCATTTTAAGTAAAATCCCCTCTAGGAAAAAAATAAACGATTCTCTTAAAGCAGTTGTATACTCATTAAAAAATAAAAACAAACCCTGCAGGACAAAGGCATAATGAGCTAGTATGCATCGCATACTAGCTCATTATGAAATACTTACCTTAGAACGAAGCCCTGGCACGGTCGTCTGGGCAACGCTGAGGGAGCTGACATGCTCCCTCTGTGTCTCTAGTGGTTTGGCGGCTCCGGCGCATGCGTGCGGGAGTTTCACTTTCCGGCAAGATCCGGCAAGGAGCTCTGAAGGTCCCCTGAACCTTCAGAGCGCAAGCGCCGTAGACGTCAGTGGCTGCATGCTGGTTGAATATCTCCTAAACCGTGTAGGTTTAGGAGATATTAATTGTACCTACAGGTAAGCCTTATTTTAGGCTTACCTGTAGGTAAAAGTCAAATAGCGGAGTATACTACCACTTTAAGTAGCCACTTGCCAACCACCTCACTTAGAAGTATGATGGCAAAGCCGCCTCCCTGTGATGAATCATGTATGTCATACATGATCAAGCACTTCTGGGTAGTGGGTGCGTGCAAGCATGCCCGTCCGCTACCCCTGCTGTGCTGTGATTAGATTAGTGAGTGCCGGCGAATGATTGACTGCCGGCACCCACTGATCGACTACATCATTCAGGGAAGGGAACTCTGTGCTGTAAACAACACAGAGCTCCGAATACTGACTGGGGATGGTGCTGTTTTTTTATTCCCTGTGAAGCAGGGAAAAAACAACAAGATCACTTAGTAAAAGCATTGCTTAACACACACAGTAAACATTGTTAGGCACACGTTGAACCCCTTGATTGCCCCTAGATGTTAACTCCTTCCCAGCCAGTGTGATAGTATAGTGACAGTGTATAGTATTAGCCGGGGCTGGCCCAAGACATTGTGCTGACTGGAACCAAGAATGAAATGCTGCCCCCGCCCCCCCCCCCACCAAAAAAAAAAAAAATAACACCCAACAAAAGGCCCCCACATCCATCATTTTATATAAATAAAAAATATTACATACAGTGGTGATCGGAAGTTTGGGCACCCCAGGTAAAAATTTGTATTAATGTGCATAAAGAAGCCCAAGGAAAGATGGAAAAATCTCCAAAAGGCATCAAATTACAGATTAGACATTCTTACAATATGTCAACAAAAGTTAGATTTTATTTCCATCATTTACACTTTCAAAATAACAGAAAACAAAAAAAATGACGTCTGCAAAAGTTTGGGCACCATTGATTTTTGAAAAAACTTATACCGTTGCTTAATGCTGTATAAGCAACGTTAAGAAATGTTAATCAGCCATTAGCAGCGTCAGACCTTTTTACAGCTTGACGCTGCAGCTCCAGAACGCACTGGTCCTGGGTTTTTTTTGCAGCTCAAAAACGTCAATGCCACTTGGAGCTCCTAAAAGCCCTGTGTGTGCATGAGGCCATAGAATAACATGGAGGGGCGTTTTTAAGCTGCAAAAAAAAAACATCTGACGTTCCTAACAGCAGCTGCAAAAACGCCCTCTGTGCATGGGGCCTTGCATATACCCAGTGACGGGACTGGCCTCAGGTGATACCCAGCAATGATACAAACCCTCCTACATAAGTGTACAACTGTTTATCTGCAGTCTTCTTCTCTACATCCTTTTTAAACTCCATAATTCATAAACCTTGTCTGAGAGTTCAGAAAAAAGTGAGCGGAGAGCTAAAGTTACACTCTGCAGAGCTCAATAAGGAGAGATCAAAGAGCTGATTGGAGAGAGGGGACAACCCCCCCCCCCTTTCACACAGCACACAGGAACAGAGCTGAGGATGTCAATCAGCTGGAGATAACTGGTATACCCCGTTACCATTTTTCTCTTGGTGTCAGTAAAACTTTTCAGAAGTGATTAGATGGAGGCAAGTACACAGAGGGATATGCTTTGTTCATATTTCATGTCTGAGATTTACAATCATTTTAAGGTAAATTAGCATTTAGCTAGTAGTAGCAGTTGAATTGTTTGGCTTTGCTTAAAGCTGAACTCCAGGAAAATTTAAAAACTCCTCCTTGCAGTGGGGTTGCCCCCGTGCTGCAAATGTTAAAGTGGATTTTTACCCCCCTATTTTTTTTAAACCCCCTACTTACCTGGTGGTGAGTTTTACACTCTTCGGGTTCTCAACCAACGGATCCAGAATTGTCCAGTGGGGACAGACAATTTGGAAAAGAATGAATAAATAAATAGTGCTATTAATGCAGAAGACTGGTGGAAGAGTAGAGAGGAGGGATTATGTTTTAGAAGACGAAGATCTGATTTAAATGCTGGTTTATGTCTAGAGCAGCGGTTGCAAACCAGTGGTCCGTGGAACAAGAAAAATGTGGTTGTTCCCAGGGGTTCTGCCGCAAATCAACATTATGTTAGATGTATACCGCCCAATGTTGTTTCCAGTGTTGTTCTCAATGCACTCTGACAGTCAGTACCGTCAGTGAGCATTGATGCTCGATGCATTCTCTGTAGTTCTGGCTCCTGTTACCTCAGAGGGAGGTGCCGGGAGTAGTGCAGAGAGTGGGAGGTGAAGAAGGAGTGGACTTCCACTGGCAGCCCTGATCACAGACTGTGGGAGGGAGCACAGAGATGGATAAGGAGGCGAGATCCAATGATGAGTATGTGTGGCAGCAGTGTGATGCAGAGTGTCGGGGAAGGGGGGACAGGGAGCCAGAGCATTGTGTTTAGAAGGCAGCAGTGTGATCCAGGGGGAGGGGGCAGAGAGCTGGAGCTTTGTGTGTGTAAGGCAGCAGTGTGATTCAGAGGGAAGGGGCAGAGAGCTGGAACATTGTGTGTATAAGGCAGCAGTGTGATCCAGGGGGAGGGGGGCAGAGAGCCGGGGCATTGTGTGTATAAGACAGCAGTGTGATCCAAAGGGAGGGGGCAGAGAGCTGGAGCATTGTGTGTATAAGACAGCAGTGTGATCCAGAGGGAGGGGGCAGAGAGCTGGAGCATTGTGTGTATAAGTCTCTTAAAATTAACTCAATATTTGCACAAGAAATGTTGCACTGGACACTTGCTTTTATATATATTTTTGGTTACTGGACACTTATTTATTTCTATATTGGACAATTTATTCTATTAATTGTACTCAGATCACGTATTTATTGGTCACTGGTTTTTACTAAGAATATTTATTTATACCACTAGATTTACATACACACTGTTTTCAGCGCTGTGCTAATTTATGTACTCCTATTGTGTGTATAAGGCAGCAGTGTGATCCAGGAGGAGGGGGGCAGAGAGTCAGGACATTGTGTGTATAAGGCAGCAGTGTGATCCAGAGGGAGGAGGGCAGAGAGCCGGGGCGGGGCATTGTGTGTATAAGGCAGCAGTGTGATTCAGGGGGAGGGGGCAGAGAACTGGAGCATTGTATGTATAAGGCAGCAGTGGGATCCAGAGGGAGGGGGTCAAAGAGCCGGGGCATTGTGTGTATAAGGCAGCAGTGTGATCCAGGGGGAGTGGGGCAGAGAACTGGAGCATTGTGTGTATGAGGCAGCAGTGTGATCCAGAGGGGGGAGCAGAGAGTTGGAGCATTGTGTGTGTGTATAAGGCATGTAAAATTCATGTTAGTGGTCTGCGGAAATCGAAATTAAGAGTTAATTGGTCCGTGAGATCCGAAAGGTTGTCAACCACGGGTCTAGAGCAACTTTTTTTCAACCAGGGTGCCCAGGCATCTTGGGGTGCATTGAGGTTTCTTCAGAGGTGCCTTTGCAAAATGCCTAAAAATTGCCCAAAATTGTATACAAGCCAGTGGGTGGGTGAAGCCTGCCTTATAGTTACACAAAGTGACGGGTTTTCATTATGCACCAATACAACCTTCTATCTGCTGACCTAACAACCAATGGCATCATCAGTTGATAAGGAGAATGTTAGCATAGCAACATTGTTTCACCCTCCCTTGCCTCTCTCCGTCACCTTTGGGGTCACATTAGCTGAGTGATGGAGAAAACCTGAGAAGAGAAACGTTGGAATACTAGTCAGAACCAGTTTGGAAAAGTGTATTTGCTTTGGAAGAATAAATCACCTCTTATGTAAAACTATTAGAACAGTTTTTACATTTTAGAATGGGGTGCCTACCGACTGTCCATAATTTTAAAGGGTGCCCTGACTGTAAAAAGGTTGAGAAACACTGATCCTAAAGCATTTTACTGACCTAAACCTCTACACCTGCAGGCTCCTCTGCTTTGCTAGACCAGTTCCTACAGCCTCATCCCACCTGCCCTCCTGTGGTTGGATACCCTCTGACATCATCAAGTCTGATGCAGGCCCATGGCTTTGCACCTGATATGAGGATGCAAAGGAACAGTCCACTGCCAGAGTGTAGGGGAGTGCCATCAGCAGAGGGAGCATAGGATCAGGTAAGTTAAAGTGTTTTTCCTGTCCCCTAGACATAAACAAGTTCAGGCTCAGCCCCACTGCCAGGGAGGGGTTTAAATTTTCCCAGAGTTTAAATAAGGTGCTATTGTTGGGCTGTGAGTCGCATTGTGCATTAAGTTTTATAGGCAGTGGCGGCCGGTATACTGAGGGCGCAGGGGCACCGCCCCCCCATCCATGCGTCCGGCCCCCTAATCTGCATGCAGGGACGCCGGACGCATGGAGCTTAATGGGCTTTATTTTTTTTTTGGCATCACCTCATTAGAGCCAGAGGCTCTAATAGGGCGATGCAAAGGGTGGTCCCGGGGCGCAGAGTAGTACGTCCCGAGCCCACCCATTGTGTGACAATAGCGAATGAAAATTCGCTATTGTCACACTGATCCTCCTCCTGGCCAATCAGGAAGCGCGTCCGATACGCGCTTCCTGATTGGCCGCAAGGCAAACCCCATGCCATTGGCTGGGGACTCTGGGGAGGACGGAGGCGGGAGCCGGGACCTGGGAGGACTGAGGACTCGCCAGTCGCCAGCACGCCGGAGAAGCTGTTTATAGGAATCTCTCTACACCCCCTAATCATTATTCCCAATACATTCCCATGGCACACATACCTGAAGAAGATTTGGGTGCTGCCACAACTGCCCAGGTTATCTGGTGTCAGTACATAGAAAAGACCTAATGCTGCCAGCACACAATGAATCCCTAATACCTTATCCAGCCATTGTAATACAGCATCACAGTGTCAGTGCAACCTTCTGTGGCCACAATAGGACCTCTTCATCAGACAAGTGCCTTGGGAAGAGCTCTTGTTCAGCTTAAAAACAACTCCCTGACACTGTTACTGTTGTATCTTTCATAAATGTTTGGAGAAGATCCTACAGATCCATGGTGTGTTGGAGACATGAGATCTTTTCTATGTGCTGACCATTCTTCTGTCCTCCAGACCCGTGTCTGACCAGAGCAGGATGAAACGTTAGACCTTCAGATGTGACATGACGCAGTATGACAAGGCAGTCTGTGAATGTTTATTAAACGTATAAACATGTATCCCTGCAGATTTACTCCTACAGAGTTACTATTGTGCTACATTTCATAATATTCATTGGCTTGATGTTAGACAGAGCAGTATGACACCATGGCCTTCACTAGGATTCCTAAAGTGTAACGTTGGGGAAAACATCAGGCGTATAAAAACACGCTGGGGTTCACATATATGTTCTTTGCATCAGGATTTTTTTTTTTAGTTCAACTGATGTCATTAACTGGAAAATTACTAATTTTTTAGGTTTTATTTCAATGGTGAAATATGGCTTCTCTGTACGCTTATGGGAGGGTTGCTTTGATGGGTTTACAGGAGGTGGAGAGAGTCTAGAGCCCCCAGTGTGCTGATTCCTTATAGTAGTTAGGGTTGTCACCTCATCCCTTTAATCCAGGACACACATTAATTACACAGGTTCTGAGGCTGATATAATGCACATAATGCACCAAGTGAATTTAACTGCTTCTGGACCGCCCGCAGCAGTTATACTGCGCCAGGCAGCCCCTCCTGCGCAAACCGACATAGATATATGTCGGTCGCGTGCCTGCAGCTAGGGGGCGAGTGCGTGCCACCGCCGGCACGCTCCCGCCCCCATTTGTCAGTAGGGACTCCGATGCACGGGGCAAGCGGCTCCTATTGCCGCCGGCCACCTGCGATCGCTCCCCGTTGAGAGAGCTTCTATATAGCTAATATCTATTATATATAAAAGCCCCGTACAGTTAGAATCACTCCCCTAGGCTCACACTTAACCCCTAGATCACCCACAGTGTTAACCCCTTCCCTGCCAGTGTCATTATTACAGTAACAGTGCATATTTTTAGCACTGATTACTGTAGCAATGTCGCTGCCCCCCCCCCCCCCCAAAAGCGTCAAAAATGTCAGTTAGGGGTCCGATCTATCTGCCGCAATGTCGCAGTCCTGCAAAAAAATCACAGATTATCATCATTAAAAAATGACAAAAATCTTTCCCGTAGTTAGTAGACGCGATAACCTTTGCACAAACCAATGAAAATACTCTTATTTCGATTTTACCAAAAATATGTTTCAGAAAACAAATTGGCCTAAAATGTTAAAAAGTTTTGATTTTTAAATTTTGTTTTTTTGGGAATGTTATATAGCAGAAAGTGAAAATGTATGTTTTTTTTTCAGATTTTTTGCTCTTTTTTTGTTTATAGCGCAAGAAATAAAAATCGCATAGGTGATCAAATACCACCAAAAGAAAGCTCTATTTGTGGGAAAAAAAGGCATCAATTTTATTTAGGTACAGCTTTGCTTGACCGCGCAATTTTCCGTTAAAGTAACGCAGTGGCGCATCACAAAAAATGGCCTGGTCATCAAGGGGGCAAATCCTTCCGGTCCAGAAGTGGTTAATTACCACCTTATTCAGCCACAGAACCTATTTGATTAATGTGTGTCCTGCATGCAGGGCAGGTGAATGGGGTCTGCACAGAGTCAGGTTGTGACTCTCCTTATGCTGTGCACCCACATAACATGACTGGAGTTGGGCCTGAAAGTTCACCTTTACCTTAAAAAGTGCCTCTGCAGGAAAGGGTTGTCTGTTCAAGGCTGCACAATTTGTTTTTTTAGCTACAAAGTTAAAGTAGGGCGGATTTCAAATACTGTAGATGCTGACTTTTACTTTTAGGGCACCTACCTGTCCAGGCATCCAGTGGTATCCTCACCCCAGCCGATTCTTGAATCGGCTCTCAGGTGCTGTTACCGCCATCTTGGCTAAGTGAAACCCGCTGTTAATCCTTGTGGCTTCACAGACGGTTTTCACTGCACATGTGCGAATTGTTCTGCGCTTTGTAAATGGGGAGGCTTCAGGGGAGGGGGGGGGTGAACTTCCAACTCACTACGAACTGAGCGAGAAGTGGGAGCGGGTACCTGCCAAATCCAAATACTTGCTCCCCCCAAAAGGTACCAAATGTGGCAGCAGAGGAGGGAGCTTCCCCTTTTTTGGGGGTTCTCCACTTTAAGTGTACATCTGTGTGAGGGTACTGTTTGCCCACCAGATGTTTTGTGCAGGCAGTCCCTTTCAGGTCAGTTAGGACACAGTCGCTGCACTAACACACCTGCACCAACAGGGCTGTCATATTGGGACCAGAGGCTGTGTCCATTCGGCCGCTGTGTCCCCAATGACATCAGTGGGACTGCCGACACACGGATGAATGGAACACGTGTGCATCCCCATGAAGGCAACTACAGCCCTTGCAAGGGTGTTGCCTTATCTACGCCTGTGTTCATGAGGCCTTACAGTCTCTACAGGGCTCTGAGGAAGAGTCAAAGCCTCGAAACGCGTCAGGCGTCATCCAAACAGGACAATGGACACTTGTATGGACTACTTCTGACACTCGAGCAATTGAGTTTGATACGATCGTTTTTCATTTCTTTTTGAGTAGCCATTGTTATGCTGTATCAATAAAGCCAACATTGAGGATAATGCACTAGGTCGGTGCGCCCTTTTTTGTGTTTTTCTTGTTTGCAGTACTGTTGGACTACCCCAGTCCTTTAAGGCAGCAAGTCCTTAGCCATCAGAGACGCCATATGTGAGTCCCGTGGGAAGAGTGGTCGGGGAGCTTGGATTTTGAGCGCAGGAGAAAGGTGTTTCATACACCACATTGTTTTGTTGCCTTATATACGCCTGTGTTCATGAGGCCTTACAGTCACCATAGCCCTCTATTAGGAAAGAAATGAATTTAAAAACAAATAGGTGATGGGTGACAATCTCATGGGGCCACTTTTTCTAGTTTTTTTCTTTTCTGACCCTAACATTTTATTGTGCTACATCCCATAGAAATGACCCCCCCCCCCCAGATCTAGGGCAGGATTTTAATGTCTGATAATGTCAAGAATTCTAGAGTTGTAGAGCAGTTTAGGATTGCTACATACAAAAAAAAAATGCCTTGACTTGGATTTTGGGAGATGAGAAGAAATCAGAGAGAACGGTTTTATTAGCAGAAGCTGCATGATCTGCAAATGAAATACCTTTCTGAGTTAAAAAGTTGTATAGCACTTCTCTGCAGAATGACATTCGTCCGGATTTCATTATACGAAGTGTTATATTGAAATGAAAGGGAGAGAACAGCGTGCTGAGAGAAGCCTTACAGAACGCCGGGACGTAAAGGCAGGGAATGGGAGTGGAACCTTTCAGGTTAAAATGACCTTAGGCTGATGTCACATGAGTGACTCTACTACTAGCAATCCTGCCACAGGCCATTTATCAAATCACCAATGGCAGAATCTCTACGAGGCTGCCTGCTTTGTCTCTGTCTGTATCTGAGAAAGCAAGCTGTCGCTCCCATCGCTAGCGATCTAGATTCAGCAGCATTTGCACCAGCAGCAGAGCGACATCTCACTGCGTCTGGCTGCAGTGAGTGATTCCATATTGACAGAGATGTATAGTAACTAAGTAGAACTACTTCACTACTGTACTTAAGTACCGAAAGGCGAAATCTGTACTTTCCTAGAGTAGAATTTTTTTCTCCTACTTCCACTTTTACTTCACTACATTTTTTCGATGATTTCAATACTTCTACTCCGATATTTTTTTTTGTGCTGCATAGTTACTCGTTACTATTATAAAAATTACCACTGCCAGAACAGTAGATGGCAGGTTTCATGAAGCTCAAAACATGTGTATTATCAGCGCATACGAAAATAAAAGCTACTGTATGTATAAATAAAAGCTGCATTTGAAATAATAAAAAACAATATGATGTTCAAACTTTTGACTTCTTTCTTTAACCACTTGCCGACTGCTCACTAGAGCACTACTGCGGCAAAGTGGCTCGATAACGCCTGGCGACGTAGTACTACGTCACCAGACATTCCCCTTTCTCGGCCCTCCAGAGGCTCGCTCCCGCTGTGTTCAGTCACAGCGGGAGTCGGGCCAGGGGAGGAGCTGCGGTGATCGCCGCTGCTCTTCCCCGATCGTCGGGGAATCGAGTGTGGAGATCCGCCCGCTTGTGTAAACACAAGCGGGCGGATCTCCTAAGTGACAGGCAGGGACAGATTGCAGGGTTCAGCATAGCTGAACATGCGATCTGTCCCTGTCTCACTCAGTCACCTCCCCCCACACACGTCAGTAAGCACCAGGCATACAAAAAATGGCACTGGCATAATGCCAGTGCCATTTTTACAGTAACAGTGCATATATATAGCACTGATTACTGTAGTAATGTCACTGGTACCCCCAAAAGTGTCAAAAATGTCGGTCAACGGTCTGATCTGTCCGCCGCAATGTCGCAGTCCCGCCAAAAAAAATCGCAGATCGCCGCCATTACTCATTAAAAAAAAACACCAAAAATGACAGAAATCTTTCCCTTAGTTAGTAAACGCAATAACTTTTGCGCAAACCAATCAAAATACGTTTATTGTGATTTTGTTTACCAAACATAGGTAGCAGAAAACAAATTGGCCAAAAATGTAAAAAAAAATTGATTTTTACATTTTTTTGGGGGGGAATTTTATATAAAAAATGTGAAAAATATTGTTTTTTTTTCAAAATTTACGCTCTTTTTTTGTTTATAGCGCAAAAAGTAAAAATTGCACAGGGGATCAAATACCACCAAAAGAAAGCTCTGTTTGTGGGAAAAAAAGGACGTAAATTTTGTTTGGGTACGGCGTTGCATGACCGCGCAATTATCAGTTAAATTCGCACAGTGCCGAATCGCAAAAAGTGGCCCAGATGTAAGACAGCAAAATCTTCCGGTGGTAAAGTGGTTAATAACTACATAACACAGTACGGGTACTTTTACTTTCAGTACTTGAGTAGCAACATTTTTTAAAAAACTACTTGCAATACTTAAGTACAAAAAATGTTGAATACTTTAGTACTTCTACTCAAGTCACTTTTTGATCGAGCACTTGTACTTTTACTCAAGTATGGGTTTCGAGTACTTTATACAACTCTGCATATTGACAGATCGACAGCCTTTTTAGGGATCTTCTTGCTGGTGATCTGTATCTAGTGACAGAATCATCTGCATTGCAATGTTGTCGATTTGTAAATTGTTTTATTTTTGTTTCAAACTTTTTATTAAAGAGAAAATACATTACAGAATACAACAAGACAAGAAACTTACAATCCATAATATAAATGATTAAGAAATTGTTTTATTTTTAAAGCTGAACTCAAGTTAATCAACTAAATACAATTTTAATAGTCCATATATATTGTTTGACTTGTCAACCAGACACCCCTGCCAGGTAGCATGGACCAATGACCTCAAGTTCAGCAGAACAACTTGGTCAAAAACACACCCCCTGATCTGCTGATTGGACAGTTAAGGAGCAGCAGCACACTGAGGTCATTCTTTTTCTCACTCAGCTCTGTTCTGTCCGCTAAAAACAGACGGATGGGGATTGGATTGGATGACAGTCGGATGGAAACAGACAGATGGGGATCGGATGGAAACAGACAGTCGGTCCGTTTCCATTTGACAGCCCATAGAGGACAGCGGCTGTGTCCGTGTTTGCTCTGCATCAGCAGAACAGATACAGACCTGTCACCTGCCTACTTAGCGGAGATCAGTGGAGAGATCCCTTGCTAAGTCGGCAGATCTTCTTGCGGTCATCGGCAGTGTGAAAGGGACCTAACTGAACAAGCTGAAGTTAGAAGCTGATTGGCTATCATGCACAGCTGCACCAGATTTTGCATTCTCCAGTTTTAGTAAAGCCTTTCACACGGGCTTTCCGATCCGGTCCGCCTGTTTTTCAGGAGGACCGGAGCAGATGCTCCTTGCAGCCCTATGGAGCGGCGGATGTCAGCGGAGACATCTCTGTTGACACCCGCTGCTATCCGATCCGATCCTGTCCGTGAAATCCGGACGGATGGAAACCCTATTTCCCATCCGTCTGGAGGATCGGATCGGATAAGATCAGATGAAAACGGACAGGCGGTCCGTTCTCATCTGATCTCCTATAGAGGAGAGCGGGGCTCTGACAGCTCCGTCTCTGCACACAGAGCGGAGACGGAGCTTTCATTCGCCTGCTCAGCGGGGATCGGCGGATCGATCCCTGCTGAGCAAAACGGAGTCCGTCGGGCGCACCGCCCGTGTGAAAAGAGCCTAAATCAACCCCCGCTGAGACAAGCTCTGGTACCTAATTCAGTATTATACTCCCTAACATTTTTTTTATCGGAGCTCCTTGTAGCTTCATGCCATATTGTCCTAGTGTGCACTACACTGCACTGCGTTTGCAAGGCTGCTTTTGTCCTCACCCAGTTTTCTTTCTGAGTTCACTCCATTCGGCTGCTTGAATAGCCAAACCTCAATGACTTCACTCACACCCATGCACATGGAACAATACACATGCACATTGCTACAATACAGAGCGTGTGCCCTGATGTACTCTGAGCTGTGCATGCATGGCTCAGTGTAAATTACCACTGACAGGTAGGTGGAAGCAATTATGGCAGAGGAGACAATCTCTTCTGTCATAAAATATATAATACCATTTTAACAAAACTGAAAAAAAAATTGGGAGCAGGTAGGCTCTTTATTGCAGACATACTAGGGTGATTTTACTGAAGGCAGATAGACTGTGTACTTTGCAACCCCAGTTGCACTTATTTTCCCCAGAGTAAATGTGGTGAAGCTTCGCTTTGTAAAGAATACCCAACCAGGTGCAAGGAAAACAAAAAACAAAAAAAATGTTTTCTCTTACGTCCTCCGACAGCCGCAGCTGCTCATTAAGCCTTCACGAGTGGGTAATGGCGTCCTCTGGAGGAGTAAGCTAGGCAGTTTGAAATGTTAATGAAAAACTTTCTACACTTAGACACACCTCCAGGGGTGCCGTCCCTCAGCCATTATCCTGATACAGTTACCACTGTCCTTCAGCTTTATGCTGCCTAGCATCCAGGAGTAGGCTAGGTCTTCCCAGCTGGGACCTGGTGTCTCAGTTTCTTTATGTTTTTTCTTATTCTGGGTTAGCTCCTGTTGAGCTTTTGTTGCCCCGTTGGCTCAGTTGTTTTTTCTGGCCTGGTTGATACGTTGTCTTTTCAGTAGGTTGCGTCTTCCCACCCCTCACACCTGCACTGCTTTGGGACGTCCCACTTGTGAAGGCTTAATGAGGGCTGCGACTGTTGGAGGACGTAAGAGAAAATATAGTTTTTGTAAGAACCTTCAACAGACGCAGTCCCCGCCCCTAGGTTTTTTGGATTGTGGGGTTATTCCGGTACTGCTTGCTACAAAACTGAAGGACAGTGGTAACTGGTTCAGGATAAAGGCTGAGGGACGGCCCCCTGGAGGTGTGTCTAAGTGTAGAAAGTTTTTTATTAACATTTCAAACTGCCTAGATTGCTCCTGTAAAGGGGGCCATTACCCACTCGTGAAAGGCTTAATAAGTGGCGGCGACTGTCGGAGGACTCAGAGAAAAGAGTTTTACGGTAAGTTCTTACAAAAACTCTATTTTTGCTTGCTTGCACATGATTGGATGATGGAAATCAACAGAGCTTTACCATGTTTACTAAGTTCTGGGGAAAATGAGTGCAACAGCACTTTCAAAGTGCGCAGTCTTTTTGCCTTTGATAAATCCACCCCAGTATGTATTTTTTTTTTTGTTTTGGTCCCCTTTAAAAATGGTATTAAACGTGAATATAAAATAAATGCTCAGAGGTAGAGTTTTTATAACAGAATAGATGGTCCCATCTTTGGACGCATCAAATCACGAGTGTTAGCGTCTTTGATTGTATTTTGCGCATTTGCACTTACAGTTCTTGCACACTTTTAGGTTTTATAGTGGGATTTTTAATGCAAAAGAGACATGCTTTGCCTGTACTGCATTAAAACTACTTACCTGCCTGTCAGCCCTTGTACAGGGAGCAGTGCATGCGCAGCTTGATGTACAAATTCAGCGATGCTGATCTTGACTGAACACCTGCTCATGTGTGGGAGTGATGTCATCCCTGCTCAGCCAGTGACAGCGGTCGAGACCCGGAAGCTGGGCATCCGAAGATGTCAGCGACCAGATGGGAAGTCCAAGGAATCCGCATTGCTGGATGTGAGGCAGTGCCGACACAAGGTCATCCAGCGCACAGGGCAAGGATGCCAAACTGCGCCGCCCCCTTCCCTTAGGGTTTGGGTCAAGGTGCCCCCCCATCCCTGCAATAAACCATTGCGTCCAGGGCAACTGTCCCTTCTGCCCACCCCTTGTCCTGGCCCTGATGTGAGGTGAGTATTGTTCAGCTTTTCCTCACTACAGCAACATTTTCTTATTTTGTTCCTTCCCCCTCCCTCTTAAACAAATGGTTAAAAAAAAGTTATATTGTTTATCTTTCTGTTAATTTTTGTGCTGCAGGGCTGCATTTCCTGATTTCTGGCCTAGGCCATACTGCTTTGTGGGATTGTTATGTCACAGCTATCCCAGGAGGCAGTGTTACCAAGCCGCCACTTTGCAATCAATTTCTGTTCATGCAAAGATGCCCTGTCAGTCTCTGCCAAGTACCTGGAAGAGGCCAGTGGCGCATCTGCACACATGCTGGATTTTGTAAAATGGTGGTGTGGAAATGGGGGGGCATTAATGCTAAAGTTCCCCTAAGTTCCACTGTAAAGCCCAACTAACTGCTCATTTTGTCCAAGGGAGAGGAGAAAGTTGTATACTCACCTTATCCTCCGCTCCACAGGCAAACAGCACTCCCCCACATTTCAGCAGTTGACTGCTCCTGACTTCCTCACATCCAGAGCAGGTCTATGGGTGTGATGACGTCAGGGACAGTTCACAGCTAGACTGCGGGGGGTTGAGGCAGGAACCAAAGGGACTCTCTTGTGTGGGGAGGTTTGTAGGATTAGGAAAGTATACTGTATCTCTGTTCTCCAATCCAGCTATGTCCAAACTATGGCCCTTCAGCTGTTCAGGAACTACAATTCCCACAATGCCTAGTTATGTCTGTGAATGTAAGAGATTTACAATGCCTCATGGGAATTGTAGTTCCTGAACAGCTGGAGGGTCATAGTTTGGTCATAGTTTGGACAACCCTGTCCTAGACACAAACGAGCAGCCCCACTGCATGGGAAAACTTTTTTGTTGCCTTGAGTTGAGCTTTAAGCGTCTTCTTTTCCTCAATGAAAATATATTTACTAGGAGGAGGAGATGGTTGCTAGGAGCAAAATCAGGTGTTCTCAGATGCTTCCATTGTTTGAGGCCAAAATCACATGACCATGCCCTAAAGAAGCGTGTGCCTTTTTTTCTGAGCAACAACATATTGCTCAGATGTGAATGGGCACATTACAGTCACACAGAAATCTGAGTGTTGAAGCACTTCTAGAAATGTGCTACAAACAGCAAAGGTGCTCAGAGGAGTTAGTGGCTGTTTACCTCTGCTGTGTAGCAAGTCATTGTTTTCCTTTTCTTCATACAGCCTAAGTATTTTGCACAGAACAGCCCCGATCCTCTTCTAGGCTCACCGCCGGTGCTCCTGGCTCCTTCCCCTCGCCAAGTGCCCTTATAGCAATGATGGTGAACCTTGGCACCCCAGATGTTTTGGAACTACATTTCCCATGATGCTCAACTACACTGCAGAATGCATGAGCATCATGGGAAATGTAGTTCCAAAACATCTGGAGTGCCAAGGTTCGCCATCGCTGCCCTATAGCAACCTGCTTGCTATGGGGGCACTTGTGCATGCTCATTCCTAAGTTGGCTCTGTGTGTGTCCATTGACACATAGAGCTGTCTTGCCCCCACATACCTCTCACTCCTCACTGGCTGTGATTGGCATAAAGGGGGTAGGTATAAAGGGGGCTGGGGGGTGGGGGGGGGGAGCTGCATGGATACATTTTTTTTACCTTAATGCAGACAATGCATTAAAGCGGAGTTCCGACCTATTTTGCAACTTTAGTGATTCCTGGAGTGCTCACTATGCTGATCAACAATTGGGCATTTTCAATTTTTTTCCGGGGTCCCTTACCTTATTTTCAGGGCATTTTTGATTGTAGAAAATAAGTGAGATATACTGAGGGTACCACTCCTGCCACATCCCTGGAACGTATATAAAAAGACAAAGAGAGAGGGATGAGAAGATCCCACAGCTAGCTGGGGTCTCTACAGTCTCTCACATAGAAATGGGACTTTTAGGGCTAGGAGTGGAGATCCTGATGAAAATGAATACACCAAAGATATATAAAAAGTATCGCATTTATTAGTATAGGCTTAAAAATCTTATATAAATATAAGATTTTTAAGCCTATACTAATAAATGCGATACTTTTTATATATCTTTGGTGTATTCATAGCTAGCTGTGGGATCTTCTCATCCCTCTCTCTTTGTCTTTTTATATGCATTTTTGATTGTACTTCCTCCTTCTCCCCCCTCTGTGGCCACAGCCACCGACATCACTTCCACCTTTGCATTGCATCCTGGGAGCTGTTTGTCATCACTCCCAGGAGGCTGGAATCAGGAAGAACTCCCAGAACACTCCCTGGAATCAGGAAGAAGGACACAGCAGATTACACTGCGGCTTTAGATGCCCACATCCAAGATGGCCACGCTCAGACAGCGTTTTTAAAAGTAAAATTTTGACTAAAGTCCAATACTGTACACCTTGTAAGTATGAAAATAGTGGTTCTGTAAAGGGCGATGGATTAGTATTATAGGGTTATTTTTAGTTAAAAAAGATATTTAAGGCCGGAACTCCGCTTTAAGGTAAAAAAACCTTCTGCCTTTAGAACCACTGTAGAAGCCCCTCTATATAAGCCTATGTGTCCATGCACACATAGGCGTTTAAAAGAGGAGCAAAAGAGGAGCATTTACAGGCTGTAAAAAAACTCACCAAAGGCAGGTTCAGAAGAGGAACTCAAAGCGGAGTTCCACCCATAAGTGGAACTTCCACTTTAGGTAGTCCTAACCCCCTGACATGCCACATTTGGCATGTCATTTTTTGGGGGGGAGAGCGGGTACCTAGTTTTGACAGGTACCCGCTCCCACTTCCGCTCGAAGCGCCACGGCGCCCTGAACGGAAGTTCTCCTCTTCCCCTCCCTCCCTGCAATCTTCTGGGACATGTCAGAGGTCCCAGAAGATTGCCGGCCAATCAAGACACGCAGCGCAACTCGCGCATGCGCAGTGTGTACCCGGCTGTGAAGCCGCAAACTGTCACAGCCGGGTGCCCACACCAGTGATGCCGGCGCCGCCGAGACCAGAGGGAGAGGATCGAGGCTTCGGGCGGCCGCATCGCTGGACCGTGGGACAGGTGAGTGTGTTTATTAAAAGTCAGCAGCTACACTTTTTGTAGCTGCTGACTTTTAACCACTTTACCACCGGAGGATTTTCCTGCTAAAAGACCAGGGGTTATTTTGCGATTTTTTACTGCGTGACTTTAACGGCGTATTTTGATTGGTTTGCGCAAAAGTTATCGCGTTTACTAACAAAGGGAAAGATTTTTGTCATTTTTGGTGTTTTTTTTTTTAACGAGTAATGGCGGCGATCTGCGATTTTTTTTGCGGTACTGCGACATTGCGGCGGACAGATCGGACCCTTGACTGACATTTTTGACACTTTTGGGGGTACCAGTGACATTACTGCAGTAATCAGTGCTATATATATGCACTGTTACTGCAAAAATGACACTGGCAGGGAAGGGGTTAACAGTATTGGACAGGGAGGGGTTAAGTGTGTCCTAGGGGCGTGATTCTAACTGTGTAGGGACATGGCTACTAGTGTAAAAACAAAGATCAACAGTTCTACATAGTAGAACTGTTTGATCTTCACTTTTACACAGGGAGAACTGACAGGTGGCTTGTTTACACAAGCCGCTCTGTCTTTCTCCCGCTGTAGCGGCGATCGTAGTGTGACCGGCGGACATCGGGTCCGCCAGTCACACTCCCGCACTCCTCCGTGAACGAGCCGAGGCGGGCGCGCGCCTCGGCGGGCGCGCGCCCGCCCGCTATTGGCTCTGGAAGGAGTGACAGGCGAGCGACGTAGACCTACGTCACTCTGCCTGGCCGGGGCCGACTGCCGCAGTAAATATACTGTGCGCAGTCGGCAAGCGGTTAATAAACACAGAAAAGGCTGGAACTCCGCTTTAAAGCGGATCTCCAGTCACCTGTGGTAAGATAAAAGTCAGCAGCTACAAAAACAGCCACTCATCTGTCTCAGGATCCAGCGAAGTCAGGTGGTCTCACAGTTCCCTGTGCCAGCATCTTCACTATGGGCACTCGGCTGTGACAGTTTGCGGCTTCACAGCCGGGTGCCTACTGCACATGAGCGAAGCAGGTGTCTGTGGAAATTGGGCACCCGCGAAGACCCCCCCTCCTCAAAAGTGCCAATTGTGCGGGGGACGAGTCCTTAAGGCGAAACTTCCCCTTTTGGGTGGAGTTCCGCTTTAAGAGCAGCAACAACACTATACGCATCCAAACATGCATAAACATGAGATGTATAAAGCATAAGTGCGGTAATGTATTTTAATGTTTGACCAGTAGAATGCATTTATGCTCAAATGTTATGCTCAAATGTTAAAAGCACCTACCGTAAATGTGTGTGCAATGCGCAGCAATTAAGCAGCATTTTCCTGCCCGTGTGCATGAGGCCTATAGCTGTTAAAGCACTGCCAGAGTTTTGTTTTAAGTGAATACGTTTATGAGGCATAGATGTCTAATTAATACAGAAGTTTACTGATGTTTAATATGATTAAAACTAATCTAATTAGCAAAAATAAACAGGAACAAATGTTTGACCTTGTGTATGTGGATCTGTATGGACAGTTTTTAATTATTGGATAAACACTTTGACAATGGTAGTTATAGTGACATCTAGAGGCTATAAAAGGGTACTGCCTGCTCAGGTAAAGAAACGTTTGTAAAGCCAGACCCTAGGAATCATGTTCACATTTTTTTTAACATTGCCTTTTATATACTAATGATCAACTGTTAAAAAAATGTCAGTATAAACTGTATTCATTTAAACTAGGGGTCAGAAATAAATACGTTTATCAAGTTAAAATTTCCGGTAGGTCCACAAACGATCATATTTTATAAAAATATGTCCAACTGCTTTCAATGCGTTTTTATTCTTGACCCTCTAATATGACACATTTACCAGTACTTGACAGAGGACATTTAACCGTTCACTTTTGATTCAGTGATACGACCAAAGATACAGTCAGCTGTAAACACTAGGGAGCAAATTTATAAAGCAGTAAATGTGACTTTCATCAAATATTCACTTATCAATGTTATTGAAAGCACATGCACCATGACTGTGTTGATGGGGGCATGGAGCGATTGTCTTTCCTGCAACCTGTGTTTGCAGCTGTTGGCAAACATCACAGATTTTTGCCAACAGCTACAGCTGGGAAGCCTGTACAAAGCAATGACAGGCTGAGGAGAGCTGCTGCTGTTCCACACATCAGGCAGTTTCCTGCAGTTAAGGACAGATGATCAGTCCTGGCCAAAAAATGTCAGATGACCAATCCTGGCCAAAAAATGTCAGCACCCAGGGCCAATCATCTGTGCCTAACCACAGGTAACATCTAGATGTGTGGATACATGCAAAAAACAGTGGACAGCCGTGACTGCTGTTAACTTGGCTTTGCTTTGTACAGGCTTCCCCAACCACCCGTGATTTCAGGTGCAGAAAGCCAAAGGCATGGTCATGTGATTTTGGCCTCAAACAATGGAAGCACCTGAAAACTCCTGATTTTGCTCCTAACAACCATCTCTTCCTTCTAGTAAATATCCTTTCATTGAGGAAAACAAGACGCTTAAAGCTCAACTCAAGGCAACAAAAAAGTTTTCCCATGCAGTGGGGCTGCTCGTTTTTGTCTAGGTCACAGGGTTGTCCAAACTATGACCTTCCAGCTGTTCAGGAACTACAATTCCCATGAGGCATTGTAAATCTCTGACATTCACAGACATAACTAGGCATGATGGGAATTGTAGTTCCTGAACAGCTGAAGGGCCATAGTTTGGACATAGCTGGATTGGAGATAAGGGATACAGTATACTTTCCTAATCCTACAAACCTCCTCACACAAGAGAGTCCCTGTGGTTCCTGTCTCAACCCCCCACAGTCTAGCTGTGAACTGTCCCTGACGTCATCACACCCAGGGCCAATCATCTGTGCCTAACCACAGATAACATCTAGATGTGTGGATACATGCAAAAAACAATGGACAGCTGTGACTGCTGTTAACCTGGCTTTGCTTTGTCCAGGCTTCCCGGCTACAATTGTCCCCAACCACCCGTGATTTCAGCTGCAGAAATCCGGTGACGGCTCTGTTTACAAGTATGAATGAGGCCTAAGTCCTTTACCGTACAAATATCGTCCCCCACCTTTTGATGTTTTGGTCCTACTTGCATCTTGGAACCCTCGGTCTTTAGTGTGACCCTTATCCCATTTTATTTTTCAAGGTTTGATTCTTCCATTGATGATCCTAATCATATAAACGTAGTGGAAGATGTGTTTGGGGAAGAGGGAACTAATCTTACACTTGCATTTTACATCACATTGTCTGCTTGGCCATGGAGCAGATTATGACTGGTACTCACAAAGCCATGATTTTAGACTGGGTGGGCACGTTTATTACCACCTGCTGTTACTCTAAGATCTTCTAGCCTATGGCTACCTTTTGATGTCTGAGCCATCAAGGCTTCTCTGCAGTACAGTGATTTGAAGAGGGGCCTTTGATCAATGAAAATAAGATAAGATTGCTGTAAGAAGGAGGCTGGTATAAAACCTGCATAAACTTGCAATGGGTGAACGGGGAATTCAGACAGTATGAAAATCAGCCCCTTAATAATGGACCAACCAAGAGTTAAAAAAAACATATTTGGTTACATAGAAGAGCTATGGCCACTGCTGTACACATTAAATTTTGAACAAATGTAGGGTTAAATCATTACTCATATTTTCTTTGTAGTTTTGTATTCGGAAAACCAGAGCCCAGCAATATTTCTGTTTGGATATAGCTGCAAAAAATTGACAGTGAGAATTTCCAACCTCCGCACATTACTGTGATGGGAAATAGGAAGTTGAGTGGAGGCCAAGAGATGTTCATTGTTCTGTCACACCATTCACTGGGCTGCCAAAACAAACCCTGAAGGCAGACACAAAGTGGACCTTGATTTGGAGTCTTGTTTGAAGGACCACAATAAAACCTTGAACAGAGTCCAGAAAGCAGGATTTGTGTGTGAAATGATGATTGTACACATTAAAAATAGACAGTGAGGCAGTTAGCCGCAGAGTGAGATTAGTGTAACTGTCCAGAAACAATTTAGACATTTACTAAGTCTACCTTCTGATGTATGGTACGACAGTAAGCTCATATGTTTATTACATTTTTTCTGTCTAATGCGGCCAACCAAATTCTTCTGTGCTGTTTGGGTAATGGTTGCTATGGCCATTATCCATAATAAGTGACATTAAAGGTACAAATTTCAGGTAAAAAAATGTGCACTTGCAATTATTATTATTATTATTATTATTTTTTTTTTTTTGTAAGAGCCTAGAAAGCATTGCACCATATCATTGGTGCCATGCAGGACTCCTGCAGTGTAAGACGTCTGCAAGACATACATCGTACATCATAGGGGCAGGGAGTTTCACACTGACAGGAAGACTTGAGATCACTAAACAGGGCCGTGGTAGATCATTGAGATCTACAAGCCGACAGCCACAAAGGATGTTGGTGCTTGTAGTTCATTCACATAACTCTGTGAATAAATAATGTGGCTGTTTGGGCGGAGTGCTGCACGGCCACGCCCCTTTTCAAAAAGTGACAGCTGGAACAGGGAAATTCTCCCATTACTGCTGTCACACAGAGGCAGCAGATCCCTGAGCTGCTGCAGAAGTGGAATCATGCTACATGTTTCACCCTAAAAACAGGTGGAACATGTATGTAACTTGTTACTGAAGGTGAACTTATCATTTAATGCAGAGAATACTTTAAGGCAAAAACTATTTTGGCTTTAGAACCACCTTAATTCATTCTTTTGACATTTTTGTATACTTTAGTTTTTTTTCTATGAAATCCACATTTTGAGGATGAAGTTACTGAATTTATTATGTTCTCATACTGTGCAATTTATAGGCAGCCTAAGGCCCCTTTCACACAGGCGGACCGTTCAGATCCACCTGTCCGTTTTTTTGGCGGATCTGAACGGTCCCCCCATGCAACTCTATGGGGGATCGGATGTCAGCTGAGACATGTCCGCTGACATCCGATCCAATCCGTCAATTCTGGACGGATGGAAACCCTATTTTCCATCCGTCCAGCGGATCGGATGGTCCGTTCCCATCCGATTTCCCACATAGAGATGCATGGGGAACTGACAGCTGTGTCTCCGCACACAGCGCGGAGACACAGCTGTCATCCTCCTGCTCAGCGGGGGATTGGCGGCTCGATCCCCCGCTGAGAAAAACGGAATCCGTCCCAAGGACGGATAGTGTGAAAGGGGCCTTAGGCCCCTTTCACACATACAGTCCGTTTAGTTCATCAGTTCAGTCACGTCAAAATGTATCAGTTTTCCATCTGTTTTTCATACATTTTTCATCCATTTTTCGACAGTTGTTATCTGTTTTTCGTCAGTTGTCATCTGTTTTTCGTCAGTTGTTATCCGTTTTTCATCCATTGTCATCCGTTTTTCATCCGTTGTCATCCGTTTTTCATCCATTGTCATCCGTTTTTCGTCCGATCCATTTTTTTGACGGATGAAAAACAGGGCATTCATCCGTTCATAAAAACGGACATTGACGGAAGCGGATGAAAATGGATGTTAACTGATGATCATCCGTTGTCATCTGTTTTTACATAGAGATACATTGATGTCCGTTTTTCATCCATCAACGGCCTTAGGGCTCTTTCACACGGCCGCTCCGATTTTTTATTCCGCTGCAGCACTTTTTTTTTTTTTTCCACAGACAAGGATGACACTTGTGTCATCCGCTCCGTATGTCTGCTTATCATCCCATCCGTTTGCGGATGATATACGGACATAATGTATGTCTATGGGGATTGCAGATGTCAGCGGATGACACAGCTGACATCCGATTTTGCATCCGTTCCGTTTTTTAAACGGAAGAAAAATAGGGTTCTGTTACGTTCCAAAAAACGGAACAGAACTGAAAGGACGAAAATAGGATGTCAGCGGATGGTCATCCGCTGACATCCGCAATCCCATTGACATGCATTATGTCCATTTTTCATCCGCAAAAAAATGGGATGAAATACAGACATACGGAGCGCCCGTGTGAAAGAGCCCTAAGAAAAACTGGATTCTATTACTGTAATTGCTAGTTGCCTGCTTGGTATGCTGACATGTCTGCCTTAAAAGAGTAAGTTCATCCAAAACCCAAAACTTTTTCGTTCTTAGTTTTGGATTGAGTGGGAAAGGGATTTTTACTCCTATCCCGCACACAGAGAGATTTCCCTTCTCTTTCTGTCCGGCTGGATTTTTAACTAGAGAGGATGTGAAGGGAACCCTCCAACAGTAACACGAACAGAAATACAAATGCTGTTTTTTAGTATAGTAGGGGAGGATAGAACCCATGTAGGGGAGGATAGAACCCATGTAGGGGAGGATAGAACCCATGTAGGGGAGGATAGGACCCATGTAGGGGAGGATAGGACCCATGTAGGGGAGGATAGGACCCATGTAGGGGAGGATAGGACCCATGTAGGGGAGGATAGAACCCATGTAGGGGAGGATAGGACCCATGTAGGGGAGGATAGAACCCATGTAGGGGAGGATAGGACCCATGTAGGGGAGGATAGAACCCATGTAGGGGAGGATAGAACCCATGTAGGGGAGGATAGAACCCATGTAGGGGAGGATAGAACCCATGTAGGGGAGAATAGAACCCATGTAGGGGAGGATAGAACCCATGTAGGGGAGGATAGAACCCATGTAGGGGAGGATAGAACCCATGTAGGGGAGGATAGAACCCATGTAGGGGAGGATAGAACCCATGTAGGGGAGGATAGAACCCATGTAGGGGCTGTATTTCTTTACCTGTTTGCCTGAGCTCCTCCTCTTAAATTCCTCTAGGTTGTGTATTATGTTAAGATGCCAAACTCAACACTCCAATGTACTAACTGATTGTTTCCCTGGCTGTTTCTGAAGCTTGATCCTTTATATCTGTATATCTCAGTGTGGATTGTGCTCCGGACTGTTGGATTCCAAAATAAACAGAATTTAAATAAAGTGTATTTTTTTGTAAATGTTACTGTTGAAGATGTTTTCCCTTAAGCCAGCCAATGATGGTGCAATTTGCAGCATTGTTAGAGGCTGCATGAAAGAAATTTGCTCTCCTATGGAGCTATTCTATTTTCCCGGAGGTGGCGGGAGAACACAGTTATTATTGCTAGCGGCTATAGCCTCTGGCAATAATTGCATGCTGGTTGTATCTGAGTTGATTTATTAATCAACTTGGCTACAATCAGCCTTGCCCATACATGATTCGAATTTTGGCCAGTCCCTGCTGAACCATCTGATATTCGAACCGTCTGTGGCCGGCTTTATTCTCTGCCTTGTGAAACTATTGTCAGTGAGACAGGAAGGGTAAATCTCTCTAACATAGCCCTGTAAAACAGTAAAAACCCAACAAGAGTTCTAATCCTTCTTTACTCTATCCAAAACTAGAAGAATTGTTGGCTTGATAAACACTTTAATGTACTAAAGGGGCTCTGACAATAAAAAAATAAAATAAATAACAAAACGTCTAGCAGATGAAAGGGGTAGGCATCCAGATAGTGGGCAACATTTTTTTTCCAGTGATGGCTTCATCTTGTCAGTAACCAAGAGCAAATATACAAACAAGGACTTCACTCTGACTTTCTTGTTCTGCACACCTCTTGTCCGGTAAGGAAGCATTACAATATACAGTGTCATAGCTGGAAAACTAGCATGATCAGGAGGAGTTCAGCAATGGAACTTTCCATATTTTACTTCGGAAAGATTTATATTAGCAAGTAATTCCAGTGTGAGAAACATATTGCAGTATTCAGCGGATGAGAGCTTGCTGCCAGTTGGTTTGTCTAGTCACATCTTCTAGAGCAGTGGTCCTCAACTCCGGTCCTCGGGGCCCACTAACTGGCCAGGTTTGCAAGATAACTAAATTACATCACAGGTGATCTCATTTGCTGCTCAGTGATTGCAGTATCCTAGTCTGCATCTCCCCAAGGTAATACTTAAAATCTGGCCTGTTAGTGGGCCCCGAGGATCGGAGTTGAGGACCACTGTTCTAGAGTTCCCAGCTCTGCCTATCTGTAATGAATAGATACATTGGAGGGGAACTCCTATGACCTGCAGATAGTAGCAGATACTGCTTAGAAAACTGGGGAGATTTGCAAAGAATTGTGCAGGTTACATACTAATAAAATATCTGTACATTTCTAATTATGAGTAGGCAATTTTGCAAATATGTTCAGCTGCCTATAATTGCAGATCTGCTTATTATTTCATACTGTTTTTTCACTAAAGAAATCTTCTGCTTAGGCTTTTATTTTATGTCCAGAGTTTCGTGAGCGGTATTGAGCTTTGTCACTGCTGTTCATTCATTCTGTTATATATGACTGTCCCCTAATAATGGTATGTTTCTTTTACAGAAAGAGATACAAGCCATGAGTCAGTGCAGCCACCCCAATGTTGTAACCTATTATACCTCATTTGTGGTGAAGGAGGAGCTGTGGCTGGTTATGAAGTTACTAAGCGGAGGTAATGTAAATGTCATGTATGTCAACTGACAAAGCCTGGTGACAAGATATTCTGATGACTTAGTGTTGCAGGAGTAGGGTTTCTCAACTATATTATTAGAAGCCATATTTACATTCACGATTCCCAGTATAGCTTGAAGAGATTATATCCTCTAAATCAGGGGTCTCCAAACTTTTAAAACAAAGGGCTAGTTTACTGTCCTTCAGGCTTTAGGGGGGCTGCACTAGGGCCAGTGGAAATAGAAAATGTCCTGGCATCAGTGGGAGTAAACATTGCCCTATCATTGGTTTTAACAGGAGGAATAAGTGCCCCATTGTTGGTTTTAGCAGGAGAATTAATGCCCCATGGTTGATATCAGTGGGAGGAATAATGCCCCATTGATGGTGTCAGTGGGAGTAATAGTGCCCCATCATTGGTCTTTGTAGTAGGAATAATGCCCCATTGATGGTGTCAGTGGGAGTAATTGTGCCCCATCATTGGTCTTTGCAGTAGGAATAGTGTTCCAATAATAGTGTCAGTGGAAGGAATAGTGCCTCGTCATTGGTGTCATTTGGAGAAACAGTGTGTCAAGGGCTAGATAAAGGCAAGCAAAAGGCCGCAGTTTGGAGACCACTGCTCTAAATAATAATAAAAAACTGCTGCAGGTATAAATAACTCAACACCAAGTTCACTGTATGGACCCCTTATGTCTTTATACATGTTGATCATATCCCCCCTTAATCTTCTCTTCTCAAGAGAGAATAAATTCAGTTCCTCTAATCTTTCCTCATAGCCTTTTATCAGTTTGGTTGCCCTTCTCTGCACTTTCTCCACTTCCCCGATATCCTTTTTGAGAACTGGTGCCCAAAACTGAACTGCATATTCCAGATGAGGTCTTACTAATGATTTGTACAGGGGCAAAATGATATCTCTCTCTCTGGAGTACATACCTCTTTTAATACAAGAAATTATTTTTCTTGCTTTGGAAAGCGCTGCTTGGCATTGTTATTATTAAGCTTAGGAACTACCAGAACACCCAGATCCTTCTCCACTATGGATTCCCCCAGGTCTACTCCCCCTAGTATGTATGATGCATGCATATTCTTAGCCCCCAAGTGCATAACTTTACATTTATCAACATTAAACCTCATTTGCCACATAGTTGCCCAATAAAACAGTGCATTGAGGTTGGAATGTATGTTGGAGACATCCTGTAAGAACGTTATTCCACTGCATAGCTTGGTGTCATCTACATAGACTGAAATGGTACTTTTTATCCTAGACCCTATATCATTTATAAAGATATTAAAAAGTAAGGGTCCCAACACTGAACCTTGGGGTACACCACTGATAACCTTAGACCATTCACAGTAAGAATCATTAACCACTACTCTCTGAATTTTATCTTTTAGCCAATTTTCTATCCATTTACAAACTTATCCTTACCTTACACATTAGCCGTGTATGGGGAACTGTGTCAAACGCTTTTGCAAAATCCAAGTATACTACATCCACAGCCACCCCTCTGTCCAAGGTTTTACATACCTCCTCAAAGCTAAAGGAGGGAATAACTGCGCTAAGTGCTAAGCTGCAGCTTCAGGTGAGACAGCACCAACACAGAAAATAAAAGGGAAAAGCCGTGCTAATACAACTTGATAAATATACCAATCAGATAAAGATAATGAATCCTTATAAAAAAAACCCTTATGGAAAAATTTCACTAGTGGCAGCAGATGTCAGATAGGCACCAAAAATGAATGGTATACACAAAAATCTACTGAATCTTTGAGCATTGCAAAATACACTTATGCATATAAAAATATTGGTGAGCAATATTTAATCAGAGACACAACCATATGAGTTCATGACAGTTCATATAAGTAATCCCAGAGTCCCAGAAATTGTGTTCCAAGATCAGTAGAGTGAAGAGAAGATCCAATGAAGCTAGTCACCACGGTGCTGCACACAGATGACATGCATATCTCCTTACCAGATAGCTATGCAAATCAAGCATACAATGATGTTTCCTCGCAGAGCCACTCAAAGGGATCACGACAACAAGCCTCCAAGATACAGCCAGTAGGTGGTGATATCAGGACCGGTCACAAGATGTAACTCAGTAGGTCATACAAAAGAGAGGACTGGATAGTGAAATACCGTCAAACTTTATTGGTAGAGTATTAAAAATACACTTACAGTATCCAAGACAAAAATTTGCATATAGACAAGCCGGCCGGCTCTCGTGTAGCCCGTTCCTCAGGGCAGCGTAGTGACGTCAGCACGCCGTACCCTACGCGCTCGTCTCCAAAGACTTCAAATGGGGAAATAAATCAAAGAGCCTAAGGGTGGCCATAGACAGGCAAATGCCTTATGACAATGATTGGTACATCTACAATTGTAACAGGCCCTCCTACAATTTATGCTGCCTGATGGACAGAAACCACACACACCCTTTCGTCTCTCTAAAATTGGTTATATCGCACAGAGATTTGAAAGTTGGAAACTGTCTTCGAGATGTAAAGAGTATTTATTTTTGTTGAAGGAAGCGGTTATTGCCCCAAATGGAGCCCTAAACAGCCCAAATCTTCTCTGAGGGTCACATTGGGGTGGTATAAGGATATCTATGTGCACCTGAAGTTCAGTCACTAGAGGGCTTTTTAGACATGTAGGCACAATCCAACCACACTAAGACTATCCTTCAGACATTAACAGACTATCTACCAGATCATTCATTTTTTGGTACCAGAGCGTGTCAGGGAAGACTTGCAGATATACTGTACAGACATTCCCCAGTGTGGTCATAAATAGTAGAAAGGGTAAACATTATTAAATATCCATAGGAACTCGATGCCCACCAGAAAGGTAAGTATGAAGCGTCTTCTATTGCAGGGTGTTTTTAGTAGAATTTCTTTCGACCAACATTTGATTTAAAATGATATGTCATTCAGATTTTAATTGCATTTCTTTTCAGGCTCAATGCTGGATATAATAAAACACGTTGTTGGCAGAGGGGAACACAAGAGTGGAGTGTTAGAGGAACCAATTATTGCAACAATACTTAAAGAAGTTTTGGAAGGCTTAGATTATCTTCATAGAAATGGTCAAATTCACAGGTATGGTAAAATCCTCCTATTTTGGCAATTTAAACTGATTGAAAAGGAAAAAAAAAAAAAAAAAAAAACTAAACATCTCTATACTTACCTATCTATGCAATGGAAATACACAAAGCAACCCTGAACCTCCCCTTCTCAGGTCCCCCGTTGGCCCTCCTGGCTCCTCCTCTCTGTCCAGTTCCCTATGGCAGTGATGATGAACCTTGGCACCCCAGATGTTTTGGAACTAAGTTTCCCATGATGCTCAACTACACTGCAGAGTGCATGAGCATCATGGAAAATGTAGTTCCAAAACATCTGGGGTGCCAAGGTTCGCCATTACTGCCCTATGGGAAGCCGCTTCCCATGGGGGCACTCATGCATGCTTTCTTCAGAGCCCCGCTGCTGTATCCATTGACACAGACAGCGGGAATAGGCCCCATTTTCTGCTACCTTGTCACTGGCTTTTGTTGCCAGCACTGTGAGCCAATGGCTCTTGATGCCCCAGCAAAGCCAGTGACACACGGAAGTGAGGGGAGATGAAAGCTGCAGACATGCACAGCGCTGGATCGAATGAGGACTCCGTTAAGTATAAGGGGAGCTGATGGACCAAATTTGATGCATAAACATTTTTTATCTTAATGTAATGAATGCATTAAGGTAAAAAATATTTAGACTTAGAACCAATTTAACACTGTGTTATGTGAAATATGCAATATTTGTAGGAAAGGGTAATGGATAATGAATCTAATAAAGAAGCACACCGCTTCGAAACGCGTCATCTATTCCTGAAGAATGTTCTGTGGGCTCTCCTGGTCCTCTTCTTCAGACATCACCGGTCAGTCAGGCGCCTTCATCACGTCCGGTTGGCGGCTTTTATTGTAGTCTCTTCTAGGACTAGAAAATCTGGGGTGACTAGGGGAACAGTAGACACATTGGATCTCCCTGGGTGGGGCTGAGAGTTGAATTATTGGCACTAGTGATGACTAGATTGGTTTGCTCAGATTATAACAATCCTCAACCAATGGCAAGGCAAAGTTGTGCAATGAAATTACCTGGTAAATGGGCCCTTTGAATCCTTTACTGGTTGACTTCTGTGTCGTCAGGAATCTTTTGCTTACGCTTGCTGACCTGCAGTGAGGCACTTGCACTGAGACTGGAGCACAATATACAGAAGTAATGTATGCTGGTTGGGGTTCCAAGGGACTTTGTTACCAGTGCACTGATACCTACACATTCCCATTTCTACAGAGATAGACTTCTGTTTGATTTTGTGATAGTTGCCGTGCATGATGACCTTTTTTTTCAGAAATTCCCAACAAATTCATGGCTTTTAAAATATATTTTTGAATAGTAACTACAAATTAAAGCAGTCACAAACTTATCACTACATTTTGAAATATACTCTTACAATGCAAGCAGTGTAAGTACCTAATTTGGCATAATATTAGCCTCTTGCAGGCTCTGTACAGCAGTACTGAGTATGAAAAGAAGAAGCAGCACAAGAAGTCAATCAGTTCAGGGGCAGGCATGGAACACACTGATAGGAGGAGAAAGCAGAGTGACAGAGGTGAGCTCATCACTGTGCTGCCTGGAAAGTAGTTGAATGCTGCTGGCTGTTCAGAAGACTGAGGACAGAAGTGAAATGCATGGGGACAGGTCCAACTAAGTCAGCGATGGAACCAAAGAAATGAAAGAAGAGATGTTGTCTAACAATAAATGCAATTCAGAAGTAGTTTTAGTGTAATGGAGTGTTTTGTTCTTCTTGGCATTAGAGGGTTGGTGTTTACTAGAAAGCTCATCCATTTTGCTTTTACTTACAGAACACCGGTCATTATAGAATTATGAGGCTGTATTTGTGGCCTTGATCTGAACATGCTCTGTGCCTGGCTGTGTCTGTCTTCAATACTTCTGAAATAAAGACACATCCACGATTCCCTGGGACTTGAAGATTTGTTTGTACAGAGCAGTGAAAGGAAAATTATCATTCAGAAAGTTCACTGGCTCTGGTTAGGCAGCTGGCATAGAACAGGGCGACCCTCCAGTGGGTACCCAGAAGGTCACCTAAAATAGTGAGGTGACCAGCTCCCGCTGTGATTGGACACAGTGGGAGCAAATCAATGGGAACCCGAGGTCCACTGGGAGCCACTGATTTTTCCCGAGAGAGGCAGAACAGTGGTCTGCCTATGTAAACAAGACAGAATGCTGTTCCGTGACCAGGAGAGATAGAGATCCTGTTTCTTCTGCTAGGCAGGAACACGGATCTCTGTCTTCCCACTGTTAAAGCACTTCAACGCAGTTAGAAAGCACTCCCTTGGAACACATTTAATCCTTTGATTGCCCCTGTTGTTAACCCCTTCCCTGCCAGTGTTATTAATACAGGGACAGAGCCAATTTTTTAGCACTGACCACTGTATTGGTGTCACTGGTCCTCAAAAAAGGGTCACATTAGTGTCCGATTTGTTCCTTGCAATGTCGCAGTCCTGCTATAAATCCCTGGTCTACTAGTAAAACAATAAATAAGTAAAAATTCCATAGAAATATCCCATAGTTTATAGATGCGATAACATTTGCGCAAATCAATAAATGTACAATTAATTGGATTTTATTTACCAAAAACATGGAGCAGAATACATATTGGCCTAAACTGATGAAGAAAACGGAAAATTTATATCAAATACTTACCGTAATTTTCCTTTCCTGATGGACTCAGGAAGCAGCATGCGTATCGGGTTTGGCCCCGCCTCCAAACCTACCCATAGGACCTCACTCCCATAAATCTTTGCTCCTGTTCAGCACACGTGTTCTGTAACTATCCTCCACAGAATCCGGGAGGGAACTCCTGCTGCCATGGAGTCCATCAGGAAAGGAAAATTACGGAAAGTATTTGATATAAATTTTCCGTTTTCCTGACAGACTCCATGGCAGCATACGTATCGGGAAATAACTCGCCGTACACACAGGGTGGGCAGGTGCTGAACAGAAAAAATTTAATGCATTTTTTCAAACAGACAGGACTTGCAAACCAAAAATCACAGACGAAAGAGCCGCTGGCTCAACACAGTAATGGGACAAAAACGTGTTAATAGAGGACCATGACGCTGCTCTACAGATGACTTCAGGAGCCACGTGTCTGGATACTGCCCAGGAGGTAGAGATGCTCCGTGTCGAATGAGCTGTAACTACTGCTGGAGGGGTCAAGCCCTTAGCCCTATAAGCCCACTGGATGGTCTGAATGATCCAAGATGAAATAGATCTTGTCGAGGCTCTTGAACCTTTGTTTTTGCCATAGAAGGTAACAAAAAGATGTTCCGATTTCCTAAAAGAAGAAGTGGCTTCCAAATATTTCTTAATACACTTTCCAACATCCAGCGGATGAACTGAAGATTCTTCCTCTTCCTGTCTAAAAGTCGGTAACACTGTTTCTGTGTTTTCATGGAAGACAGAAGTTCTTTTTGGTCTCGCATCCAGCATGGGAATGAGCACCACTCTATCAGGAAAAAGCGTTAAAAAAGGCTCCTGTGTCCCGAAGGACCCAATTTCTGACACTCTTTTCGCTGAGGTTATAGCCACCAGAAATGCTGTTATCAGAGTAAGTTCCCTTATGGTCATGGATTCGGACATGTCTTGAATCTGATCCGACAGGAAATCCAGAACTAGAGGCAAATCCCACTTGGGAAACCTAGGTTTTCTTTGAGGTCTGATTCTCACTGCTCCTTTGAAGAATTGACGAATTAAGGCATGAGTGGCCCAAGAGATCCCTGTAAAGGCGGAAATAGCCGAGACCTGGACTCTCAGCGAACTCACCGATAGCGGCAAATCCAAACCTGATTGCAGAAAGCTCAATACGTCTTGTATCTTAATGGAAGAATGAGGATCAGGCCTTGCAGCCAACTGTGCAGAAAATTTTTCCCAGATTCTCTGATAAACTCTGTTAGTTGAGTTTCTTCTAGCACTAAGCAATATAGAAATCGCTGTTTCTGGACAGCCTAAGGCCTGTAACCTCCTCCTTTCAACATCCAGACCCTCAGATGTAGACGGGCCGGGCATGGATGGAGTACAGACCCCTGGGACAACAGATCCGATCTGAAGGGTAGCGGGATTGGGTCTCGGACACTGAGTAGCGTCAGAAGGGGAAACCATGGCCTGTTCGGCCAGAAGGGAATCACCGCTACTACCTCCACTGGCTCCGACCTGAGTCTCCGGAGAAACTGTAACACAATCGGAATTGGTGGGAAGGCGTACGCCCTGTGGAATCTCCACTGATCCGAGAGTGCATCCATCCCTGATGCTTGTGGATCTCTGAATCTTGTATAGTACTTCGGCAGCTTGTAATTGCAGGGGGAGGCGAAGAGGTCTACCTCTGGAGAGAACCCCAATGTTAGGATCCAATCGAACGTTTCCTTGTGAAGGGACCACTCGTTGTTGTCCAGATCCACTCTGGACAGGAAGTCTGCTTTGACATTCTGGACTCCTGGAACATAAACCGCTGAAAGATTCAAGAGATTTCTCTGTGCCCAGGACATAATCGGCTCCACTTCCCTCAATAGGGACCAGCTGCGCGTTCCCCCTTGCTTCCTGACGTATGCCACTGCTGAGGTGTTGTCCAGACGCAGCATGACAGGTTGGTCTTTTGTCAGGTGAGAAAATGCCCGAAGAGCTTGGAATGCTGCTCGGAGTTCCAGTATGTTGGACACTATTCCCCGAGTGGAGAACTCCCACCTGCCCTGAGCCACCTCCGACAAACAGTGGGCACCCCAGCCTATGTTGCTGGCATCCGAGGTGTTTACTACCCACGGAGCTGGCTTCAGAGAGTGGCAGTTTAGCAGGTGGTCTCTGCATAACCACCAGGGGAGACTCGCTCTCATGGAAGGGGTCAAGAAGATGCGTTGATCCAGATGCCACGTATCCCATTGCTGTAGAAAACCCTTCTGAAAGGGTCTCATCCTCCACAGGGCCCACTTCACCATGGGGACTACTGCGACCATAGTCCCGATCACCTTCAGGCATTGACGTGCCTGAAGATGAGAGGATGAGAGGGCAAAGCGAATCCTGTCTCGAAGTGTCCCTATTTTTTCCTCTGGAAGAGAGATAGTCGCCTTCTCTGTGTCGAACAGGGCGCCCAAGTAGATCAGGGACTGAGTTGGAATCAGGTGGCTCTTCTCCTTGTTGAGTAGCCATCCAAACTTCTGGAGAGTGGATATGACCTGCTCCAGATGACCTAATAGTTGATCTCTGTCCTGGGACAACAGGAGGAGATCGTCCAAATAATGGTGAAGTCGGATACCTCTCAATCTCAGTAGGGCTACCACGGCCAATAAGATTTTTGAAAAGGTCCGTGGAGATGTTGAGAGCCCGAATGGGAGACAAATAAATTGAAGATGTAATCCTCCCACTTCGAACCGGAGAAACCTTTGAAAATCTTCGGCCACAGGGACATGAAAGTAGGCGTCTTTCAAGTCGATGGACACCATCCAATCGGCCGGCTGGACTGATTGCTGTATAGACAACAGGGTCTCCATTTTGAACCTTTCTTTTTTTATGAATTTGTTCAAGAAGGTCAAATCTATTACTGGTCTCCATGATCCGTTCTTCTTTTGGACCAGAAAGAGCGGAGAATATATTCCTTGGCCTCGCTCGGACTCTGGAACGGAGATGACAGCCCCTTGAGCAATGAGAGCTTCGACGTAGGAAAATAAAATCTGACGCCTTTCTTCTAGGACCGGTATGGCAGTAGGCCGGAATCTTGAGCCTGGCCTCTCCTTGAAGACCCACTTGTGGCCTGAGGACACCGTCCTGACAGCCCAGGGGTCCTGAATCAAAGCCGCCCAGACATGACGGAAGGAGCGTAGACGTGCACCCACCTGACAAGCCTGGGCGGCCCACCTTCAAAAAGACTTAGTGGGCTCGCGGTCCCCTGAGGAGACATTCTTCGTCGTCTTCCTGGAAGACTGTCTGGATCTCCAGTTTCGGTTGAACTCACGACCAGGTCTATAAGAACAAGCTTCCCTGGCCCTGTCAGGAACGAACTTCCTAGTAGGCTGTCCTTTCTTGACATTGAACTGGCGCCGATCCTGGGGAAGAAACCCAGACTTACCGCCCGTAGCCCGGGTTATGGCCTCATCAAGTTTGTTCCCAAAAAGGGAGGACCCCTCAAAGGGGATACGGCACCAAACCTGCTTTGATGCCGGATCCGCAACCCAAGGGCGGAGCCAAAGGGCTCTCTTAGCTGTGACCGAGGACAGCATAACTCTTGCCAATAGACGGATCAGGTCTATGGAAGCCTCCCCAAGGAACGACGAGCCCAGCCTAAGCTCCTGGATTGGAGCGCTTCTGGCCACCTCTTCTGACACCGATCTGACCGATTCGTCTACCACATCAGCCCAAGATTCCATGGCCTTGGATAGAGCGGCTAAAGCCAGGACTGGCTTGCAGGCCATACCTGCTGTAAGGTAGATTATTTTCAAATCGGAGTCCATCCTTCGGTCCAACGGGTCTTTAAATGAGACCGTATCCTCTAAGGGAAGGGTCACGTGCTTGACCAGTCTCATGACTGCTGCGTCAACTAGAGGAGGAGACTCAAGATGTTTCACATCATCCTCTTTGAAGGGGTAAAGTTTAGCCATCTTGGATACTAAGGAATTCTTTCGTTCCACCTTTCTCCACTCCTCCAAGATAATTTCTCCCAACTCTCCCAGGAAGGGAAAATTAACACGCTCCTTGTTGAGCTGTTTAAAGTACTTCTTCTGCTTGGGAGGGGGAACAGCTGACTCTTCCCAATTTAAGGTCTCTCTGACAGCTTTAACCAGGGAAGGCACCAAGGCATATTCGAAACCCAGGCAGGGATCCTCATCTTCAGAGTCGCTACCTGACAAGAGCACCGACTGATGGCTTGTGTGGGCCGACTCGAAATCTTCCTGTACTTGAAGTGCTACAGGGGAAGGGCTTGGGGAAGGCGTTGCAGTGTCTTGAGAACGCCTGACACCCATCTCTGCCAAAGAGTCCTTTACTACTCTCTTGACCAAAGCCTCAATGCGTTGATCAGAAGTATCCCTTTCTCCCGCAGCCTGGGAGAAACATCTGTCACAGAAAAGCTTCCTCTCCGGGACACTAGCGCCACAGCCCCTGCAACCTGCTTTGTCAGGTCTCCGTGCGTGGCTGGCTGAAGTGGACGCTTTACGATGATGGGAGCCCGAACGGGACTTTCCTGTAGAGTGCCGGTGGCGAGAGCTCGAACGCCTTTCACTTCTTTGAGAAGAGTGCCTAGTCTCTGAACGAGGAGGGCTGTAAACAAGAGAAACAAAGAAAAAACAGACAGGAAGCTAGGAACACTTGAGTTCCTACCCCCACCCCCTATAACCCACAACCCCACCAAGAAGCCCCAAATACCTGTTAGGGGCGGGCTGACCACCGGAGGGCAAAGTAGCTTCCATTCTGATGCTGACCTACAAGAATGAGCCGGACAGCAATGTCAGAAAAACCAGCAAAAGTGGGGGGGGGCGCTCCCAAACTGGGGCCAGTACTCACCAGGAACCAAAGGTTAGCAGGCAGAGCGGCAGCGCACAGCAAAACGTCCAAAAAGGAACGATTTTTGTATATGGAATACCCAGTATCAGCAGTGTGTAAAAACACAACACTGCTGACAGCTCTGGGGTTTAAATATGGCGCCTGGTGACGTCATCAGCGATCGCCACCGACGCCAGCTTACTGCGCATGCGCCGTGCTTACACTGCGCATGCGCGAGAACCAAGCCTCGTTCCCGAGGCGCCGCACATGCGCAGTAGCGTCCCGCACCGGAGGCCGGTCAGGAAGTGAATCGCTGACCGGCCCCGGACCACTAGCCACCAGGGAAGGCAGGAGAAAACCAGGTAAGACATAAAGGCACTAGCATGAGCAATAATATAAACAAAATAGCTGCCATGGAGGACTTTGTACTCACGAACCGCAGATCACCAGGGATGGATGCACACACTGGACTTATCTCATTCTTAGGGTACCGCGGCCACCCGCAGCAGCTGGGCTTTTTGGCCAAGGCTGCATACATCTTCGCCCCTACTCCATACCCCGCAGCAGCTGGGGCTTATTGGAGAGCTCCATACCCGACTGGTAGAGCCATCCATCACCCGGAATCCATCTTCAGGTAGGATATCAGGTAATCCTTTGGAGGACAAAAAAAGAACACGTGTGCTGAACAGGAGCAAAGATTTATGGGAGTGAGGTCCTATGGGTAGGTTTGGAGGCGGGGCCAAACCCAATACGTATGCTGCCATGGAGTCTGTCAGGAAATTCGATTTTCTGATTTTTTTTTATTGGATGTGTTTCATAGCAGAAAGTAAAAAATACTGTTTTTGTTTTTTTTCAAAATTGTCGGTCTTTTTTTGTTTATCACGCAAAAAATAAAAACCGTGGAGGTGATCAAATACCAGTAATAGAAAGCTCTATTTGTGGGAAAAAAAGTAGGGAGGGGGCAGGAGTGGCCGGCTCAGGCTCTCAGCTACTCGCTAGAAGACTGAGCCGGGTTCCTGGTGAGGCATGTGGTCGGATCCTGACTCCATTGTTGCAATCTTGCCCAAGCCTGGACTGACTCTGTGACATCAGCCAACAACAGGCTTCAGCCTGCTGTCTGCTGAAAACGGGTCACAGGAGTGCAGAACGAACTGGACTCCTGTGATCCAGCTTTGGCTGTACTTCTCTTTTATTTAGGCGGAGAGCATGACATCACTGCCACACTTCTTTACCTTGTTCTATCAGAGAGCACTTTGCATCCATTGAGAAAATGCAGAGTGGTTTCTGAATGGTGCCTGTGCTGAGCAGGCGACCTCCTGTGTTCACAATGCAGCAGGGTAGCTGCTTGGCTCAGGGTCTGGAAACTTCTGGAGATCACTGTAGTAGCAGTATCTACTACAGTGATATACACCTTCTAGAGGGATCCCAAAGGTATGGTATATACATAAATACATTGGTCCAAGCTATGGAAAAATATCCATTCCTGGAATTCTTTTAAAGTGCAACTCCACTTATGTTGGGAAAAAAACATTCCCCTCTGGGTGATCTCTTTACATTATAAGGATTGTAACAAACTTTGTTGCAGATTCCAACCTTTTGTAAGGCCTCTTTCACAAATGCGGACCGTTCAGATCTGCCTGTCAGTTTTTCAGGCGGATCTGAACGGTACCCCCCATGCATTCCTATGGGGCATCGGATGTCAGCGGAGACATCCGATCCGATCCTGTCTGTCAAATCCGGACGGTTGGAAAGCCTATTTACTATTCCTCTGGCGGATCGGATTGGGTGGGATCAGAGGAGAACAAACAGGCGGTCTGTTCTCATCCGATTCTCCCATAGAGAACAGCAGGGACCTGACAGCTCCGTCTCCACACACAGAGTGGAGACGGAGCTGCCATCCGCCTGCTCAGCGGGGGATTGGCGGATCGATCCCCTGCTGAGAAAAACGGAGTCCGCTGACGGAGCGGACAGTGTGAAAGGGGCCTTATTCTGTAGACATCCCTGTTTGTTCCTCTGTGCCTCTGTGCTGAGTGGGTCTAATGGGAGTGGTTTCATAATTAACTGTCAGCTGTGGAAGCTGCAGGGCATTAATGAGGAAATTTGCTGGGCCTGCATCCCTTTAGACGTGTTTCTATTGGGATATTTCACCCAAAATGACAATTTTGTTGCAGGGGATGCCAGAAATCAGACTTGTATCTTAGGCAGACTTCTGGGAAAATTGGTGAGACAATCACACAAGCAGGAAATTCTGTTTCTCGGGTGTGGTCAGTATACATTCTGTGTACAGAACACCTCCAGGTAGCCATATTGCATTGCATTTTCAGAAAATTACAACAGCTGCAGATTGAAAAGGAAAGGTCATTTTTAATAACATTCATCAATTCTAATATGATTTGAATATTTTTTGAGTACGCTATATTGTTATTTTCTTTATTTGCTATTTTTTCCCCAATGAAAGTGCAGTTATTCTTTAAACTACTTCATTTTTGCCCTGAGAGTTATATCTTCAGAAAAACCAGAAGGTAGTGGACACGGCTCTTGTAAACTCCATTAATAAAAGCAGTGTATTGGGCTTATTTTATGCGTTTATGATTGACCTGCTGTGAATCATGGCAAAGTAATATTATGATGCAGACCAAAGACAAACTCATTTCTTAATCTTATTTCCTCTGTGAGTCAGAAAACTGGGTTTTAAAGATATTGAAACAATGAGTTTTTCTGTCAATGCAATTAAGTAGGAGCAAACTTGGTCTATAAGAAAGAAGTGTTCTTGTGCAAAATGATAATTCTTTTTATTCTTTCCTCTCAGGGATTTAAAGGCTGGTAATATCCTGTTGGGAGAAGATGGATCGGTACAGATAGCAGGTAATTTAATGCTATCCAATGCTATCCAGGAAACACTACATTTGTGCAAAAGTCAGAACATTCATTGTGTTTACCTTTTACCTACAGGTAAGCCTATATTAAAGCTTACCTGTAGGTAAAATGAATATCTCTTGCACCATGTAGGAGATATTCTCACAAGATGCAGCCGGTGACGTCACTGCCGCATGTGCTCTGAAGGCCTGGCTGGACCGTTAGAGCGCCATGCTGGAACCGATGGCCTTTCTGTGCATGCGCAGGAATGATGTAATTGCGGCTCCGGCCACTCATACTGGAACCTGCAAACCCAGAAGGAGATTGGGAGAAGATAGAAGCCCTGTCAGCGGTGACAGCGCACCACTAGAGGGCTTGTTCTAAGAGAAGTATATCATAATGTGCTAGTATGTGATGCATACTAGCACATTATGCAAATGCCTTACTGGGGACATTTTTTTTTTTCCATTGCCTCTTTAAAACCTGAAATGTGGGCTAAGGAAACATAGTCTAAATGCAGGAAGTATGTGTAGTCTTACTTGAATTTTGGTGTAAGTTGCGTATTTTCCTCAAATCGGTGCATAAATCCTGAAGGAAACAACTGCTGCATGTTGCCTCTGTGCAGGGGTTTCCTGTAAAGTAGAATTCTACCTATAGCCTGACTAAAAGCCTGACTAGTCTTAAAAGTACTTCCCCCTCCTCACACCTATATTAACTAATCAGTGTAAAAAAAAGATGTACTGTACATACTAAGGGTCCTTTCACATGGGCGGTCCGTATGTCCGTTTATCATCCCATCCGTTTGCAGATGATAAACGGACATAATGTATGTCTATGGGATTGCGTGTCAGTTTAAAAAATAAAAAAAAGTGCCTGAGCGGATGAAAAAACGGACCGTGCCGTGTGAAAGGACCCTTACTTATTTTCAGTCTGCTCCTGTCCAGTCCCTTGATCACCTGAATCAGTGTGCTGCGACTGCATGGGAATGGAGGGAGTGCCCAACAATTCCTGGGAAAGCTAAGAGTGATGGTGTCAGCTTCTCCCCTGCAGCTGCCACTAACTGACACAGGGTAGCCAGATCACCCGACCAAATTAAAAATCGGCTGAAAACAGGTAAAAATATACAACTTTTTTTACACAGGTTACTTAGCAAAGGAGTTAAGAAGGGGGAGGGGACATTTTTAAGACTAGTTAGTCTTTAGCTGGAATTCTACTTTAAGACCGATCACTGCTGCTATCTACCTTGTTTGGGGTGAATGGTCTTGTACCCACCCTCCCGTAGTTTTCTGTAGGCAACCTATGTAGGTGGTGGACCTGCTGGGTTCCTCTAACTGCTCTGGTCTCCCAGACAACGCCATGTACAGAACTGGGGTACCTCCAAAAACAAGGAGAAAAAAGACAGAGGCTCCGGGAGAGTTCCCTATGTTTTAGTAGTTTGACAGATAATTGGACGAAATATATGATGGGAAGGTAAATTGCAACGGTGTACTCACATCTATGAGATGGCTGAGCTTCCTAAAGGGGGATCAGACAACCTAGCGTGAAAGCCTGCAGGGAATATGCCCCTGCACAGAGTAAGGTTGCTCTCAATGCTTGGTGGGGTGACACCACTTTCTTTTGGCCCACATAAATGGTGTTTGACAACCATGCTTGGATAGGAAAACCAAAATCCCTAAATAAGTTTGGTGTCCATTGATACATTGATATGTTTTAAAGCAGAATTAAACCAAAAAACTAATATATAATATATAGCAGCATGGGATGGCTGAATTTGTTCTACGTTTTTTAGTCTTTTTATTTTCACATACTTTCTGTCTTAAGATGTCTCCATGTCACCTTCGGACAGAAGCATTGTCAGTGTGGAGAGTGGGTAGTGTTAGATACACTAGCAGATGTAGACAAATTAAAGTCAAACTTCAGCCAACACTGTTTAAGCAGTTACAGCAGCAGTTTTTTTTTTTGGGGGGGGGGGGGGTCGGGTATTGTCCATAAATAGATAAAAACTGACAATTGTAAGCATCCCTGCCATTGGTAAATGGTTTGTCTCAATCCTCTGATTGACACTTTTGCTGCACAGCTTGATCTGTCAAAGGAAGTGGAAAAATGATCAGACTCATTGGCCAAATCACCAGGCGAAAAAAAAAGCCTAAAAGAGGAAAGCTAATGCAGCTGCCACATCTAAGAATGGGTAAGCTGCAATATAATACATTTTTATTTCTGGTTTCAATACCACTTTAAGGTTTGAATTTTAGCTTTGAATGGTAGTTCCTTTTCTAAAGAGCATTTCCTTGAATAAAGGTTACAGTATATCTTTATAGAGCCCCCCCCCCCCCACACACACACTCACTGATGCCTTAGTTGTGCACCCCCACTGCTCCTTTTTTTAAATAGATTTTTTTATTGGGATCTGGCAGTCTGCAGATAACATAGTATGAGGTTAACATTAAAAATGGTCAACCCTGAGGTGTACATGTGGAACACATATAAATAAACAAGCATGCACTGTAACCCCCCCCTCCCCTCACTGCTTCATTCATCTGCGGGTAAGTCAAGTCTAATCCCATGTAATCTTTGTAATGGACAGTGTCACAGTTAAAGAAGAACTTTGGGTAAAAAAAAGTTTTCTCCCATGCAGTGGGGCTGTACTTGCATTGCTCGTTTTTGTCTAGGGGATTTCAAAGCGGAGATATACTTACCTAATCCGCTGATCTTTCAAGCTCACGATCGGTTGCTGGCACTCCTGCCCCCCCTGCACGCTAGCTGTCCTGTAAATAGGCTTTTCCTGACATCATGATGCCCATAGACCGGTTCTGGACATGAGGATGGCAGGAACAGTCCACTGCTGGATGAGGGGAGCGCAGTTTTCTGGAGGATCCAAGGATCAGGTAAGTATAGCCTTTCAATGCATCCCCTAGACAAAACAAGGAGTTAACCCATGGAGTTCAGGCACAGCCCCACTGCACGGGAGAATTTTTTATTTTTTCCTGGAGTTATACCTTAAAGCTTACAATGGATTAGTGACCTTCCTCAAACCCCAGTGCTTAGGTCTGGTAATTGCCCCCTAGGCCTTAACTCTGCATTCCATTACTAAAGCCTTCACCCCTCAGAGAGAGGGGAGTTACAAACATTCATTGCACTTTTTTCCGGATATCCCCTCTACCCAGGGCTGCTGTTAGAAATCGCGGGGCCCCGAACAGACTACCTGGCAGGGCCCCCCCCCCCCAAGAAAATATTAAAGATATATTTAGCTAAAATTACAACAAAATCACTATTATCAGACACAAATATAACATAACTCGCATAATTCCTGCTAAATCTAAAAAAAAACTATGTTAAATAAAAAAGAAGATGAGAAAAATATACAGGCTGGGCAGTTGGAGCTCAGTGATCAGAGAGACAGAGAGAGAGAAACAAAGTTACAATTTACAAATAAACTCCTGAGCAGAGATAAGTGCTGGAAGGGGGGGCCCACATAGGAGGGGGGGATTAGTGAGGGACAACTGTTTCTTTCTCAACAGATAAAAGCTGATAGCAGGGAGAGGGACAGATCAGATTCAGGTGCTAGAGGAATATTTCTGTATTTGTTGTCCATCACTAATCCCCCCCTCTGTGTGGGCCCCCCTGTGTGCTTTGGGCCCCCTACAAGAGGGCTGGTTGTCCCCCCCTATCAGCGGCCCTGCCTCTACCCAATCTAAGTTTCATCAGACCTTTTTTCCAGCCATTAGGCTAATTTCTTATCTGCCCCCCCGGTTTTATTTTGATTATTTAGAATACAGCAACATAGTCCTGTTGTTTAAGGGACCTTTTCTCTTTTCCCGTGTTACAATACCTGATACCTGATACTTGGTACCTTCAGAATGTCTAACCACCATCTCTCGACTATTTAGAATGAAACTTCTGTATCTTTTATTCTTGTTGGACACTAGATTGCATTGTCTGTAGTATGGTTTTTGTTATATCTGGAAAATCTAATAAAGATTATTTGAAACTCTGCATCCTGGGAAGTGGTGGAGGATCCTTCCAAGTGGTGGAGGATCACAGGAAATGCACATCAGGGGGTGAAGGGGGGACTTTATCATAGGAAAAGTGATTGTCTTTAAAAAAACTTAAAGCTTTAGTATACTCAGACCTTTTTTTTCTCAATTTCAATTTAAAGCCTGTAATAAGTAATTGTTAATCAAATAGCCTGTAAAGCATATGATAAAAAATCATGCTTACATCTATTATTGATCCCGTTCTGCTGCGTTTTTGTTCATTTTTACCGCCGCCATCCTTACTGTTGTTTCCCTGTTCTTCTCTGTGATGCATTTCTGCCCTCAGTGTTCGGTCTCGTAAGAAATCCCGCGCATGCGCACTAGCCGAAGTTTCTCCTCGCATCTTTGGCTCTCTCCACTATCACTCCCCTGTGGTTGCAAGTAACATGGGGTAGTGGAGGAATGCCTGAATGGGGACGGACGGAGTCTCGCGAGAGTACGGGGCTGACGTCTAGTAAAGGAAATGACGCAGCCCCGATGTGAGACCCTGCATTATTCCGGCAGCAGCAATAACTTGCCGGAAAATCTGGATGAACGGAGCATGCGCGGGTGACGTCATTAGAAATTACATGCAAAATATCTAAGCAACGGAAAAAGTGAGTGGCAAAGGAGAAAGGTAAAAATATTATATGCCCACATATGATTTTAAATATGTAAAGTACTATGAATGAGTATACTACCTCTTTAAACAGCAGATTAGATTATACCGAGCCGCTGCTCTGAGTGTCCATTCACACACAGAGCCGCAGTTAAGCCCCCCCCCCCCTCCTCTCTCTCCTCAGTGGCTCACTGGCTGTGATTGGCTCCTTCTGCTGTCTCGGCCAATGAGGAGTGAGAGTCCCCAAAGAGCCAAGACTCTCGTGCACATCGCTGAGGCTCGGGTAATTATTAGGGTGGGCCGCTGCACAGAGAAGGTTTTTTACCTTTGTGTATGGAATGCATGAAGGTAAAAAAACCTTGAGCCTTTAGAAACACTTTCAAATTTCACATGTTCATACCAAGTACTATTCAGACAATGAAGACACTGGTGAGGGACAATTAGTAAATGGAGCAGTCGGCAGGCATTGTCTCCAGTGTCAATCTAAATGAAAATATTCATGTTTGATGGAAGTAAATCTTTCATTTCCTTAGACATTGAATATATTCTTTTTTTAATCCAAGGTTGTTAGAGTGGAAGAGCACAAGCATTAATAGCTATAATAAATATGATTTACAAGAACTGACAGAAAATAGGAGTAATTGAAACTAGAATTAGGTTTTGTGCTTTCTTGAATTAAAGTGCAATGGATAGAAGGGGAGGTTGTCTAGAAATAAATTCCTTAGGACTTTATTGAGGAATACTTATTAGGAGACCCTAAGTCATTTCATTCCTTGGAGAAGTTTGAGCTAGAATGTACAGGACAGGAGAAAAATGATATAATAAGCATAACGGACAAACGTGTTCTTTCAGTATATTACTGATTTATATAATTAGGAAATCGGAAACTGAGGAGGGATGTGTCGTTTATTTCAATTTAAACATGAATTGGCCTCAGGGTTCCACAGGTTCTTAGATTACTGGCTAGGCTAAGACAGATCATAGAAAAATATTTCAGAACATTAAATGTGTCCTTTTCCCCTGTAATAATGTTATATTGGTTTTACACTCCTCTCCATCTGACCTTGGCCTGCCCCTGTTGCCTATTGTTTGGCATGATGAGTCATTGAAGTTACATATTGTGGTTCATGGTCATGCCCAAACTCCTACTACAAGATAATACCCATGAGCATCTATGGGAGTAGTTAGCTGCAAGGAGAAACAGCCCAGGGAAATTCAGTCATTTCATCAGCAGGAAAATTTCCCCCGCTTATAAAACTCCCACACTCCCATAGATCAACATTTTTTTACATTTTTGTTCTTACATTTTTTTAACTGCTGCACTGCATCATGGTACTTAAAGCGGAACTTTACCCAAAAGGGGAAGTTCCACTTGTTTGCCTCATCCACCAACATCCCCCCCCCCTCCACCCTCCGCATCTGTAACAATTTTTTTTTCTGGGGGGGTAGTAGTGGGTACCTGATTTCGACCTTTTTGCGGGACCATTTATAAAGCGTGGTGTGGCTTGCGCATTTGTGCGGTGTGAAGCCGGCTGCTAGGAACCCACAGCCCAGTGGAGGAAAGCGCTGGACCCCTAGACAGGGAAGTGTCCATATATTAAAAGTCAGCAGCTACAGTATTTGTCATTTTTGGGGGGAAACTGAAGCTCTTCTTTAACAATAGTGGGGTACGTAATTAAACCATTATTTGCATTTTTATTTACTTCAACATGTTTTTCCTGGGATTCCCAAATCTTTTTTGGTGACTCCAAAGATATTAGGTTCCCAATAAAACATAGTAGAATATCAAAAAGTAAAGTTTGGGGAGCTCAAAGGTAAAATATGGGACCGTGTTTCACGCATCTGAGCATTAAAATTTTATGTTGGAATGATTATTTCCTTTGTTGTAACTGTGGATGTCAGTGCACCCAAAGTAGCTGTCAAGTACTGCAAATTGCTGATATTTATAAGTAAATCATTGCAGGGTGGAGACCCTCCTAAGGTATAGGGCAGTGGTCCTCAACTCCGGTCCTCAGGGCCCACTAACAGTCCAGATTTTAAGTATTACCTTGGGGAGATGCAGACTAGGGTACTGCGATCACTGAGCAGCAAATTATATCACCTGTGATTTATTTCAGTTATCTTGCAAACCTGGCCTGTTAGTGGGCCCTGAGGGCCAGGGTTTGAGGACCACTGGTCTAGGGCAGTGATGGCGAACCTTGGAACCCCAGATGTTTTGGAACTACATTTCCCATGATGCTCATGCACTCTACATTGTAGTTGAGCATCATGGGAAATGTAGTTCCAAAACATCTGGGGTGCCAAGGTGTGCCATCACTGTTCTAGGGTCCTGGACGGGTCACCATCAATCCAGACATTGAACTATTTTATTGGAAATTACCATCATATTTTGTTGTTGTTAAACAACAATTTATAGAGTGCACTCATTTATTTTATCATGTTTTTCTTAATTTGCAGATTTTGGTGTCAGTTCATTTTTAGCAACAGGTGGTGATGTCACCAGGAATAAAGTAAGAAAAACTTTTGTTGGCACCCCCTGCTGGATGGCCCCAGAAGTAATGGAACAGGTAGGCATGGGTTTGGTTTTATAGTACTAGTGTGCTCATGCAACTGTGTTGCTAAATTAAAAAGAGTTAAAATTAGCCGGTTCAGTGTGTGGAAACACAACATGCTGTGTAGTGTAGGGGCTAGGGAACCAAACTGTGACATGTGTTGGAAGCAGAAGATCCTTCGGCAGCAGTAGCTCTTCAAGACAGCAGAGATCAATGGGACGAGTGAGTATTAACTCTTCTTTACAGGCAACCAGTTTTTAAAACTTTTTGTCTAGCAACAGGGTCACTTTAGGGCAGGGATCCTCAAACTACGGCCCTCCAGCTGTTGCGGAACTACACATCCCAAGAGGCATTGTAAAACTCTAACGTTCACAGACATGACTACGCATGATGGGAATTGTAGTTCCTAAACAACTGGAGGGTCATAGATTGAAGACCCCTGCTTTAAGGGAATACTGGTAGTTATTTGCAATAAATATTGTCTCTAGCTATGCCTACCTAATTTGCTTTGATGATATTTATCCATGAATGTCTTAAAATAATAAGAAAATGTAATCAATGACCCTTTAGGTTCGAGGATATGACTTTAAAGCTGATATATGGAGTTTTGGAATAACAGCAATTGAACTAGCTACGGGTGCAGCTCCCTATCACAAGTACCCTCCAATGAAGGTAAGCGCAAACTTTGAAGTATGGGTGTCCAGGACATTGATCTTCTGAACCATACTTTCAGTATATTCAATCCACGCGCAGATGTCCTACAACACATCACACTATCTGCTTCCCTAAACTAGTCTGCAGTAACCAAGATCTGTAGTAGCAGAGCTAAATTTTCATGACACATAATATTTTTGCGTGATTTTTAAAAAATGTACAGCAGTCTTCCCCACCATGACAAACATGTGACCTACTGATGACAATATATTTCTGACCCATAAGGTCTCAAGATTTCATAGGTGATTGGTGGTGGAAACACCTAAGCAAAGAGGGAAACCAGTTGGAAGAGAAAATCGCATGCCTTGTTTTGCTTACAAATTGCTAATACCTCAATGTCTACCGAGAGCTGGAAATATCATTTTATAACTGGGCATTGAAGCAAAGTAAAGATTGAACTGTATTTATAGTAACCACACCATCTTCAGCCTGTACTGCAAAAGTTAAATGTGGAATCTAGTTACTACAGACCTTTTTTATCACCAAAAATCAGCCCTGCTTTAAGGCTTCAGTGATTAAAGTGCTGAGGCTGAAATGTCTCTATTGTGCCATGGCAAATAATGGTGTTCACATTTTCCTTTTAAACTGTACTGACAAAAAACGGAAGTCTAAAGTTTACAGGGCAACAGTTATCTAACACATTGTGATAATTTAGTCCCATACTATATGCCTTGCACAGCAACCTAAGGGCTACAAATGGGAGTTGCAAGAAGGCTCTTCCTAATGCGAGTCTGACAGCTGGCGGGTGGTTCCACCGTATCTGAAAAGTTGTGCTGAGCCAAATGGGTACCCACACCTTCATTGATCAGGTGTAGCCTCATTTTGTGCCAAAACATTGCAGGTATGATCAAAGACGTCTATGGATACTGCCAATAGAATGTTCAGAGAACAGAAACCAGTAGTTGTTAAATACCTTAGTGTTAAACCCAAACTCAAGTGCAGTGCTCATAAAACAAAACTAATATTAGTCCAGTATGTGTTTTTATAGTAGACTGTTCATGCTAAGTATTGGTTTACACCAGTGCAGCTTTAAAATTGAGCTACTTCAGTGCGATTTTATAGCAGCAGATCAGTGCGATTTCATAGCAGCAGATAAGTGCGATTTCATAGTAGCAGATCAGTGCGATTTGAATCAGGGATTTCAATGCTGCTTGCAACTTAATTTAACAGAAGTCAATGCAATTCACAATGAAATTAAAGAAAAGTAATGCAGGAACCTTTTTCAAGGTCGCTGTGACTTGAACAGTTCCATCGCCAAAAATAGGGTGCAACTTGCCATGCGATTTTTAACTGTCAAATCACATGACAAATTGCATTGGTGTGAATGAGGGCTGACAAAGGAATGCATTGTAAAAGAAATCATCTTCATATATAAAAAATTCCTTCAGGTGAAAAAATCAATACACTTGGTGCTCCCACACCAGAGGCTTACCAGAGCCAGAGTCAGAGGCTTGCCAGAGTCAGAGGCTTACCAGAGCCAGAGTCAGAGGCTTACCGGAACGGCATTAGAGAAGACATATATTGCTTAAAAGTGATTGGCTCATATCCTGGAAATATGATGTTGCCAATTCACCCCACCATATATAGGAAATTAGAATGGAAAAATGAGAAAGCTCTACACTGTATAAAATCAGTGGTATTTAATAATTAATAATAATAATTTATAAAATAACAGTGCTACTCACATTTATAAAAACATAGACAGTGTTGTACAAATCAAACTCCCCAGGGAATACGCAAGTTGGTTCTTGCTTTCGTAATATGTGATGTCATCACAAACTTTGGCTCTGCCCTACGTGTTCAAACCCCTGAAAACGTCATTTTTGACAAAACACATAGGACGGAGCCCATGCTCGTAACGACATCACGTATTACGAAATCCAGAACCAATCTGCGTATTCCTCTGGGGAGTTTGATTTTCATATATGTGAGTAGCATTGTTGTTTTTATAAATATGTATTACTATGGATTTTACTCTATGTAGGGTGTTCTCATTTTTCCACACACATTCTTCTGGGTGGCTGCCAGTATATATGGTGGAGCAGGGCTAGACAAACCCCAGGCGCCAGGCTGCATTGGAGACTAGAGTTACCGGCCTGGTGCCTGGGCTACACTACGGCAGGCGTCCTCTCCCCATGCCAGACATCCCAAGTCTCTCGTGAGGTGCGGGAGACGCCCGCATGCGGGCTGCGGCTCCCTGACACCTGCAAGTGCCGTGCAATATCCTGTCTCCGGGCAGTCCCCAGTCAGAACTGAGACGATGCTTCCTGTATAGTTCCGGCTTCGTCCCGTCACAGGCAGAGTGATATCAAATGCACTTTGCCTGTGAGAGGAGAGATACAGGAAGCATCAGCTCTGCATGCTTCCTCCAGCGCAGTTTCTCACACTCCATTAATGTCTCTGAGAGGAGCCAGCAGTACCCGTCCGCAGTAACCACTAGCAGTACCAGCCAGCAGTACCCGCCAGTGTACCCACCAGCAGTACCCACCAGCAGTACCAGCCAGCAGTAATCACCAACAGTGACCATCAGCAGTACCCACCAGCAGTACCCGCTAGCAGTAACCGCCAGCAGTAACCACCAGTAGTAAGTCACACGTGCTAGGGGGGCAAACAGCCCCCAGCACATAATTGTAAATATCCCAGCATGTGCTGTGTTTCTGACTCCTACCACCATGACCACTTTGAATCACTGAAGTGGTCATGGTGGTTAGAGTGTTCCTTTAATATCTCTCAGAAGAAGCAGACCTATATATAATGATTGAATTTCATTTGATCATTCCCTAGTTGTGTTAAATTGGTGGGGGGGGGGTGGGGGGTGGGGGGGGGGGGGCAAGTGCAACCTCCCTGAAATTCGTTTTTGCAGGTTGGGATGTCTGCCATGCGGCCCCTGCCCACGGGTGTGTGGAATAAGATGCCATGCCCGCTGGTAATTAAGGCCGCGGCTTTACGGCCTGCTGGAGTGAGACACTTACATTGGGGAACTGGCGCCCTCTTGTGGTGGCTGGGACTACAACAAGTTGTCACTGACGGCGCTGAGGGTTTCCCCTGCCTGCTTTTGGGGCAGCTGGTTGAGACGGCGTCAGATCCATTTACAACCTCACAAAGATGGAAACAGTTTTTCATTATTTATTTATTTTTTTTCATGAAAACTCATTTTTTATTATTTTTCATTCTCTCCATCATGCCACACAGTCGAAGGCCCTTTTTACACGGGCTGTCGGATCAGGTCTGCCTGTCAGTTTTCAGGTGGACCTGATCGGACCCTTCAGTCTCCATTTAACCACCCTGAGATGGCCTGGACTCCAAACAGTGGGAATGCCGCAAATACTAAGCAGCCCTTCACAGCTGCAGCAGCCGATCCATAATCAGTTGAGGGGCAGCAAGTCCGGGATTCTCAAGCCATGCCTGCCATATAGAGAAGGATTTGCGATGAGCATTTCTGTGTCGGTAGGTCAGTTTTTCCCCTATCAATATAGAATTAGGCTGATCTACCCAGTGTAGACGTGGGGAGACATCCAAAAACAATCGATTGTGAGCCAATCTATTTTAAACAGTATAGGACTTCTCATTTGAAGGTTCATACTGTTTCGGTAAGCCTCTGACCGTGGCACTGGTGTGGGAGCACTGAGTGAGTTGTTTTTGTCCCCTGGAGGAGTTTTTTCCACTATATGAAGAGTATTTCTTTTATAATTCACGGTGGAGCTCCTATGATAGCATGGACATTCTTTACCGTGTGATTTGAGCCCGTTCGTTTTGTATGGATTAAAATTGCACCGCAAAGGTATCAGCGAGTACTTGACCAAAAGTATTGGTACTCGTACTCGCCGGTAAAAAACTGGTATCGGTGCATCCCTATATTTGATATTACCATTTTGTATCGAATGGTGTGTGCTAGCTATTAGTTTAGGGATTTTACCATTTAGTGATTTTTTTATTTTATTTTAAAGTGAAAACCCTACTGTTTTGGCTTTGTTTCTAAAGTTCTCCCTGCCCCAGCAGAAAACATATTTCTCATTATTAGGCTGCAGCTAAAGACATTTCAGTTGTTATATATATTCAACAATGTTCATGTTCCTAATGATTGCAGCAATGTAATTATGACAAAGCAGGGGCCGTGTCAGACCGGTACAGAAACACAGGATATATATATATATATATATATATATATTACACACACACACAGTAATATCTTGGTTTGCGAGTAACCTGGTTTACAAGCGTTTTGAAAGACGAGCAACATTTTTTTTTTAATTTTGCACTGATATGGAGTGCTGTCTTGATATGCGAGCAGTATTAGACTCACAATGTTAAAGTGGTTTAGCAATGCTAAAGTGGTTTAGTACAGTATAAGCATGCTATCCCCTCTGTTACATAACATTATGTGTCCCTGTGTCTGTACTGTGTCTCCCGGCACTCATGTGACTTCTCATCTCTCTGCTCTCCCTGGCTTGTGGGGCCGAGCACTCCCGCTGACGTCATCCGGGGAGGAGAGAAACAGAGAGCCGAGAAGTCACGTGAGCGCCAGGAGACATTCTGATACAGTAGAAATCAGCATCATATACAGTACAGACACAGGACACATAATGTTTTTTAACAGAGGGGGTGGCATGCTTATACTATACAGTACTGTACTTTAAATATGATAGCAGTATATCTTTATTTATACCAATAAATGGTTGTGGAACAAATCACCTGAGTTCCCAAAATTTCTTATGGGAATTTGCTTTGGATTACAAGCATGCTGCTGGAATGAATTATGTTTGCAAACCAAGGTATTACTGTATATATATATATATATATTTGTTCTTCTGATCTTTAACTTTATGCCATATTATCTAGGTGCTAATGCTGACCTTGCAAAACGATCCCCCAACTTTAGAAACTGGAATAGAAGATAAAGAAATGACAAGAAGATACGGGAAATCATTTAGGAAGCTAATTTCTTTGTGTCTCCAGAAAGACCCATCAAAGAGGTAAGTGGCTGATTTGTATCCCAGAGATCTGTTGATACCTAATGATTCCTAAAGGGAACCTGTGGAGAGCATACAGCCCTCCAGAAATTCCCAGCATTCCCTGCTAGACTAGTGGCAAGAGTAGGGATACTGAGTTGGACACACCTACATTTGATTTTTCTAGCACATAGGAAATTAAATTGGAATAATAGGAAAATCCGTGAATAAAGCCTAACTCCGGGAAAACATGTTATAGTAATTCTGCACCAGCTACACTATCTTGTGAAAAGTATTGGGACGCCTGCCTTTACACACACATGAACTTTAATGGCATCCCAGTCTTAGTCCATAGGGTTCAATATTGAGTTGGCCCACCCTTTGTGGCTATAACAGCTTCAACTCTTCTGGGAAGGCTGTCCACAAGGTTTAGGAGTGTGTCTATGGGAATGTTTAACCATTCTGATGTTGGAGAGAAGGTCTGGCTTGCTGTCTCCTCTCTTATTCATCCCAAAGGTGTTCTATCGGGTTGAGGTCAGGCCAGTCAAGTTCCTCCACCCCAAACTTGCTCATCCATGTCTTTATGGACCTTGCTTTGTGCACTGGTCCAAATCATTTGGTGGAGGGGGGATTATGGTGTGGTGTTGTTTTTCAGGGGTTGAGCTTGGCCCCTTAGTTCCAGTGAAGGGAAATCTTAAGGTGTCAGCATACCAAGACATATAAGACAATTTCATGCTCCCAACTTTGTGGGAACCGTTTGGGGATTGCCCCTTCCTGTTTCAACATCACCTCGACCCGACAGAAAACCTTTGGGATGAATTAGAGCAGAGACTGCGAGACAGACCTTCTCGTCCAACATCAGTGCCTGACCTCACAAATGCACTCCTGGAAAAATGGTCAAATATTCCCATAGACACACTCCTAAACCTTGTGGACAGCATTACCAGAAGAGTTGAAGCTGTTATAGCTGCAAAGGGGGGGGGGGGGGAACTCAATATTGAACCCTACAGGCTAAGACTGAGATGCCAATAACGTTCAATACTTTTGACAAAATAATGTATGTAGGGATACCTATTGCTAGCCAGATCCACTGGTTTTCCAGGTGTTGTGGGTATGGGAACAGTGGTTAATGGCAGTGAAGGACTCCGGTCACACCACTCCCCTTCCTCACTCCATGATTAATTTACTACTATACAGTAGCAAAACATTTTCAAGGAGTTGGGCTTTCACTCCTCTTAGGAGCTGCTCATAGCTGGCAAGTTTTTTTATTTTTCCTGTTGCCTTTTTATTGCCACGAACCAAATTATTATTAAAAAGTCTCTTCTGACTAGTTTGAATATAAACAGTCAAAATTCTTAGGCACATTAGATTACCTAGACTAGAGAACTTCAGCTGTGCTGAGGATTGTGAAGATCCAAACAATATCACATGGATTGCATTTTCTAAAATGTATTTATAGGATTGGTTAAAACCTTTTTTATTTATCTCCTAACAGGCCAACAGCAGCCGAACTTCTCAAATGTAAATTCTTCCAAAAAGCTAAGGTAAGGGTCTCCTCTATTTCTCTCTGTCACTTGCTGCACATGTGTTATGGGCCAGCATGTGGTACAGTGCTGCCACAGTCTTGAAGCGATAATAAATCCAAAACTAAAATGATGTTGGAGGTGCACTGAATGGAAATTTTAGTGCCGAAACTGAAAATGCAGTATTCAAAATGACAGTTTTTAACCACTTTACCACCGGAGGATTTTGCTGTCTTCCGTCCAGGCCACTTTTTGCGATTCGGCACTGTGCGACTTTAACTGACAATTGCGCGGTCGTGCGACGCCGTACCCAAACGAAATTTACGTCCTTTTTTTCCCACAAACGGAGCTTTATTTTGGGGGTATTTGATCACCTGTGCTATTTTTACTTTTTGCGCTATAAACAAAAAAAGAGCGTAAATTTTGAAAAAATAACAATATTTTTCACATTTTTTTATATGAAATTCCCCCCCCCCAAAAAATGTAAAAATCAATTTTTTTTTTTTAATTTTTGGCCAATTTGTTTTCTGCTACCTATGTTTGGTAAAAAAAAATCGCAATAAACATATTTTGATTGGTTTGCGCAAAAGTTATTGCGTTTACTAACTAAGGGAAAGATTTCTGCCATTTTTGGTGTTTTTTTTTTTTTAACGAGTAATGGCGGCGATCTGCGATTTTTTTTTTGCGGGACTGCGACATTGTGGCGGACAGATCGGACCCCTTGACTGACATTTTTGACACTTTTGGGGGTACCAGTGACATTACTGCAGTAATCAGTGCTATAAATATGCACTGTTACTGTAAAAATGACACTGGAAGGGAAGGGGTTAATTTTATTGGAGAGGGAGGGGTTAATGGATGCCTGGTGCTTACTAACGTTTGTGGGGGGAGGTGACTGAGTGACACAGGGACAGATCGCATGTTCAGCTATGCAATCTGTCACTGTCTGTCACTTAGGAGATCCGCTTACACAAGCGGGTGGATCTCCAAACTCGATTCCCCAACGATCGGGGAAGAGTAGCGGCGATCGCCGCTGCTCCTCCCCTGGCCCGACTCCCGCTGTGACTGAATACAGCGGGAGCGAGCCTCCGGCGGCGCGCGAGCGCCGCCCACAGGGGGAGGAGTCCAGCAACGTTGGTCTATGTTGCTGGACGGGAATGAGCCACTGTGCCGCAGTAGAGGCACAGTGAGCGGGGGTAAAGTGGTTAAAAAATATTTATATTTTTATATATAATTGTATTATATTCGATTTTTAAATTAATATCATGAATTTAAAGAAATAAGAATGTATTGTCGGCCTTTATTGGCACCTTTAGCACAAGAAAAGTTCACACTTGTGCGATCACACCATTTGACCAACAGTTTGTATGGCTGAATTTGCATCGCACAGACATCACATGTTATCTGCACAGCAATGTGGTGCAAATCCTATACAATGTCTGTGCGATGCAAATTCAGCCACACAAACTGTATGACTGAAACTGCATTCACACCAAAATGGTGCAGGACTCTTTTTTTGGTCCACCGTTCACACCTATGCGATCCGATTCCTGCACTGTTTGACAGTTCACACTGCGATCTGCAAACCGATCTGGGGGTGTCTTTAACTTTACATTGACACCCCCAACGGTTTGCAGATGTCAGTGTGGACTTGGACTTTATGTCTTTACACTGGTCCATTGTGATTCTGTTGTGGTGTTAAAAATCCTGCTTGCTGCTTTTTTGGTCAGTTAAAAAAAAAGCGCAAAAAACGCGCCTTCCTGTTGAAATGCATTGAAAACGCAGCAAGAACGAATCAATAACCTACCCCTGTTACATTTTTGATGTGGTTTTTGAGTCAAAGGACCTATGAAAAAAAAAAACCATAAGCATGGTAAAATCACATGCACTACCTTTTTCTCTTATCGGCAAAATTCTGATAACACCATTTTCAGTCGATATTTTTCGGTGGCCAACATTTTGGCGCATCTCTAATTATAATATATTGCAACTTACCATCAATTAGATGTGGTGGCTGCATTCATTGTTTTTAAGCCTTTTCCTTCTGTTTTCACCTGGTGATCTGGCCAGTAACACACCTTCTGTGCCTCCACTCTGGATGAACAAGCACAACCTTTGGACAGCAGCATTGGTAATCTGGGGAGGGGGGAGTCTTAAATACACTAGCAAATTGAAGCCATACTCCAGCTAACACTTTTTAAGCAGTTATAGCACACAGGTTTGTTTCTTTTGGGATAAAGGTTTTACATAAATAAATAAAAACTGATCATTGTAATCAACACTGTCAATGGTAAATGGCTTGTCTCAAGCCTCTAAGTGCTACATCTGAACGGCGGCTTGTTCTATTGAAAAACAACAGACTTACTGGCAGGATCACCAGGCAAAAATAAAAGAAATACAGCCAAAAAAAGGAAATGAATGCAGCCATCACATCTAAGAATTGGTGAGCTGCAATATGATAAATGTTTGCTTTGGGGCTTAAAACGCTTTAAAGCCAAGCTTCACGAAACCTGACAATTCTGCCTTGCAGTTGGGCTGTGCCCCCTCTGCGGAAGGTAACGTCTCATTTAAAGCAGAGTTACACCCAAAGTGGAACTTCCGCTCATCTGCTTCCTCCCCCCCTCCGGTGCCACATTTGACACCTTTCAGGGGGGGAGGGGGGAACTGATTTGACTGATATTCTTCCCCACTTTCGGGAGAATGTGCAGCGCGCTGTAGGGTACCATCCGTGAAGCCAAAAGGCTTCATTGCCGGTTTCCCTTAGAAGGAATGGCGGCGGCAGCACCCGGCAGCTGATCCGAAAATCGGCTCAGGTGCTGACATTGCGGGCTCCTTGGACAGGCAAATATATATATATATATATATATATATATATATATATATTTTTTTTTTTTTTTTCAAAAGTCCGCAGCTGCAGTATCTATTTTTTATTTTTTCCCCAGCTGGAACATTGCTTTTAAGGGGCTGTGGAAAATACTTTTACTGAGCTAATTCCCTGCTCCATCAGCAAACAGCACCCACCATGCTCCCGTGGTGCACTGTCCCACAGAGTCCTAATATCTAATGCAGGGCTATGGCCACTAGAGCCTGGGGAAGAAGATGTTGTAGGGACCAATCTAGCAGCACAGGGGAGCAGAAGATTGGGTAAGTAATTTTACTTTTCCATGCTCCCTAAACCAAAAGAGTTCAGCTTTGAAGTGTAACTAAAGGCAAATCTTATTTTTTTTTTTGTTCTAAGTTTGGAGTAGGGAGGGATTAGAACCCCTGTCCATTTTTATTGCTATCTGTGCCCAGATTAGAGAGATTCACCCACTCTACTTGTCCTGTTTACTGTTATCATCGAGCGTGAAAGTAAAAGAGGAAAAATCTTCCAATTAGGACACTATTTCCAGTGAGCCCGGTGGCACACAAGGATTTCCTCACTTTAGAGGTATTTCCTCTTACTTCCTGCTAGGCTATGGGACAGGAAGTGAAGGGAAATCTCCTCTATGGAACACAGATGCCAAAACTGACAGGGGTCATAACCCTCCCTTACTCTATCTAAAATGAAAAAAAAAAATAGCTTTGCTTTTAGTTACACTTTAAAATTGTTTTTGTGGAATGGTAACAGATTTTATTTAGCTGAAAATGGGGTGTTAAAGCAGACCTACTCTTAAAATCTAAAGTTTGGCTGTCTTACAGGGATTTATTAGCACAGTATAATGAAAAGCATGACAGTGCCTAGGCATGCTCTATTCTTCTATGCTTGTAGCCTAGCCTGTTTGATAGGTAGGCTCCACCCACTCCTGCTTATGATTTAGTATATTAACGGTGTTATTGGGCGTTGTAATCTAAGAACAGGCTGAGTAGAGAAAGTCTGCAATGGTTGGAAGAGTTGACTTAGGCAAAAGAGGTAAAGGCAAAATACCCACTGTAAATGCTGTATTAGCACTGCTGGCCTGTCTTGAAGAATTAAGGCTATGTTCACATCTTGGCGTTGCTATTAACAGGCGTTTTTTAGGTGTTTTTTCAGGCGTTTTACAGGTGTTTTTACAGGCGTTTTACAGGTGTTTTTACAGGCGTTTTTAGGTTGACAGGTGACCAATGGAAAAATGCCTGTAATCTGCCCAAAAAGAAGCTCATGCACTTTTTTGAGCGTTGGGTGTTTTGCTTAAAACGTCAAAACGCTCAGATGTGAACAGGGGCCATTAAAATGAATAGGATTTGTCTTGTTGGGCGTTTTTTGAGCTGACCCTAGAGCAGAAAAACACCCCATAACGCCTACATGTAAACTTAGCCTAAAGCCTAGGTCTGCTTTAACCCCTTCCGTACCGCGTCATGTCAAATGACGTCGGCACAAATCCTTTCTCGATCCGGGCGGACGTCATATGACGGCGCCCGGATCTCCCCGCTACTGCGCGCCCCCGGGGGCGCGCAGCGCGGCGATCGGGGGTGAGGCTCGTCCCTCGGACTGAGCCCAACCCCGATCAAGGTAAACAGCCAATGAAATTGGCTGTTTACCACGTGATCGGCTGTGTCAATCACAGCCGATCACATGAGCGGCTCCAGCGCGAGCCGCTCGTTCCTTCCTTAATGCGCGCCCCCGGGGGCGCGCAGCGTGGTGATCGGGGACGAGGCTCGTCCCTCGGACAGAGTCGATCCCCGATCTAGGTAAAGAGCCAATGAAATTGGCTCTTTACCACGTGACCGGCTGTGTCCAATCACAGCCGGTCACAAATGTCATCAGAGAACACGGTAACTAGCTGTCACCGTGTTCTCCTCCTCACACACTGATACTGTGTGAGGAGGAGATTGTGGTAACAGCTAGTTACCAAGTACAGTGCACCCCAAACACACTGATTGCCCCCCCCCCCAATAAAGAGCACCTGTCACTAGCCCATCAAAGTACCCGAGTACCTGTCACCAGCCCATAAGGTACTCTGATGACAGGTACTCGGGTACTCTGATGGGCTGATGACAGGTACTCGGGTACTCTGATGACAGGTACTCGGGTACTCTGATGACAGGTACTCGGGTACTCTGATGACAGGTACTCTGATGGGCTGGTGACAGGTACTCGGGTACTCTGATGATGGGTACTCAGGTACTCTGATGACAGGTACTCGGGTACGCTGATGACAGGTACTCGGATACTCTGATGACGGGTACTCGGGTACTCTGATGACAGGTACTCGGGTACGCTGATGACGGGTTCCTCGGATACTCTGATGACGGGTACTCGGGTACTCTGATGACAGGTACTCGGGTACTCTGATGACAGGTACTCGGGTACTCTGACGACAGGTACTCTGGTACTTTGAGTACCCGTCATCGGAGTACCCGAGTACCTGTCACCTACCCATCAGAGTACCCAAGTACCTGTCACCTACCCAACAGAGTACCCGAGTACCTTCCACCTGCTCATCAGAGTACCTGACACCTGAAGTACCCGAGTACTTGCCACCTGCTCATCATTACCCATCACTACTCATCAGTACTCATCAGTACCCATCAGTACCTATCACCTATTAGTATCAGTACTGATCATCCGTACCCATCATCAGTACAGTATCAGTATCACCTATCAGTATCAGTACTACTCATCAGTACCTATCACCTGCCTGTCACCTGCCCATAAGAGTACCCGAGTACCTGTCACCTGCCTATCGGAGTACTCGAGTACCTGCCACTTGCTCATCAGTACCAGAGTACCTGTCACCTGCCCAGCAAAGTACCCGAGTACCTGTCACCCTTCATACAGCCACCATGTCCAAGTCCAAAAAGGTTTATATACGTCGTCCGTTTAAACCTAAATACCGGTGTTATGGCAGCAGATAGCTGCCATAACCCTGGTATTTTTTTAAACGGTGGACGGTTGGCTTTCCGATAAGGGTGGTCCCAGGGGCGGATTCGCCACGGGATCACCCTTCCGGGGTGGCGGAAGAGGTGCCCCCCCCCCTCCCGCTGCATTCTGGTCCTTTTCCCCATTTACCGGACCCGCCGGCAGCGGGGAAAACGATCCAGTCCCAGATCCTCACAGACAGGATGTCGAGTGAGGGCAAGCTTGCCCTCACTTGACTCTATGGTCTTGGAGGACCGGAGCTACGGCAAACGTCATTGCCTAGCAACCATTTTAAAGGTCCCTTTTTTTTTTTCATTTTATTTAATTTTTTTTTAATTTTTTTTTTTTAATTTTTTCTATCTTTTAGTGTACTTGTGAGATCTGAGGACTTTTTGACCCCAGATCTCACAAAAAAGAGGTCCTGTCGTGCCTTTTTCTATTACAAGTAATGTTTACATTTCTTGTAATAGAAATAAAAATGATCATTTTTTTTTTTTTTTTAAAAAACAGTGTAAAAATAAAAAATAATAAATAAAATAAATAGTAAAAAAAAAAAAAAATTAAAGCGCCCTGTCCCCGCGAGCTCGCGCGCAGAAGCGAACGCATACGGAAACCCCGCCCACATATGTAAACAGTGTTCAAACTACACATGTGAGGTATCGTCGCGATTGTTAGAGCAAGAGCAATAATTTGAGCCCTAGACCTCCTCTGTAACTCTAAGATAGCAACCTGTAGAAATTTTTAAAATGTCGCCTATGGGGATTTTTAAGTACCAAAGTTTGTCACCATTCTGTGAGCGTGCGCAATTTTGAAGCATGACATGTTGGGTATCTATTTACTCGGCGTAACATTATCTTTCACATTATGGAAAACAATTGGGCTAACTTTACTGTTTTCTTATTTTTTAATTAAAAAAAGTGATTTTTTTCCCAAAAAATTGCGTTTGGAAGACCACTGCGCAAATACGGTGTGATAAAAAATATTGCAATAATCTCCATTTTATTCTCTAGGGTCTCTGCTAAAAAAAATATATAATGTTTTGGGGTTCTAAGTAGTTTTCTAGCAAAAACAACTGATTTTAGCTTGTAAACACCAAATATCAAAAATAGGCCTAGGCAAGTGGCTAGGATGCATGATGATGCTCCTTGGATGTTTAGGCCCCTCTATATGGCTAGGCTGTGAAAAAGTCTCACACATGTGGTATTGCCATACTCAGGAGGAGTGGCAGAATGTATTTTGGGGTGTCATTTTTGCTGTGTACATGCTATGTGTTAGGAATATTCTATAAATTTACAACTTTGTGTAAAAAAAAAAGTTTTTATTTTTTTCCCACATTTTCCAAAAACTTGTGGAAAAAAATGACATGTTCAAAGGACCCATAATGCCTCATAGAATATACGTTGGAGTGTTTGCTTTCCAAAATAGGGTCATTTTGTGGACTTTTCCATTGTATTGGTGCTCTAGGGCCTTGAAAAGTGTGATAGGTAGTAAGAAAGTTTTATGTGTATTTATGCTCCTAAAACGCCTTATGGTGCTACTTGGACGTGGAGTCTCTTTTTGTGGCCAGGCTGTGTAAAAGTCTCACACATGTGGTATCACCATACTCAGAAGGAGTAGCAGAATGAATTTTGGGGTGTCATTTTTGCTGTGTACATGCTATGTGTTAGAAATAGCTTATAAATTGACAACGTTTTGGGAAAAAAAAAGAAAAAAAAATGTTTTCTTCATTTTCCCAAGAATTGTGGGAAAAAATTATAACTTCAAAAAACTCACCATGCCTCTTACTAAATACCTTGGACTGTCTACTTTACAAAAAAGGGTCATTTGGGGGGTATTTGTACTGTCCTGACATTTCAGGGCCTCAAGAAAGGAGATAGGCCATCAGTACATCTGGTGTGATCAATTTTCAGTAATTGGTACCATAGCTTCTAGACTCAATAACTTTCACACAGACTAAATAATATACACTAATTTGGGTTAATTTTACCAGAGATATGTAGCAGTATAAATTTTGGCCCAAATGTATGAAGAAAAATTAATTTTTTGCAAAATTTTATAATAGAAACTAAAAAAAAGTGTTTTTTTTGCAAAATTTTTGCTCTTTTTTTGCTTATATCACGGGAAAAAAAAACCCCAGTTGTGATCAAATACCACCAAAAGAAAGCTCTCTTTGTGTGAAAAAAATGATAAAAATTTTGTTTGGTTACAGTGTAGCATGACTGAGCAATTGTCATTCAAAGTGTGAGAGTGCTGAAAGCTGAAAATTGGTCTGGGCAGGAAGGGGGTCTAACTGCTCTGTATGGAAGCGGTTAAAGTTACCCTATCAGCCTACAAAAATAATGAATTCAAGACATTCATTAAAAGAAGATGTGCTCTAGTCACCATTCTGGTGGGTGGACAGCGTGATTTTTACTCCCCTTGTAAAGTTCCAGGTCTGCCTACTATTGGGCACTTCTATGGCTCTATTCACACTTGTGGGACTTAGGATCCGACTTTTATTCAAATAAAACCCAAAGTTGCAGGACATATAAAATGCCATGTATCTTTATTAGAGCTGTTCCAAATGACACTACTGAAGTCGCTGCAACTTTAGAAAATGTTCCTGCACTACTTTGTCTTGACTTTGACACGACCAGAGAGACTAAAGTCACCCCAAAGTCATATCAGAGTCAGATTACACTGAAAAACTGAAAAACTTTGGAATCGGCTAGTGTGAAAGGAGCCCAATTGTGTAAAATTCAGTGGCTAATGAGGGACTTTAGGGTTGATTTACTAAAACTGGAGAGTGCTAAATTTGTTGCAGCTCTGCATAGAAACCAATCAATGTCCAGGTTTTACTGTCAAAGCTTAATTGAACGAGCTGAATTTAGAAGCTGATTGGCCACTATGCACTGCTGCACCAGATTTTGCACTCTCTAGTTTTAGTAAATCAACTCCATTGTATCTGACACGTCTAGGTGTCCAATAGCAACCCGATCCAGAGTTTTGCAAAAAGGAAAGATTCCACTCACCACGAAAAGGTAGGTGTAAAATGATTTAAGTATTTTCAGTTGTATATTCATCATAGAAAAACAGTAGTTGTTTGAATAGTAAAAGTGTAGAAGAGAGCACAAAAAAGTTGTGATGTGAGTACAAGGAAAACAATGTGTTATAATTTTTTTGTTTGTGATTTGTATAGGCATGTAATTATTTTTCTTTGACAGCTTCTATCCACTAAATGGGTTTACTTAATGCCTCGTACACACGCATCGATTATTGGCCGGGAATTTTCGGACAACGTCCGATCGGCCGATTTTCGGCTTGTTAGTATGATGCTTTCGACAACCGACTCCGACTTTTCGGCCAAAAAAAATCTGGTGTGCAGGCTATAAAATTTTTGTTGGCCGTCAACCGTCAAATTTTTGTTGGCCGATTTTCCGTCAGTCAGTACAGATTTCGGCAGCCAAAAATCTGATGAGCAAGACTGGGCATGCTCAGAGAAGAAAAAACACACGGAAAGTAAACCAGCACATGACATCACTTCTGAAGTAGATTTTTGTTGGCCGAGAAAATTCGTGTGCAGTCTAGGCACATTCCAACCAACAAAACACCACTCTGGACAAAAGTTGGACGATCGGTCGGCCGATAATCGTTGCGTGTGTACGAGGCATTAGTGTTGATCTACTGCAGCCAATAGTGTCTCATTTTTTATATAGATTTTTTTAAGGTCTAAGTAGTGAAGAGTTGAAAGCTATGTCATATTTTTACTGCTTGAACCACTAGCCCAGTGGGGGTATATATTGGCTTATTTAATATGCTCCCCTACCCTCCCCAAAACACTGCATAAAAGTACCTGTTGGGGATGGAATAGATAATTTATTCACCTTTCCCTGAGTAATGAAGGGGGTGACTTCATAACACTGGGAATGCTGAGTAGCCTAAATCTCATGAGAACATGATCCATCACACTGCATGTTTGTCTTCTTGTGAGGTTTGGGTTACTCAATATTCTCTGATATCTGGCTGGATGGAAGATGATGTCATGCTGGAGGAAGTCAGGGAAAGTTAAGTATATTATCTAATCATTTTACCCCCACGTTTTCTCTAATGCAACGTTTTAGAGAAGGAATTGGTGAAACTTTAATAAGTGGACTTTTCCACTAAGATGGAAGGTCTGTTTTAAGCTTTCCCTGGTCTACAAAAATAGTCCTTTTGTATTGGTTTGTGTCCCTGTTGAAGAAATATACCTCCTCCAACCTGGCCCAATGACAAGGGAAACAAGAAGTGAAGAGAAATCTCAATAACACAAAGAGGTTGATTTACTAAAACTGGAGAGTGCAAAATCTGGTGCAACTGTGCATGGTAGCCAATTAGCTTCTAACTTCATCTTGTAATTGTAATTAAAGGGTTAGTTTTTAGCAAAATTAACATTGTTTTTCAGGTAAAAAAAATGTGCATTTACTATTTTTTGTTATCGGAGCCTGGAAAACATTGCACCAGCGATCAGCAGATCAATGATGCCATGCAGATCTCCTGCAGATTGTAAGTGTAATGCCTCATACACACGCAACGATTATCGGCCGACCAATCGTCCGACTTTTGTCCAGAGTGGGGTTTTGTTGGTTGGAATGTGCCTAGACTGCATACAAATTTTCTCGGCCAACAAAAATCTACTTCTGAAATGATGTCATGTGCTGGTTTACTTTCCGTGTGTTTTTTCTTCTCTGAGCATGCCCAGTCTTGCTCATCAGATTTTTGTCTGCCAAAATCTGTACTGACTGATGGAAAATCGGCTGTTGTGTTGTTGGCCAACAAAAATTTTATAGCCTGCACACCAGATTTTTTTCGGCCGAAAAGTCGGAGTCGGTTGTCGGAAACATTATACTAACAAGCCGAAAAACGGCCGATCGGACGTTGGCCGAAAATTCCCAGCCAATAATCGATGCGTGTGTACGGGGCATTAGCTGTCTGCCCATGCATCGTACAGACAGGCAGTTTCGCCAATGACAGGAAGAATCCATGAACTACCACAGCGCTCAACAGTGCCATAATAGTTCAACGAGAACTACAAGCCGACAGCTGCAAAGGCTGTCCGTAGTTGTAGTCCATTAATTCACAAAACAGTACCTGTCTCATTTTCTTTAGATTGTGGCAGTGAGCAGGGGGAGAAGATCCTCCAATCGCTGCCAAAATGGGGGATCCGTGGGTACGGGGGCTGGTACATTTGTAGCATTTTATACCCTGAATATGGATGTAACATATTACAAAAGGTGAACTTATCCTTTAATCTTTGACATAAAAACCTGGAAGTTGATTGATTTCTATGCAGAGCTGCACCAGATTTTGCACTCTCCAGTCTTAGTAAATCAATCCCAAAATTAGATGGAGTTTCCTACATTTTAAAAATCTACCCATGCTTAAAAAAACACTTTGGTTGAAGCTGGGCTTTAACCGCCTTAGCGGTAATCCCGAGCGTGACTCGGGGTTGATTTTTCATTGCAGGAGCGGTAACCCCGAGTCACGCTCGGGGTGGATTGCAGAGAGCACAGCGGAGCTTCTCTTACCTTATCCTGGCGATCCAGCGATGATCTCTCATTGCTGCGACCGCCAGCCGAGACTCCCGCCGCTCCTCCGTTCCTCCGTCGGTACGATCACTTCCTAGTTCCGTTCCCTGCAGCAGCAATGCTGCATGGGAGCGGAACTAGGGAGGGATATTCAAAAAAAAAAAAAAACGTTGCACAAAACACACTTTATATTATATTATATATATATATATATATATATATATATATGGATGCATATATATATATATATATATATATAAAATTATATTATTGATTCAATTATAATTCATGCGTTATATATTATATATATATATACACACACACACACACACACACATATCTATATATAATATATAATGCATGAATTATAATCTAATCAATAATATAATTTTATTATATATATTATATATTAAATAATAAAATAATATTATTGATTCGATTATAATTCATGCGTTTGTGTTTCAAATTTATCACATCTGGGATGTCTACTAGAGTCTTGTTTTGGTCAGGTTTAAGTCAGTAATTACTAAGAATTATAGGCCTATAATACATAACGCCAAATTTCCATGAAAAGAATTGTACCGCTTTTGGTATGTAATTCCAGACATAATCATACCGCCAGGGAGGTTAAGTGCTTTTGTTGGTGTTTTAAAAAAATGCACATGCTATTTCATGAATGTTGTATGATTTCTGCATGTAGCTGTCAGGCTTAAGAACAGGAGTTGGGAGAGGGTTTTTTTTGGATGGGGTAATGATCAGTCCTGGAAAGGTTGAGTGTGCATTTATCTACAGCTCTACCATAAAGGCCCCCTATAGGTTTGCTTGCAATCTTTATCATTTCAAAAACATGTATGGTTGTAATATAAATTTGATTTCTTTTTATTCAATTTACAGAACAGGGAATATCTAATAGAAAAACTCCTTACCAGAACACCAAATATTTCTCAGAGAGGGAAGAAGGTAAGGTACTGCATCCTATGACGGTTTGGTTTTGTGCTTTACAGTTCTACTGCACTGTGCATGTCAACGTTTAGCAAGATGTCCTTTATAGTATACATACGTATGCGCATTCAGAGGGTTCTGAAGGGCATCTGTCTTTCAGGGAAATAAAAAGCAAACCTACAAATAAGGCCATTAATAGACAGATCTAAATTCGACCAGTTCAGAAGGTGCTGGGCGAATTTCGATTTGTGGGTGGCTGTCCAGAGTTTGAGAATTGAGCGGTCGATTGACTTCTGTTGAATGAACAAGCTGAAAAACCTTTGTCCACTGGCTGGAAAAAAAAGCAAATATCTATGGCCAGCTTTAGTCTGAAGAGATTGAAATTTCCTGGTTGCAAAATAAAATGATCTAACATTCTGTCTTACACTTATTTAGAAAATATATTTTTTGGGGGGTAATTTACCTCAGAAGGGCATGGCCTACGGTGCTTTCCGCTGTCTGGTCTATACCAACATTTGGTGATTCTGGCACACAGAGCTCAGTCACTTCATTGCTGAAAAATTTATGTTATGTCATCTTTGGGGATCAACGTAGTAAATGGAAAATTTTTATGGCACTTGAAAACCTTGGAATTAGTGGGGATTGTTGGCTAGGTGGACCTAAGCTGTGTAGAAGTTTCATATCTGAAAGTAAAATTCCAGGTTTTGTTTTATTTTTTTTAATTTTAGGTATGGATTTGGTAAGGATTTTACCCAAATAAAAAAAATATATATTTTTTTTTCTGGAGTACCACTCAGGACAGGGAATGATTATTGGTTGTGACTGTGTTGGGGGGGGGGCAATATCACTTTAAGAACGCATATTGTTAGTGTGACAAAACATGTTCCCCTTGTGATAGTGTTTTACCTGGTTTAACCTCCTTTCTTACTTTCTATTTATTTATTTTTTTCTATTTTTTGCTTTTATTCTTTGTCTTTCTTATGTTTATCTGTTTTATTTATTTATTTGTTTATTTATTTATTTGTTTTAGACCGCATTCTCACTGAAGCGGCATGACTTGTGCACTACTTCGGGGGCGACCTGTGAAGTCACGTGCACCGCGACTTCGGCGCAACTTGCACGGACTTCATAAAACGAATGTCTATGCAAGTTGCTCCGAGGTCGCCCCGAAGTAGTACAGGACCCTTTTTCTAAGTCGGAGCGACTTGTGTCGCTCCTATTAGAACGGGACCTGTAGCAGTCAATGGACCGCGACTTTTCAGGCTGACAAGTCGCCTGACAAGTCGCGGTAGTGTGAATGGAGCCTTAGGCCTTGTATTTCTTTAGTGATCCAAACTAAATTTACAGGTGCGGCTCAAGGCTCCACCTGTTCTTATGTAGCAATTGCTTGGAGTGCAGACAAGGACAGAGCTTTGTCCCAGCTCCAGACATCTAATTGGAAAGGACAAGTCCTGGATGTCACACATCTCTGCAAAACCCAGTAAGAAGGTGTATGACAGCCTTAGCCTGGGCCCAAACCAGACCACGACCTCTTGTTTTACCCCACCCACTGAGCTCATTCATGACATGTGGGGGCGTGGCCTGGTTGGAGCCTGGACTGAGGCCTTCTTTTACGGGGTTTGGCAGAGATGTGCGATTTCCAGGACTTTTCCCTTTAGTTGTATATTTTTAGCTCGATTTTGTTTTTCTGTCTTTTGTTGTTTTGTCTCTTTACTCCCTCTCCTTTCTCTCTTTATTCATGGATGATTTATCAAAACTGAACTCCAGACAGATATAAAATAAATAAAAGAATGCAGCTCTCTATTTGCGAACCTATTATTAAACATAGTTGTTTAAATACAAATAGTGTACTGTAAGTACCTGAATTCAACCTGGTACCATCCTTTGACAGTTTCTGTATATTTAAGTTCATACTAGCGTCTGAGAAGCACCACAAGGAGCCAATTGGTTGTGCCGCAGTGTTACCAAGGAGCATATTAAGAGGAGGAGAGCGTACAATGACTGAGAGATCAGCTTATCCGCATGCTCCTTCTCTGTTTACTGTCCAGTCAAAAGAAGGGAAGGGGACCTGTAGGGTATTCTGCCCTGCCATACATTGCTGTGTTGTGTGCCAGGGCTGGGCCAGTCTAAGGATTGGATGGACAGCAATACAAATCCTGTGGCAGATTAAACAGCTCTCTATATGTATTTTTACAGTGTATGTACAGTAGCTGTTTGCTGCAGTTTAGCTTTAGAATCAAAGAGAAGAAAATAACAAAATGTAGTTTTTGCTTATAGCAACCAATCAGAATTTAATTGATTTCCTTTTCAATTCAATTTGTTCTAATTTTCTCTTAAGTTTTATTTAACGAGTCTCGCTCTTTTTCTTGCTGTGGCTCTTGGTGTCTTGCATGCACTCTCTTCTTCAGGTTTGTTGCAGCAGCACCAAGGCTTCGGCCTTTTTTTAAAACTAGCCTTGCTGCCCACATATGCCTAGCGTTCATTATGGATCATGGCTTCCACTGAACTGTGTTTTTTTTCCTTACTTTTTAATAAAGAGTGACCCATTTGCACTAAACCCAGACAGATGAGATTTCAGAAATGCCCTGGCAGGCTGTTGAACATACACAGATATTCTACTCTACTTAATATCCATTTCTGTTTTGCTCTAGAAAAAACTGAACCAGTTTCCAATCTGCTGCATGTGATGTAGGTTAATGCTTTCCATTGCCCAAAGCCATGTGTCTCCCTTCAAAACTCATTATCATCATTGTCACCACATTGCTGTGCCATCCAATATGTAAATTTTCATACTTTGTGCCTAGAAGAATCAGAGCACCTTTCCCAGACAATGCGGCTGATTGTGTCATTTGTTCTTTTCGAATGCCGAATGTTTTTGCCATGCTTTTTATGGTAAAATGCTTGCGTTATTAAATCTCTTGAAAGATCAAGCCCGGGTTCACTTCAGATTTACTTTCGTGTATTTACTTCCTTTGGGTCATTAGTCATTTTTATGAAAAACCAAAAAGTGCTGCGCCAGATCATAAATATATTAATGTAAAATAAATGTACAAAAGTGCCATAAATATCAAATAATATAAATGAAACCCATGTGAGTAGTGATAATCAAAGTCCCAATAATCACAAAATGTGTCCAATGATCTGCACCTCCGTGAATGTGCTCCTCAGTGCCCCACCACCAGAAAATTATAGCCTCTCACCTCACTATCTCACCCAAGAATCCCCAAGAGTCAGATACAGCTGTACCCCTCAGGGGTTAACGGATGGTTGGAGAGATCACACTATGGGAAACGGCAGATAAACCAGGACCAGGTTTCACTCATTCACAAGAAAAAATCCCAGGCATAGAAGAGAAAGGCAAAAAAAATCGAATGCTCTCTGATGGATAATCCCAATGATTTTATTAAGCAAATACACTTACAAAGCCGGGACTCAATAGTGCATGTAAGGCGCAGTTTCGCAAATGATCCAGAGAGGATGTGGCGTTCGACAAACAGGCTCCACCCCCTTTGGCGCAGCACTTTTTGTTTTTTCATATTGTATTCTAATGTGAAGTTGGAACACAGTTGGTGTTAGCAGTGAGACACTGAAATGATTTGCTTAATATTATTTATTATTGTATCATTGTATCTATATACCACTTTGTACTTGGTTGCACAGTTAATTGCGCTGATAGTTTTCTACACTATTATCATTAGTCATTTTTAATTTTAAAAAAAGTTGCTTTAATGAAATTTTGGTCTCATCTGTATAGAAAATTGGATATTTGACAATGGCACTCATGTTAAAATAGAAATGAAACCTAGAAATGCATACAGGGAACATAGAACCAGAGGGGTTTACATTTACTTTTATGTACCCCTTGAGCGGCCTAACCTGGGGTGCTGTATAATATAAATCTTATCCAGCTTCTGTGGCTGAGATCTGTCTTTTGCTTCCCTCGTGGCTGTGAGATAGCCCATCTTAGTTATGGGCCAGAAGTGGGGCCCAGGAGGGCTACGAGTCAAAGATCAAATACAGAATATTTTCATAATGGAGCACCCTAGGTTCTAAGATTTAATGCATGCAGGCAATCTAATACCTGCTTTCCATTACTGCAGGTTATAAAAGCCCAATTGTAGTATCACACATTTTTATCTCTTTATAGTTCTGTACCCATGTTATATTTTGAGACAAGTTTGTTTTTTTGACAAGTACTTTTTATTGAGTTTTTTCAAATTTGCACAAAACACACACAAATCAAAGAATAAAAAAAGAAGAAAAGAGAAACAGAGCTGATACAACAAAGTGGGTGATGGACATTGACTATTGAGACTGATGTTTGCTTGTCAGTTCCATGTTGGCATAAATAATGTCCTCCTGCAGACCTGTACAGTATTACAGAGGCAGAGGGGGAGGTGTTAGATCAGTTCTGTAACAGAAAGCTGATTACAGAGTGCATTGAGTCTTAAAGCGGAGCTCCACCCAAAAGAAGCTCCGCTATTTTGCACCCACCCCCCCTCCACTGCCACATTTGTGACTTTTTTGAGGGGATGGCAATCTGAGCTGGAAGTTTAGACCCCTATCCTATCCCTGCAGTCTTCTGGGACACATCACAAGTCCAAGAAAATCACAGGATCATTCACAAGGCGCAGTACAACTTGCGAATGCACAGTAGGAAACAGGCTGTGAAGCTGCAAGGCTTCACTTCGTGTTTCCCTTACTAGAGATAACGACGACTGCACCCAAAGCCGATTGAAGAAATCGGTTCGAGTGAGGACATCACAGGATCCCTGGACAGGTATGTGTCCTTATGTTAAAAGTGAGCAGCTACAGTATTTGTAACTGCTGACTTTAAATTTTTTTGAGGAGCCTGGAGCTCCTCTTTAACCTGGGTACACACAGTTTTTTTTTTCATTCAACCAGCAGGCTTAAGAAAAAAAGCTAATAAATTCCTGCATCCACACAAGTGAGGTTGATGGAGGAATCCTCTCTGCTGTGCTATATTTTGACAGTGGGGACTCCTCTGCTGTAAGAGTACACTAATCAGCACTGCAGCCAATTGGCTGCAAGCCACTGAGTGAAGGAAGTGTTCCACCAGTCTAACGTTCAGCTTCTGTCAAAGTGGGAGGATTACATATAGATTGGAATTCGACCAGTCCCTTCTGAACTGGCCAATATTCAATATTCATGTTTACCCAGCTTAACTCTGGTAGGACTGCACAATCATATGTAGACACATTTACTCTCCTGTTATATCAGATTTTGATAATATCTATATAGGACTATAAAGACCATTGGGCACCTGTTTTAGACCCTTCTTTTTTTATAGTCTTATTCCCACTTTTCAATTAAAGCAGTTGTACAGGGTTAAGCCAACCATAGATGGTTCGAATCTCCACCAGTTCAGCAGGGACCAGCCGTGATTCAAACCATGTATGGGCAGGTTGGATGTACCAAAGTTGATTGATTAATCAACTTGGTACAACCAGCCTGTCAGATTTTACATGGAATTAATGCCCCCTGCTGGGAGAAGACAATGACTCCACTCGAATTGGTGTTGATGGGGGAATCGAGTGATTTTCTTTTCTGTAACCCGTGGTTGCAGGAAAGAAAATTGCTCCATCTATGGCCGACTTATTCTGCAATAACCCCAAACATACAGCCAATATCCCCTATCTTTAGTGTAAAAATGAACAAGGAGTCCTGAAAGTGATGGTTTGGCCCCACAGAGCCCTGATCTCAATATAAAATCTATCTGGGATTACATGAATAGACAGAAGGATTTGAGGAAGCCTACATGCACAAAACATATGTGATTAGTTCTCCTAGATGTTTGGAATAACCTACCTGCCAAGCTCCATCAAAAACTGTATGCAAGTGTACCTAGAAGCAATGATGCTGTTTTCAAGGCAAAAGGTGGTCATCCCAAATATTTATTTGATTTGGATTTCTATTCTGTTCATTTACTTTCCATTTTGGTAATTGATAAACATAAACTATGAACACTTCTATTTCTGAAAGCATTCTTAATTTACTTTATCTAGCATTATTTAGCATTATCTTTAATTTACTGACTAAAACTTTTGCACAGTACTGTACCAAGCATGTTAAGAAGTGGGGGATGTTTACCACACTGTCTAAAAATATAGGAACAGTTAGTGTAATTTTATTTTTTTCTCTGGCCTGCTATAATTTGAGTATGTACGGTATATATGCTTTTCCAGCGGTGGGTTGGCTATACTTGATTCAGGAGTGCACCCTTTATTATGCACAGGAAAATTGTGCTGCAGTTTGCTCTCCTCTGCTGAACATACAACCCTGCTGCAAACTCAAGTAGTACCTTCCAATGCTCTTCTCTTTCATTCATTGACGGACACAGTTCCTGATCTTCATAACCATTGGTTATACCACCCCCTACAGGAGTAGGACACTAGGCAGAAAAATAATCTGGCTATGCCTATGGGCAGTCCAAGGGGGTATACGCCCTCTTTCTGCTATAGGTACTCAGCTTTTTTTCTGCCTAGTCAGGAGTAAGGACCTAGTTCCTTGCTCGGAACTCTGGTCCTGGTAAAATTGTTTCTTTTTAGATAGAAATTTTTTCTCCTGGATTTGTCCTGTGAGATCTACAATCAACTGCCGGACTGGGCGACAGGCTGGATAACCACTTCTGGACCGGAAGATTTTCCCCCTTATTGACCAGGCCATTTTTTTCAATTCGGAATTGCGTTATTTTAACTGACAATTGTGCAGTCGTGCGACGCTGTAACCAAATACAATTGATGTCCTTTTTTCCCCACAAATAAAGGAATACAGGAGCCCTGTGTTGATTGCTGACAGAACAACGTTCTGCTGTGTTTACAACAACAGACCGCCGTTCTGTCTCCATGGGGAGTAATCGCGGGTGCCCGATGCCCCACAGATCAGCTTCCCTGCTGGTGAATAGGCGCGCGCTTGAAGCGTTGTATGGGCACTGCGATTCACGGGAACCTGCCGACCTGCCGCCGTATATTTGCAACGGCTGTTAGGCAAGTGGACAATGTAGATACAGTGGTCCCCCCATTCTGGCCAGGGAGCGTGCCCAGACCTCAGCTCCATACTAGGTCAACCGTGACATAGCCCCACTGGACGAGGGCTGGCCAGTGAGTTAAACGCCTTGTGAGGTCGCATACAACCGGGTCTCGGCCTGAGTCGCAGTGTTCCTCCTGGCCGATGCACTGACTGCGGTCCTCGAATCCTTTGTGTCCCGGATGGGGGTGGCTTTCAGGCGATGGGCTAGCAAAAAGCACCCCCCCCCCGCCTTCCCCTGCCTCAACTGTCTCATCGGATCCTGAATCTGATTCGGCAGACGCGGGTCACCCTGCTGGGTCTGCAACCACGTGCCCGAAATCCTCTGATAGTGAGGATGATTCCTCCACATCTGCAACCATGCACGAAAAGGTGCTGGTGGGAGCACTGATTGTATCTGTGCGTGAGACCTTGAAGATGGAGCATGCAGCTGCTAAGGAGTCGCTTTGGCACTCACAAGCCATCCAGAGCGCCAAAGGTGTTTGCTTTTCCCGCCTATTTTGACAAAATTGTCGCTAAAGAGTGGGGACGACCAAAGCATCCCCTTGGGTTCCCTAAGCAATTTTCTAGGCGTTACTCCTATGAGGAGTCTCTACTTAAGAAGTGAACTGTTCCACCGGTGGTGGACCCTCCTGTTTCCAGATTGAACAAGGCAACCATGATTATGGTTAAAGAGTCCCCGGCCAGCCGACAAGAAGGCGGAGGCTGTGGCCTGCAATATGTACTCTCTGGCTGGTTCGGCACTGAGGCCGGTATTCACCATTGCCCTAGTGTCGCAAACTCTGACCGAGTGGGGAGTAGGCTAAGTTTATACGCCGTGATCTGGAAGGAGAACAATCCCCCCTGCCTTTGCTGAGCTGGCAGACCAACTGCTCCAGGGTCTGCAGTTTATCTGTGAGGCCTCTTTGGATGTGGCTTCCCTATTGACGCAGCTCTCTGTTTAGGCAGTGGTGCTTTGGCATGTTTTTTGGTTCAAATGCTGGTCTGCAGACCAGACTTCTAAAAAGGCCTTGACTGATCTTCCCTTTCAAGGAGATCGCCTGTTTGGAGCTACCCTGGATGACACCATTAAGGGTCTCACAGGTGAAAGAATATTTTTCTTCCGCAGGCTGCTAAGGGTAAGGAACCTCATAGACGTGGGCCCTCCTTCTTGGCTCATAAGAAGTTTTTTTGTCCCCCAGGGTCGACTGACAAGGGCTCGAAGCCTTTCAGGGCCTCCTCTGGAGGATTCAAATAAAGCTGGTCTGGCAATCCGAGAGCGGGCTTCTCCAGACCTGTGGACAAGGCACCTTCAGCATAAAGGTGTGCCCTCATCCGTATCAGAGGTGGGGGGATGTCTTCGTTTGTTTCCGAACCTGTACAAGACAAGTGGGTCCACAAAGTAATTTGGTTTGGCTACAAGATCGAGTTTCACTCTTGTCCCCCGGCAAGGTTCTTTCCTTCCAACTTGCGCCTGTCCCCGGACCGTTTACAGGGTCTGTTTTGGGTGGTACAAGAGCTGTTGCTTCAAGGGGTGATTGTCCCAGTTTCCGACTTCGGAACATTTTCAGGGTTTTTACTTAAACCTGTTTACAGTTCCCAGGAAGGAAGGCAAGGTGTGTCCAATTCTGGACCTCAGGGCACTCAACTGCTTTGTGCGGGTGCAGAAGTTCAGGATGGAGTCCATTCGCCTCTATCGACATCAACGATGCTTACCTTCACATTCCAATATGTGGCTGTGACGGAAGTGTAGGTAAGACAGAACGCACATGGAGAGCAGGAGTGCCAACAAAGCCTTTTATTGAACGGTAGCGGGTATGTTCACAAAGAAAGGGGCCAAACAAAGGTGCCCAGGGTCAGACCCAACGTGGGTAGGACAAAGTTCCAGATAGCAGGGGTAGTCCATAACAGGGGGCTCCCGATACAACGGGCAAAGTCCTGGCCAGCAAGGGATTTGGCCACACACGGATCAGGGCAAACAATCAAGTGACAAAGTCCAGGCAGAGTTCTGGTAGGCCCAGGGTTAATCCACTCACCAGCAGGAAGGTCCAGGGTTAATCCGCACTCCAGATTGTAGAAAAGGACAAGGTAATTCCAAACTCCAGGTTGGCTGTAGGATTGAAGAGGCCCACAGGAACCAATAGGGGATTCTGTGTTATTTGGCCGCAGCTCAGAGACACACACTCTTCCAAACAGCAAAGATGAACAACCCAGGAGAGACTCACTCAGCTAAATATGTTAGGACTTGTGTCCCAGCAGGTGGGCCAGGCAACTCCCAGCCAGGCGTCCAGTTGCCCCAGCAACCAGCCCCGCCCCCCCTCTATTTGAGCCCACACAAGGAATGTGTTTATTGTCCACAGTGAGCATGAAGGCGGAGAAGCAGACATTCAGGCACCTTGCTGGGGAGGGGAGAGGGACACCACAGTGGGGGGGGGGGGGGGGGCAGGCAAAGGAGTGAGCAGCCAGGGGGGAGAGAAGAATCCCATGCTGGGGAAGATAGCAAAGTACTGGGGGTGCAGAAGAGAGAAAAAGAAGGGGGGGGGGGGAAGTAGGGCCCGTGACAGTGGCGGTCACCAGCGATTCCTCCGCTTTTCTGTGGGAGAAGAGCATTATCAGTTTGTGACTTTACCCTTTGGTCTCGCCTCTGCTCCTTGGGTCTTCACAAATGTGTTAACCCCGGGGCTAGCATTGTTACGACAACGGAGGATTGTGGTACTGAGCTACTTGGATGACCTCCTTCTCTGGTGGAAAACCTGGCAATCACCATACGAACTCTGCGGGAGTTCAACCGCATTCTGAATTTTCAAAAGTCTGCTCTGGTTCCGTCCACAATGCTGGCCTATCTGGGTCTGACTCTGGACTTGGCCTTAGCCAGAGTGCTACTTACCCTGGAAAAACTCCAGAAATTGCAGGCTGCAATTTCTCTCCTGCTGCCCAGCAGATGGTCATCCCTTCGGGCTTGCATGGGGGTGCTTGGCCTGATGGTGTCTACCTTTGAGGCAGTTCTGTTTGCAGAGTTCTATTCGAGGTCCCTGCAAAGGGATATTTTGGCCAACTGGGACAAGACTCCGCAGTCTCTGGACAATCATTTCCGGCTGAGCCATGGAACAAAGGAGTCCCTGATATGGTGGCTTCGTTCTTTGGCGCTTCGACAAGGCATATCCTTTCTCCCTGTGTATTGGACACTGATCACCACGGATGCCTGCCTGTCCGGCTAGGGAGGTGTCCTTGGCAAACATTCTGCTCACGGGATCTGGACACTGGAAGACCAATGTCTTGGAACTCCGGGCGACCAGACCGTGTCTGGACCATTGGACGGATCTTCTTCAGGGATGTCCAGTGCGCATTCAATCAGACAATGCCACGGCCATGGCTTATGTCAATCACCAGGGGGGGGGGGCACAAGAAGTGTCCTGGCGGCTCTGGAGGTAGCCGGTATTCTAAGGTGGGCAGAAGGGTTCGTTCCAGCCCTCTCTCTCCGCCGTACACATTCCTGGGGTGGAACACTGGCAGGTGGTTGGCAGGCATTAGACCAAGGGGAGTGGTGCCTTCATTCGGGGGTGTTTCATCAATTGTGTCTTCTGTGGGGAATCCAAGAGGTAGATCTGTTGGCGTCTTGTTTCAACAGAAAGGTGCAGAGGTTTGTGGCTCGATCACGGGATCCTCTGGCAGACGCCACACACGCGCTGGTGGCCCCGTGGAGTCAGTATCTTCTGATTTATTTTTCAGATAACCGCACTCAATTTTTGACCCACAGAATATTTGAAAGCTGCAACCTCTAATGTGTGATATCGTCACAAAAATGCAAATTTGTGGCAAAGTCCCATAAAAATAATCACAATAGATAGGATCTTAATTAGTCGACAAGTGATTCATTTTCCAAGGTAACAAATGTCACCATCCACCACCAGTTATGGATATCCACCAGAAACACACCACCATCGTAGAGGTAATACTAATGCCTGCTTTTCCAGCAGCACTGGACCTCTTACTGCAGGAGGCCAGCAGCATCTTGTGGCTGATTATCCCGCCAGGGCCTTGTAGTGATAATCCTGTAGATGTAGAGTTAAGCATCTAATAGCAACATCCATGTAGGACGACAGAAGGTCGCTCCACATGTAAATCCAGCATTAATTTATTCAAAGGTAATAAAATACACTTACATTAAAAATCACATTAGTTTTACAAATTACATCAGTGCTTAAAAGGTCTCATGCTGGCCGGCCTCAAAGTAAAACGCCCGCACTTCCGGGACTCATAAAACGTGATAACATCAGCGCGTCATCCGCCCTACGTGTTTTCATCATAGATGACGTCGTCCTGGGGCGTTTACTTTGAGGCCTGCCGGCATGAGACCTTTTATGCACTGAAATAATTTTTAAGTTATTCGTTTTAAGTGTATTTTATTCAGCCTATTCCATCAGGGGGCAGGTTCCTCCTTTCCCTTTCAAGGCGCACTCTACTCGGGCGTTTAGTGCCTCCTGGGCCTTCCATCATCAGGCGTCAGTGACACAGGTTTGCAAGGCGGCCACCTGGTCGTCGGCGCACACTTTCACAAAGTTTTCCAAGGTGGATGTGTTGGCATCTGCGGGTGCTTCCTTTGGCCGCAAGGTTTTACAGGCTGCTGTTTAGAGGACCTGATTCTCTTTGAGGGTGTATTGTTTTTTCAGGTGGGCTCCAATTGTTTTGGTTGCGCTCATGTTGCCTGGTTGGCTACTGTTTAGCCTTGGGAATTTTTTTTGCGGTTCCCACCCCTCATGTTTAACACTGCTTTGAGACGTCCCATTGGTTATGAAGATCAGGCGCTGTGTCTGTCAATAAACGAAAGAGAAAAAGGGGATTTTTGTCTTACTGTAAAATCCATTTCTCTGATGTTCATTGACGGACACAGCACCCACTCCTCTGTGGAGTTGTAATTCTTCTGACACTGCTTGTAACTAAACTGAGTACCTATAGCAGAGAGAGGGAGTATACCCTCTGGAACTGGCCATAGGCAAAGCCCGATTATTTTTCTGCCTTGTGTCCTACTTCTGTAGGGGGCAGTATAACCCAATGGTTCTGAAGATCAGAAGATGTGTCCGTTAATGAACATCAGAGAAATGGATTTTACGGTAAGTCAATAATCCCATTTTTTTTATATGAAGCCTTACTGATCTTAGGTGGGGAAAGCCTTCTCTGATATTTAAGATTTTTTTTTCCATGTTCATAGTAAAGTAATTCATCATATACAGTCATGGCTCAGTGTGATAAGGCCCTTAGGGAACTAGCTTGCTCTGCAATGTTGTTATGCAGTCATGAATGAGTTTCTTATCCTGACTAGCATCATTCATACACGTCCTAAAAAATCAGCACTATAAATAATAACTAGGAGCTGAGCTATATTGTGTACAGTGTTTTCTCTGTTCAGAATATCAGTTCAGTTCTGTATATAGCATGCTGGAATCGCTAGAGTCTGCTGTTTTTCAACTGGTTATAGCAGTTTAAACCAGTCTGCTGAGAATAAATATGGATGACTTCTCATCATCCCAGTCTGATCGGCACTTTGACCGATTGCAGCCGAGTCAGCAAATTGTTTAGAGGGAATGTTCACATAAAATACACTTGTGGCTATAATAAAAAAAAAATGAGGAGAAGGGAACATTTAAAGAGCTGGAATAAAAAGAGCAGCCATAGTCAATTTGTGTTTGGTTCTGAAATCAGTCTGATGAGGCTATACGCAGGAGCGGCAGTGTACATGAGGCCTTAGTGCCAGTGTTAGTACGTTTTAGGTAGTTAAAAAAAGTTTTATATTAGTGTCAGTGTGAGTTTTAAGTGTCAGTGGAGGACAGAGCTCCCGGGCTCGGGAGCAGTGAGGCTCTTCATGGTCTTCTAATACCCAAATTTAGCATAAGGATCCATTCACACCTGAGCGTATGGATTTACTGGCATTGTTTGGGTGTTTTTTTAAGCTTTTTTGCATATTTTTAACAAGCTTTTTTAAAAGCGTTTTAGGAGCAAATTACAAGCCTTTTACAGCTGCAGGCTTTTTTGTTTAGCCAATAGAAAGCACTGGGTAGAGGAGAGAGAGAGAGAATTAAAGGGTGGAGAGTTGCTATTTGAGCATTTTGCATGCATTTTACAAGTATTTTACAAGCATTTTCTGCTCAAGTCAGGTGTTTCTATTGAAGTCTATGTGGCCAAAAATGCTTGTAAGCTGTCAAAAAGAAGCTCCTACTTTTTTTAAGCTGCGGGCATTTTGCTTCAGGCAACAGAATGCTCAGATGTAAACAAGGGCCATTGAAATGAATGGGATTATGCTTGTTGGGTGTTTTGGAGCTTCAGAGCTGAGCGTTTTATAAGCTGAAAATCGCTTAGGTGTGAACAGGGCCTTACACAGTGTGAAGTTGACAATACTCAATAAGGAGGCAAGATTTTGTTGATGTTAAAGTTGGCTGAGTTTCTTTATATGCAATGACTGCTGAGGCTTGTAGAACACAGGAAATTACTTCCTGTGTACTCATTCCTCTACAGGAGCCTGGATAGTCACTTAGTAAATATATAAGCGTCCATTATTCTGGTTGATTTTAGCAACAGAGTTAGGCCTAGTTTACATTTGAAGCAGCCCTTGCCTTGATCAGATGTGAATTCAGAAGGTAGTTGACAGGTAGCTGGGAGGTGATATGTTGCCTCCTCAGCACCTGTTTTTAGTCTAAAAAGCTTGCACCACCGCACAGCAACCTCCAGCAATGAATGGGTCATGTTCAATGTCAATACTGGCTGCTGAACATGTCAAGGAGTATCATTTTTGGTTCATGTGTACAACCCCATAATGCTGCCTTTGCAAGGGCAGTCAGGAGGGCAGTAAAACTGACGTTATAAATAGGGATGCACCGATCTAGCTTTTCTAGTCCCGATACCGATGCCTGGCTTTGTGTATCTGCCGATACCGATTTAGAACTATTGTTTTGTTATAACAATTGTGCATTGAAAATCTAAAATATATGTAATCAAACTCAAAATTAAAAAGAATAATATTTAGCCACAAGAAAAAAAAAATGTTTATTGCTTGAACATACAATAGCATATCTAACAGTAAACATGTACAAAATATAAAGTGTAAAATCCTGCAAACAGGAATTTAAAATGCAACATACAACATAGCAGCTGAACCTGAGAATAAACTAAAAAGTTGGTCGAACAACAACTTGATCACACATACAAATAGCATTGTAATTTGTAACATGTAGTCCTGTGTCACACCACCATCACAATTTGATGGTGGCTTGTGACAGTGACACTGGATTACCTGTTTACATTACAATGACACACACGTGAGGCTGATGAATGATGTACCGTATTTTCGCTCCATAAGATGTACCTAGTTTTTAGAGGAGGAAAACAAGAAAAAAAAAATATTCTGACTCAAAATATATATATATGTGTGTGTGTGTATATATGTATATATATATATATATATATATATATATATATATATATATATATATATATATATATATATACACTACATATATATATATATATATATATATATATATATATATATATAGCCCTCCAATTTGCAACTCACCTGCTTGCATTTTGCAAATGTACCATCTTTCATTTGAATTGCCGGGCGCTCAGCTTCACACACAGTCATGCCTCCTGGTTTGGCTCCTATAATAGACAGAACACCGCCGGTACGTGTGACGTCTATCATAGGAGCCGAGCCAGGAAGCATGACTGTGTGTGAAGCTGAGCGCCCGGAAATTCAAATGAAAGATGTTACAGTGCAGTGATCCCTGCTCTGATTATCCAGCCGCCTTTCCTCTTCCTCTCTCTTCCCCTGCACTGGTGAGGCTGCGATGACAGGCACAGTTGAGACTGCATTGAGGGGCACAGGTGAGACTGCATTGAGGGGCACAGGTGAGACTGCATTGGGGGGCACAGGTGAGACTGCATTGAGGGGCACAGGTGAGACTGTATTGAGGGGTTCAGGTGGGACTGAATTGAGGGGCACAGGTTAGACTGCATGCAGGGGTACAGGTGAGACTGCACTGAGGGGCACAGGTGAGACTGCATTGAGGGGCACAGGTGAGACTGTATTGAGGGGTACAGGTGGGACTGCATTGAGGGGCACAGGTGAGACTGCATGCAGGGGTACAGGTGAGACTGCATTGAGGGGCACAGGTGAGACTGCATTGAGGGGCACAGGTGAGACTGCATTGAGGGGCACAGGTGAGGTTGCATTTAGGAGCACAGGTGAGACTTCATTGAGGGGTACAGGTGAGACTGCATTGAGGGGCACAGGTGAGACTGCATTAAGGGGCACAGGTGAGGTTTTATTTAGGGGCACAGGTGAGACTGCATTGAGGGGCACAGGTGAGGTTGCATTGAGGGGCACAGGTGAGGTTGCATTGAGGGGAACAGGTGATGTTGCATTGAGGGGAACAGGTGAGGTTGCATTGATGGGCACAAGTGAGATTGCATTGATGGGCACAGGTGAGGTTTCATTGACAGGCACATGTGAGGCTGCATTGAGGGGCACAGGTGAGGCTGCATTGAGGGGCACAGGTGAGGCTGCATTGAGGGGCACAGGTGAGGCTGCATTGATGGGCACAGGTGAGACTGCATTGATGGGCACAGGTGAGACAACATTGATGGGCACTGATCAGGCTGCATTGAGGGGCACACGTTAGGCTCATTTAGGGGCACAGGTGAGGCTGCATTGATGGACATAGGTGAGGCTGCATTGATGGGCACAGGTGAGAAGACATTGTTGGGCACTGATCAGGCTGCATTTATGGGCACAGGTGAGGTTGCATTGATGGACACTAATGAGGCTGTCTAATGGGCATGGGTGAGGCTGCATTGATGGGCACAGGCGATGCAGCATTGATGGGCACTGATCAGGCTGCATTGATGGGCACAGTTGAGGTTGCATGGATGGGCACAGGTGAGGTTGCATTGATGGGCACTGGTGAGGCTGCATTCATGAGCACTTGTGAGGGGGCATTGTTGGACATTGATGAGGCTCCATTGATGGGCACAGGTGAGGTTGCATTGATGGGCACTGGTGAGGCTGCATTCATGGGCACTAGTGAGACTGCACTGATGGACACTGATGAGGCTGCACTGATGGGCACTGATAAAGTTGTTATGAATATTTATTTGTGCAACTTCTGCATTCATGCAAAAACATCTAACAGTGTAATTTTATAAAATAATTTATGAGGGTGCATTTAGGGGCGGGGCAGGGTAGGGGTTAGGTGGGGCAACTGGTGGTGAGTAACCCTTAGGGCCTGGCTAGTAGCTCAGGACTTGGAATGTTGAGCCCTGAATATATATATATATATATATATATATATATATATATATATATATATATATATACCATAAATATATACACACAGTATACAGTAATAGCAATAAGGGTACTTACAGTGATTTTCTTGTAGGCACTGTCTGTCTGTGGCTGAGCCCAGGAAGCATGCAGCTGCAGTACAGAGCAAAGCCGCTGCTTCCTGTGTCTGACTCCTCCATTCACAGGTGGAGTGCATCTGATATCACTCCGCCTGTGAGCCGGACCTATACAGGAAATAGCGGCTCCATGCAAGTAAGTGACGGCTGAGCCGGACTCAGCAGACACCGCGGTAGGTTCTGCTGCGATGAGACCGGATCGGCCGGTGGATCTGTTCATTTTACCGGTCCCCCGACCCAGCTATTTTGGCAGTATCGAGGCCGATATCTGATCCTAATATCGGATGGGTGCACCGCTAGTTATAAATAAGCGCTAACACGCCAACCTTGCTCCTGCTCCTCCACTACATGTGATTCTGCCTGTTGGAATGTTGTCATATCATAAAGGCGGATCTGTTGGAGTGCAGCTGTCCTCGATCTCTATTGGAAAACTGAGGCTCAGCCATCTACTTTTACTGTCCCCGACTGCAAGTGTAAATTAACCCCTAAAGTGATTGTAAGCAATCACCTTGTAAAACAACCTATTCAGTTTAAAATAGAAATGAAAGGCAAAACATTTGTGTGTAGATATATAAAAAAAGCATGATAAATTCCCCGCTACTTTAAAGTGGCTTGCATATTCTATGGGGCCAAAATCTCCCCGGAATCTCGAGTACAGGAACCTTTTACAAAATTGCACCATATTGAGTTGTATTGATGTGACCTTGCATCATTGAAAACAATGTGATTTCCATTGTCATGTGATTCTGTTCGACTCAAATCACATGTAAACAAAGCCTCAGTGTGTTCCCAGAAAGAGCGTATCTTTGGGCATTCCTAGTAGTTGTGGTATAGTGTCCCCACCAAATCAATATATTTCCAACAGTTGGGAGGTATTTTTGGGTTGATTGCATAAGGCTCCATTCATACTTGTACGACTCCAAAGTCAGGCGACTTTGAAGTGCAACTCTGATGCAACTTTGAATGGGTGGGACTTAGATGGGACTTGTTGTCCCTCTGCAAAGTCGGATCCACTGTTGCATGTAAAACATTTGGGTATGACTTTCAAACAACTTTAGAGGGTTAACATTGAAGTCTGTGGCCCTCAAGTTGCATGAAAGTCGGACTAAACTAGTGCATGAACTTCTTTGAAGTCGCTGCAACTTTAAATTGCACATATATGAATAGTTATCATTGGAAAACATGGGGTACAACTTCTCATGTCACCTTGATCTCCAAAGTCATATGAAAAATTGACAAGTATGAATGGGTTGTAAGAGTTTCAGGTTTAGACCCCATTCACACTTGTGCAACTTTTGGACATCAAAGTCGCATGACAAGTCATACCCCATTTTTTCCAATGATAATCATTTATATATGTGCGACTTAAAGTTGCAGCGACTTTAAAGAAGTTTATGCACTACTTTGGTCCGACTGTCATGCAACTTAGGGGCCATAGACTTCAATGTTATCTCTCAAACGTTTAATGAAAGTTGTACCTAAATGTTTTACATGCAACAGTGGGTCCAACCTTGGAAAGGGACAACAAGTCACATCCAAGTCGCACCCATCCAAAGCTGCTTCAAATTTGCATCAAAATTGCACTCCAATGTTGCGCTACTTTGGAGTTGTACAAGTTGTAAGCATTGGTTTTGCTTATATAGAGTTCACAAGTAGGTTTTATTAGCATTATCCCAGATAACGTCACATTTGAGCATAATGAGAAGTCTGTAGATGTCAGTGATGTGCTGACATGTGAGTCCATCCAAACAAATTTTACAGTATTGATCTTTAAAACAAAGTTGCAGTTGTTTTTATTGAGAAATTCTAGATATGGATATTTTATGCATAGTTACATTGGTACAGCTTGGACCAATGTAACTATGCATATACCATATCTGGCGGCTGACTTATAGCGGGACTGCGATATTGCAGCGGACAAATCAGACACCTAACTGACTTTTTTGACACTTTTTGGGACCAGTGACACTAATAAAGTGATCAGTGCTAAAAAATATGCACTGTCACTGTACTGATGACACTGGCAGGGAAAGGGTTAACATCAGGTGCAATCAAAGGGTTAAATGTGTTCCTAGAGAGTGCTTGCTAACTGTGTTGGGGATGCTTGTACTGTGGGAAGGCAGGGATCCATGTTCCTGCTTAGCAGAAACTCAGAATCACAGCCTTCCCTTGTCACAGAACGGCTGTCTCCTGAACGATCAACGGGTCCTGGCTGTGCAGAGCGGGTCGCCGGTTGTACGGGTGCACGCCCCATACCCAGAGGTACAGAATCACATACAGGTACGTGATTCTGCTGAGAGCGGCTGCCCTGCGACAGTAAATGTATGTGGGGTGGTCGGCATCTTGTTAAAAATCACTAGGACATGGTAAACCCTTGATCCAAACAGGACATAAACTTCCTTGATGACGTCACTAGGCCTGCCTAGGTTTTATCACAGTTTACGTAACTTCCTTAAGGTCTCACCCTGTCCACCTTGTTCAATCAGAGAACACATTGCATTATTTAGAAAATGCAAAGCATTCTCTGAATGATGCCTGTGCCAAGTGGCCAACCTGCTGTGTTCAGAATGCAGCAGGGCAGCTGCTCGGTGCGGGACTTGGAAGCAAGTGGAGATCACTGGAGCAATGGTTTCTACTTCAGTGAATTCCAGCTTCCCGGGGCATTGGCCAGGTTTGGTATACACAACGTTACATCGGTCTGAGCTGGATCAATGTAACTATTTTTAAATACAGTACCTGAAATTCCTCTTTAAGTAAAGCTGGATTAGGGTAATCATTATGTATTGGTTATCTCTACACATCTGTGTAGAAGTCTGGCACTGCCACAACAGAAAAATGGATAAAGATCATGTCTTCCTTTTAAAATTCCTTAATAAATAGCTGCAGCCATGTCAAGGAATTCAGCCACAGACCATAGCAGTTCAAACGTTTCAAAATTTGAAAACACATAACCCAGTATTTTAGCCCATCTGTTGTCATAGTTGGTGGTGACCCCTAAATCCATCAAGCTACCTCGTAAATTCACTCTGTGCAAATGAAAAGTAAAAACGTACAATATAACAAGAAAGATTAAAAGGTGATACAAATGGAAAGAAAACATTGTTTCAATATTTATTAAGACTTATTGTAAATAAGAACTATCGTATAAAAGCATCCATAGTGACATTGCCTTCAACTTTAAAACTTTAAATTACTGGTTGTCTTTTGGAAACTAACTCTTGGCATAGTTGTTAAATAAAAATCCCTCATAGCCCAGGTAACACTTTAGCAGATCTTCTGTGCATGGTTGAGCAGGACTTTGGGACCTTTGCTGCCTACTCATCAGAACCTAAGTGAGGTGGCCCCTGTGAGGATGGCAGAAGCCACTGCCTCCCATTTGGGCATCCGTCCTCTCCTCCGCTGCCCCTGGGTGGTCGGCTCTACTAGGGCTCGTGTCCTGGTGGCCGGGCGCCCTCAAAAATTTAGGCCGCGGCTTGCGGCCTACTAGGCAATGCGGCCGAGTGGGGCACCGCCATTGAGGGGCGGTCCCAGTGGGAGTAGCTGAAGCCCCCACTCTTCTTTTGGGCATCTGCCGGGCTCAGGATCCGTGGAATTTGCGACTGGGCCCCCACAAAAATTTAGGCCATTGCTTGTGGCCTGCTGGGCCATATGGTCAGCTTGGCACCTCCCTTGGACTGGGTGGCGCTGTGGGGGTGCTTAATTTTTATTGACAGTCTTGCCGCCATTGTTGTTTGGGGCAAATGCCTACTTTTAGTGAGGGTACCCTGCCTGCACATCCGTGTCACGGCGGGCGGCCCTCTTTAAGGGGGCTATGTCCTATAATGTCCTCTGGGGAGGGCTTAGACGGTGACCCCCTTGTTTTTTGCAGGGACCATTGGGTGGTCCATTTGTGGACCCTTGGCCAGCATCCCCTTTGCGAGATCGCAGTCAGCAGCTTCCCCTGATTATTGTTATTTTTTCGGGGGTGAGCTCAGTATATAGCGACACCACTGGGTCTGCGCCCAGACACCCTGAGTGCTCGGATAGTGAGGATGATTCCTCTGCTCCTCTAGCCATGCTTAAATAGGCACTGGTGGATGCACTGTTTGTGTCAGTGCGTGACACTTCAAAATGGAGGTGCGGCTGGGACCGCGTAGGAGGCACGGTTCCTTTTGGCACCCACAGGCCCTGCAAAGCTGCGAGGGCATTCCTCAGTTTTTTGCTTGTGGTATCCTTATGAGGATTTACTGCGTAAAATTTGGACGGTCCCACCTGTAGTGGACTCGCTGGTTTCCAGTTCAAATTGAGTTACCTTCATACCGGTTGAGAAGTCCTCAACATTTACAGATCCAGCTAGTAAGAGGGCGGCCATATGTGTGCTGTAGCTGGTTCAGCAATTAGGCCAGTAAGTACTATTGCCCTGGTGTCGCAAACCCTGAACGAGTGGGCTAAGCTTTTATGCCAGGACCTGGAGGAGAAAAGCTTCTCCCTGTCTTTGCAGAGCTGGCGGACTGGTTGGTCCAGGGGCTACAGTTTGTCTGTGATGCCTCTTTGGATGCGGCTCCTTTGATTTCTAGGCTGTCTTTATCAGCAGTGGTCCTTCGGCGTATTATCTGGCTGAAATGCTGATCTGCGGACTAGACTTCTAAGAAGGCCTTATTTGATCTCCCTCTTGTAGGGGGTCGCCTGTTTGGAGCTTCCTTGCATGACATTGTTAAGAGTCTCACAAGGGGAAAAGTACTCTTCTTCCACAGGCTACCAAGGGCAGGGAGCCCTGTTTAAGTGAGCCATTCTCCTTGGCTCCTAAGCGGCCTCTTCGTCTCTCAGTATCTCAAGATTAGGGATCAAAAGTCAGGCCTCCACCAGAGATTCCAAGGGGACCTGGTCTGGCAAGCCACGAGCGGGCTCTTCTAGACCTGTGGACAAGGCTGCCTCTGCATGAAGGGGCGCCCTCACCTGTATCTGGGGTGGGGGACGTCTTCGCTGGTTTACAGATCTATGGTCCTCCCTGGTACAGGTCAAGTGGTTCATCAAATTAATTCGGTCAGGCTACGATATCGAGATTGGTCTTGTCCTCCGGAAAGGTTTTTTTCCCATCCAACCTGCACTTGTCCCCAAATCACTTACGGGGTCTCTTTGGGGCAGCGCAAGACTTGATATTTCAAGGGGTGATTGTTCCACTTCCGACTTCTGAATATTTTCAAGAGTTTTTTACTCAAACCTCTTTACAGTCCCCAGGAAGGAAGGCAAGGTACATCTAATTATAGACCTGAAGGCTCTAAGCTGCTTTGTGCAAGTACAGAAGTTCTGCATGGAATCCATTCACATGGTAGTGGCATCCCTACAACAGAAGGATTTCTTCTCGCTTCTTTCGACATCAAGGACATCTACCTGCTCATTCTCACCAGCGCTTCCTCTGTTTTGCTTTGGATGAGGAGCATTATCAGCTTGTGATGCTGACCTTTGGTCTCTCCTCCGCTCCTCGGGTCTTTACAGGAGTTTTGGCCCCGGGGCTGGCATTTTTTTTTTTTTAGTCAGCGGGGGATCACGGTACTAGGGTACCTGGACCTGCTCATTCTAAGGTGTGCTGACTGATTAATTCCAGCCCTCTCAAACTTTTGCCACAACTCCTGTGCAGGATTCAGCCAGAAGGCATTCCGGTCATTCTAGTGGCTCCAATCAGTTCTCGCAGGTCTTGGTATGCCGATTTGGTACGGCTGGTCACCGATGCTCTTTGGGGACTTCCTCCTCATGGAGGATCTGCTGTCCCAAAGACCAATCTTCCATCCTGCTTTACAGTCGCTGGCTTTAACGGCTTGGCTGTTGAACGCCAGGTGCTGAAGGGTGGAGGTTTGTTTGAATATGCGATTCCTACATTGTTAAAAGCTTGGAAATCTGCCTCTAGGAAGATCTACTATCGTACGTGGAAGATGTACATTGCGTGGCGTGAGTCTCTTGGGGTTCATTCTCACTCCTTATTGGTGGATCAGGTCTTAACCTTCCTTCAATGGGGGGTTGAACATAAATTGGCCTTAAGTACCATCAAGGGCCAGTTATCGTTTTTTGGCGGTCTTTTTCCAACGACCTTGGGCCACACCCTCCCTGGTGCGTACCTTTTCTTCAGGGTGTCCAACATTTGGTTCCTTCAATTCCAAATCCAGGCCACCCTGGAATCTTAAAGCGGAGTTCCACCCAAAAGTGGAACTTCCGCTTTAGGGAGTCCTGACCCCCTGACATGCCACATTTGGCATGTCATTTTTTTGGGGGGAGAACGGAAGTTCTCCTCTCCCCCTCCCTCCCTGCAATCTTCTGTGACACGTCAGAGGTCCCAGAAGATTGCCGGCCAATCACAGCGCGCAGCGCGACTCGCGCATGCGCAGTGGGTACCCGGCTGTGAAGCCGCAAACTGTCACAGCTGGGTGCCCACAGCAGTGATGCCGGCGCCGAGGGAGAGGATCGAGCCTTCGGGCAGCCGCATCGCTGGACCGTTGGACAGGTGAGTAAATGGCTGGAACTCCGCTTTAATGTGGTCCTTTTAGCTCTACTGAAGCTTCACTTTGAAAATATTGGGAAGGTTTCTCTGCTAACGTTGCCCCAGAAGGTGGCCTTCTTTAGTGGCTATCATCTCTACATGCAGGGTGTCGGAACCAATGGCGTTAGCCTCTCGTTCACCTTATGGTGCTTCAGAAGGATAAGGTGGTGCTTTGCCTCTGTCCCTCATTCCTTCCAAAGGTGGTCTCTGACTGTTATTTGAATAAAGACAATTGTTTTTCCTTCCCAGTGTCCCAGGCCTAAACATCTGAAGGAAATTTTTCATCAGGGGTCAGGTTCCTCCTTTCCGTTTGTTCATTTAGGCGAACTGTACTAGGGTGCTTAGTGTCTCCTGGGCTTTCCATCTTCTAGCATCAATGATGCAGGTTTTGCAAGGCGGCCACCTGGTCGTCAGTGCACACTTTTACAAAGTTTTTTGTAAAGTGGTTGTGTTGGCATCTGCAGATGCTTCTTTTGGCCGCAAGGTTTTTGCTGGCTGCCGATTAAAGGACCTGGTCCTCTTTGAGGGTGTATTATTTTTCATGTGAACTCCAGTTGTTTATGGTTGATCTCTATGTTACCTGGTTGGCTATGGTTAGCCTTGGGAATTTTTTTTCCCACCCCTCATGTTCATCAGTGAACGAAAGAGAAAATGGGATTTTTGACTTACCGTAAAATCCATTTCTCTGATGTTCATTGACGGACATAGCACCCACCCCTCTGTGGAGTTGGCTTTCTTCTGACACTGCTTGTAACAAAACTGAGTGCCTATAGCTCAGAGTGGGTGTATACCCCCTGGGATTGCCTATAGGCGTAGCCAGATTATTTTTCTGCCTAGTGTCTTACTCCTGTAGGGGGCAGTATAACCAATGGTTAAGAAGAATCAGGAGCTGTGTCTGTCAATGAACATCAGAGAAATGGATTTTACAGTAAGTTACAAATCTCATTTTTTCTTGCTAGAAAATTACTTTGGACCCCCAAACATTATATATTTTTTAAAGCTGAGGCCTTGCAGATCAAAATGGTGGGTGTTGCAATTTTTTTTCACATAGTATTTGAGCAGCAATTTTACAAACGCAATTTTATGGGAAAAAAACACTTTTTTTAATTTAAATGCACAAAAATGCACTGTATTGCCCAAGTGTTTGGTAAATTATAAAAGATGATCTTTTGAAGAGTACCAAACACGACATGCTTTAAAATTGCTCATGCCTGTGCAGCGGCAACAAACTACATACATTTTTAAAAGCCTTTACAGGTTACCACTTTAGATTTACAGAGGTGGTCTACTGCTAGAATTACTGCCCTCGATCTGATGTTTGCGATGATACCTCAGATGCATGATGCAACTGCTGTTTACATATGACACGAGACTGGTGCTTGTGTTCACCTTTGCACGCAAGCACGGGGGGGGGGGGGGGGGGTACAGGAGTGCTTTAATTTATTTTATTCTTTTTAATCATTTATTTTGCCTTTTTAGTTTATTTTACACAGTCCTTTTCATTTTTCTTTTCTTCTTTTTTTTTAATTGTTATTGTAATCACAGGGAATGTAAACATCCCCTATGATAGCAATAGGTAGTGACAGGTACTCTTTTTTGAAAAATGTGGGGTCTATTAGACTCTAGATCTCTCCTCTTCCCTTATAGCATCTGACCACATCAAGATCGGTTTGATAAGATGCTTTCCCAATGTTGTTTATATCCAAGGAAACCAAGTCATGAAATGCTCGTAGCTTCTGGTTTCTTAGGCCAATGTGGGATGATTGGAGCCATTCTGGTCTACAATCATCTCTATGGTTAGTTGGCAGAACCACCGGCTGCATTCTTCAGTTTCCCAGGTGGACAGGAGAGCCCAAGAAAACCATGGAAGGTGGGGGGAGGGGGAATGTCCCCTCCCACTGCTTGTAAAAGCAGTCTAGCAGCTAATTAGCCGCTAGGATTGCCTTTACATGAAAGCCAACCGCTGGCTAAAAAAATGATACCAAGATGATGTCTAAACCTGCAGGCATCATTCCGGTATAACCACTCAAAGTCCAGCAACATACCAGTACGTTGCTGGTCCTTGTTGGGCATATATTGTAATGTTATTTTTTTCATGCAGCCTGTGTGCTGAACGAAAAAATAGAACCTAACAGATTCCTCCATTCACATCGATCGATCAGTGGTATGCTCACCATTAGACTACCGCCCTGCATCCACCCACTTCCAATGATGGGCATACATGCACTGTTCTTTTTTTTTCGTTCAGCCCATGGGCCTTGATCGTTCACCTTTTATTAACCACTTTACCACCGGCGGATTTTGCTTTCTTACGTCTAGGCCACTTTTTGCGATTCGGCACTGTGCGACTTTAACTGACAATTGCACGGTCAGGCGATGCCGTACCCAAACGAAATTTACGTCCTTTTTTTCCCACAAACAGAGCTTTCTTTTGGTGGTATTTGATTACCCGTGCGATTTTTACTTTTTGCGCTATAAACAAAAAAAGAGCATTTATTTTGAAAAAATAACAATATTTTTAAAAATTTTTATATGAAATTCCCCCCCCCAAATATTTAAAAATCTAATTTGTTTTCTGCTACCTATGTTGGGTAAAAAAAATCACAATAAGCGTATTTTGATTGCTTTGCGCAAAATTTATTGCGCTTACTAACTAAGGGAAAGATTTCTGTCATTTTTGGTGTTTTTTTTTTAACACGTAATGGCGGCGAACTGCGATTTTTTTTTGCGGGACTGCGACATTGCGGCGGACAGATCGGACCCTTGACTGACATTTTTGACACTTTTGGGGGTACCAGTGACATTACTACAGTAATCAGTGCTATATATATGCACTGTTACTGTAAAAATTACACTGGCAGGGAAGGGGTTAATTTTATTGAAGAGGAAGGGATTAATGTATGCCTGGTGCTTACTAACGTGTGGGGGGGGAGGGGACTGAGTGACTCAAGGACAGATCGGATGTTCAGCTATGCTGAACCCTGCAATCTGTCACTGAGGAGATCCGCCCGCTCTGTTTACACAGGCGGGCGGATCTCCAAACTAGATTCCCTGACGATCAGGGAAGAGCAGCGATCGCCGCCTCTCCTCCCCTGGCCCGACTCCCGCTGTGACTGAAAACAGTGGGAGCGAGCCTCCGGCGGCGCGTGCACGCCGCCCACAAGGGGCGGAGTCCAGCGACGTATGTCTACGTCACTGGACGATAACGAGCCACATTGCTGCAGTAGCAGCAATTTGAGCAGTGGTAAAGTGGTAAAAAAAAAAACACATTTTTGCGGAAAAAAAAAGTGCATTTATTATTTCTTTTTATAATATCCTGCAAAGCATTGTACACACGATCAGTTGATCACAGAAAATGTCGGACCCTATCAGACTCTTCCTCCAACTTTCTTTCTGTAGCTCTGTATGGGCTGTCATTTGGAGAGCTGGAGGAAGTGTCCTTGGATTATGAGCGCCCTGATTACCGCACTTGTGTTAATTGAGGACTACAAGTCTGTCTGCCCTGGTGGAAAAATAGAACTAGTAGTTCATTCATTCACATATCTCTGTGTACAGCCACACCAATTTTAAATTTGAAACCTGCTACAGGGCAAAAGAACCCCCGCAGGTCATCACAAGGTAATAATGCTTTGAGGGAAGGATGGTTGCATACTAACATGTTACATGTTCTACCCTATACAGGTGAAAATCTAAAAATTTGAATATCGTGCAAAAGTTCATTTATTTCAGTAATGCAACCTAAAAGGGGAAACTAATATATGAAATAGACTCATTACATGCAAAGCAAGATAGTTCAAGCCGTGATTTGTCATAATTGGGATGATTATGGCTTACAGCTCATGAAAACCCAAAATCCACAATCTCAGTAAATTAGAATAGTACATGCAATCAATAAAACAAGGCGTGTACATAGAACAATATCGGACCTCTGAAAAGTATAAGTATGCATATGTACACAGTACTTGGTTTTTGCCCCTTTACTGCCTCAATGCGGCGTGGCATGGAAGCTATCAGCCTGTGGCACTGCTGAGGTGTTATGAAAGCTCAGGTTGCTTTAATAGCAGCCTTCAGCTCTTCTGCATTGTTGGGTCTGGTGTCTCTCATCTTCCTTTTGACAATACCCCACAGATTCTGTTCTATGTACACCCCTTGTTTTATTGATTGCATGTACTATTCTAATTTACTGAGATTGTGAATTTTGGGTTTTCATGAGCTGTAAGCCATAATCATCCCAATTATGAGAAATCACGGCTTGAAATATCTTGCTTTGAATGTAATGAGTCTATCTCATATATTAATTTCCCCTTTTAAGTTGCATTTCTGAAAAAAATTAACTTTTACACAATATTCTAATTTTTCGAGTTTCACCTGTATACTGGTGTAACATTTAGCTAAAGGTGGAGCTGAGGGTGTCACACTATTATTTTTCACTTTGTTGTGCATTTTGCAGAGCAGTGGAGAGAGATGTCCACAGAATAGGAGGCATTATGGGAGAATCAAGCTGGAGATTCCCACTGCAGCAGCCCCATGAACTAGAAGTAGCCAATATTAGCAAAATAGCAAATTGGATAAATAGAATCTGTAGATCATGCACATTGAGGCCAGCAGAGGGCAGTGTTGGCTTTCCTCATACATGATCACTCTTCTGCTTGACGAAGGTATATATTGAAAGAAATCCCTTATTTTTTTTTCTATTGACTTTGAGGAAGGCGAAATGCTGGATGACCACGATGTGCATTTTGCATGCGCTATAATGTATATTTATTTTGCAGGCAAGTGGCAATTTATTTTCCTTTACAGATCTAATAGCTCTCCTATTATAAATGTATATATACAAAGAGAGAGGTAAAAAATATGAAAGTAATGATAAAGTGTTATTCTGACCCGTGTGCTGCTACTGTAACTGTTCTCAGCAAGGATGTAGTTTGCTTTCTGTAGGCGATGTCATGTTTACACAACACGTTATCATTACCTGTTGCTCTATTTATTGCAGTGATTTTATATTCCAGTTAAGCTGCGTGGGAAACCCATATGGAAGTGTATCTTCTATCCTGTGCAAGGGAGGAGATAAAGAAGCTACGGCTTCAGAAGGAATACAGTACATATAGCAAATAGATGGCCAATGAAAACAAGATTATATGTCAATCGAATATCTGTGAACAATTACATCACACACGCCTCAGCACGAATGCATCAAATGAAATATTTCTCAGCTCTGCTATGATATGATTGAATTATATATCCTAACATGCTGAGATTGTACATTGTACAACTGACACTCATATAGCAGTCCGCGTTCAGATTACTCTTCAGAAAGCATTTGACAGGCGAAGAAGAGACGTTGTATCACCACCTCACCACCTGCTTTAGCCCCCTAAATGCTGCACAACTGCACTGCAACTGTGGGCATTGCGCATTGTTGTGGGGCGATATACATGAATGGGTTGCGTGTGGTAGGTGGTGGTGCCTGCTAAACGTTCGCAGCTGCGACCAAAGCATTATGGCGCTGGCATGTGTGCACCCCTGCATACAGCCATTCCAGCTAAAGGGGGAGCAGTTGAGGGGGCCAGTAAAAAAAGCGGCTCAACCGCATAGTTTAACTGTCCCCAAACAGCTTATGTAAACCAGCCTTTAATTAGCTCTGTAAAACTTGAGTCTTCAGCTTTGCACACCAGGCTGGTTAACAGTATCTTGCAAAGTTGGTCACCCCTGATTAAACTGGTAAAGTAGTAGTAAACTCTTGTATAGTAAAGAAAAGTCTCCCAGCAAGTTAGGAGCATAATTGTAGCGGCTATAATCGCTTAATTTATTCTCCCTGAAGAAGAGATGCCTGAGAGGGGACATGATAGCAATTTATAAATACCTCAATGGTGATCTCAGCATTAAAAAAAAGCTATTCAGTCGCAAGGATTGCATGAGGACTCGAGGACATACAATGTGATTAGAGGAGAAGCGCTTTGACCTCAGGCAACGTGGGGGGTTCATCACTGTTAGGGCTACAAGATTGTGGAATTCTCTACCACAAGAGGTAGTTTCCTGGCTACTTTCGAAAGACTCTTGGACGTACATCTCAAGGATCAGAACATTCAGGGGTATAAGAGATGATTACGGCCATGCACGCCTACACAGGTTGAACTGGATGGACATTATGAAAGACTTACCTTAAAGTGTTACTAAACCCACAACAGTAAAAATCAGTCTGTATGCAGTATGCTGTATGCTTGTTATACTCACCATGGAACCTAAGGGGTTAATCCTCTGCACTAAAAAGGGGTTAATCCCCTGCATTATCCTTGTGTAAAAAGGCTGTTTGATCCTGTCTTCTCTGATCCTCCCCTTCTTTTACCATCCCCAATTTATCTCCTGATGGTACAGAGCCTTAGGAGTCACTGTACACATGATCAGTTTGGTGTGTATTGCTAGAGAGTTGTATTGGGAGGGTGCAAGTGAGGTGGCAAGAGAGAGGTTTGAGAGCTTACAGAGGGCGTTTCAAAGAGGCAGAAAAACACAGAAAAAATAGATTACAGGGCTATAAAGTAGTGGATGTGTATGGATTATTTTTGGAGAATAAGGTTGATTTGGACAGTTTTGTTTTTTTTGTTTTTTTTGTTTAGCCAGCGGGCTAAATGAGAAAGAAAAAAAAAACCAAAACCGTTTCCTCCATCCATACAAATGGGGTGTGGGGAGGAATTCCCCCCTCCCCCTGCACATTGTATTCTGACATCTGTTCCCGCTGCTTGTTTGATCGACTTCTGTAGAGCAAGGATGACCACTCACTGATCAAAATTCATTCAGTCCCTGCTAAACCGGCCATATTTTGATCTGTCTATGGCCAGCTTTTGGATATTGTATAATGTAAAGTTGGCCATATATTATACATTATTATTATTACATTACATTACAATATACATTATCCAATTATCTTATTACATTTACCTTCACCTATGTAGTTCAAGGACCCTGCCTGATTGCATACACATTGAAAGTGCTTAGGTTTTACCTCATATTATTTGGTTATGGTAAAACTAAAATAAAATTGTAATTGTATAATGTATGGCCAGCCTAACTTTAAGTGAAAAGTTAAAGTGGTTGTAAACCTTAGACATAACATATGAACAAAGTATATCCTTCTATAGTGTGTACTTATCTCAATCCAGAGCACTAAGTGTCATTTCTTTCTGCTGCTCCATTACTCTACTATCAGCATGACTCACTTCTGGCAAGTTTTCCTGACACCAAGAGAAAAAAAGTGACAGAGGAGGGATCTCCAGCTAATTGACAGCCTCAGCTTTGTTCCTGTGTGCTGTGTAGAGGGAGTGTGTCTCTTCCCTCCAATCAGCTCTCAGAGCTCTCTTCACTGAGCTCTGTAGAGTGTAACTTTAACTCTCCTTTTTTCTAAATTCTCAAACCAGCTGTATAAATTCAGCATTTTGAACGGATGTAGAGAGGAGACGTCTGCTATATAAACAGGTACAATTTATGTAGAAGGATTTGTATCACCTCTGTGTATCACCTGAGGATAGCCCCTTTACTGGGTATACATGAGGGTCTACAACCACTTCAACAACTTTTCAACATTTATATATATATATGTTGCGGCTTTGAAGTGGTTTACCATGGTTATGGCTGAAGCAAAAATCTGACAGTTCGTGCGGCTGGTCACAGATGTAAGGAGAAACCAGATCACCTCTATGATCTAGGAGGAGCAGAGTAAAAGGTCACATTTTTTTTTTTTTTTTATCTTTTGCTTTCAAAGGTAGTCGAGAGATTTGGGGTCTTATAGTTCCCCAGATCTCTCCATAAAGAGGACCTGTCATCCCTTCTTTCTATAACAAGAGATGTTTACATTCCTTGTAATAGGAATAAAAGTGATTAAAAAAAGGGACAAAATACAAAAAAATAAAATAAAATAAGAAAGACAAACAAAGAAAAATGTAAAGTGCCTCCATCTCTCTTTGCTGGAGTGCAGAAGCAAACGCATACGTAAGTCGCGCACACATATGTAAATTGTGTTCACACCACACATGTGAGGTATCGATGCGATCGTTAAAGCATGAGCAATAATTCTAGCACTAGACCTCCATGAGCCTACGCAATTTTAAAGCATGACTTGTTGGTATTTATTTACTCAGTGTAACATCAGATTTTATATTTTGCCAAAAAATTCTATTATATATTGTTTTTTTTTTTTTTTTTTTTATACATTAAAATTAATTAGTTTATTTTTACCAAAAATATTGCATTTTAAAAAACACTGCGCAAATACTGTGTGACATAAAAAGCTTCACTCATCCCCGTTTTATTCTTTAGGATCTCTGCTTAAAAGAAAATGTAATGTTTGAGGTTTCTAAGTAATTTTCTAGCAAAAAATACTGATTTTTACTTGTAAATAAAAAGTGCCAGAAAAGGTTTGGTCCGTTAACCCCCCCCCCCCGTTCACACCAGTGCGACTTGTCGTACATTTTGACAGGTCCAAGTCAGATTTAGTGTGAATGGGGGGGGCTAAGCGATTGAACTTCACCATGGCACGTGCAGGCTCTCCTATTGCAGTGCTAAGAAAGGGGTTGGCTTTGTATTTCACAATACCCTTTGAAGGTAATGCACTCCCTGTGAGACTGATATATCTCAACAGTTAAGGCAGTAATTACACTGAGCCACTGAGAGCTTTCTCTAGTGCCTAAGCTACATATCTCTATATTTTAATAAAATAACCCATATACAGATTCAAGATTGTACAAATCTGAAGCTCATTTAAAAATTAGATTTAAAAGTAAACTATCCAAAAATAGACATTCCCAAAAATACGCTTCACTTTTCCTTGTCAAATTTGTTTATTGTTTTAAATAAAATAAAGCAGAACAATCTGAATTGTGGTACATATTCAAAGGGTAACAAATGAATTACTCCAATAGGAAAGAGATGAAAAAAAAATTAAAATGCAATATTGCACTATATAAACATCAAATAGACTGTCAAAGTCAAATGTCAAAAATGTCATATAATTGAAAAGAAAGAGATTTTTGACTGTTGGTCTAGTTTAAAAACAAAGTGAATAATAAATTAGTAAGGGTCCTTTCACATGGGTGGTGCGCCTGACGGTCTCAGTTTTGCTGAGTGGGGATCGATCTGCCGATCCCCGCTGAGCAGGTGGCTGACAGCTCCATCTCTACTTACTTTGCAGAGACAGACCTGTCAGATCCCCGCTCTCCTCTATGGGAGATCGGATGAAAACAGACCGCCTGTCCGTTTTCATCCAATCTTATCTGATTCGATCCTCCAGACAGATGGAAAATAGGGTTTCCATCCGTCTGGATTTCACAAACAGGATCGGATCAGATAGCAGTGGGTGTCAGCGGAGATGTCTCCACTGACATTCGCTGCTCCATAGGGCTGCATGGAGCATCCGATCCGGTCCGCCTGAAAAACTGACAGGTGGACCTGATTGGAAAGCCCGTGTGAAAGGGGCCTAAGGCCCCTTTCACACAGGCGGACCATTCAGATCCGCCTGTCAGTTTTTTTGGCGGATCTGAACGGTCCCCCCATGCATTCCTATAGGGCATCGGATGTCAGCGGAGACATGTTCGCTGACATCCGATCCAATCCGATCCATCAAATCTGGATGGATGGAAACCCTATTTTCCATCCATCCAGCGGATCGGATCAGATGGGATTGGAAGAGAACAGACCGACGGTCCGTTCCCATCCGATTTCCCCCATAGAGATGCATGGGGAACTGACAGCTGTGTCTCTGCACACAGCGCGGAGATGGAGCTGTCATCCTCCTGCTCAGCGGGGGATCGGCGGATCGATCCCCCACTGAGAAAAACTGACTCAGTCTGACGGACGGAGTGTGTGAAAGGGGCCTTAAGCAAAAGCACATTTCAGTGGGTCTGGAGAACAACCCTGTGAGTACCACAAAAGATAAAAACTGATAAAAGGGAAAAGGTCATGAAAAAGGAATAAGAGAATAGAAGAAGTAAAGGAAAGGAGATAAATACATTGGAAGTAAAGGGTACATTTGGTAGAGGTAGTGCAGCTTCAACTGAATGAAGGGTGATAAAAGGGTGAATGAAGTATTATTACCATGGCAATAATAAAGCTTCACTTTTCTTTTACAAACAAGAAATATGCCATGTGTGAAACTTTGGATACCCTATCAGTCAGTGCAACCGTTTTTGGCAGAAACTTTTCTTGTTGCTAGGTAACAGTCTTTCTGTTTTTTTTAGGATTTATTTTCAAGCCCTTTTCTGTAGAGGATGCTCCTGCTTCAGAAGTGGGGTTGGGTTGTCTTGTGTGCAGACTTGAAATCTGTCTGCAGATTTTCAATAATTCATTATTACATTTAGAGAAGTAGGGGACAGGTAATCCAAATTTACAGAAACATTGTGTTTTATGTGTTGATTTCTCAGCTTTGTAATCAATGTACTATGTAGTTTGACAAGTGGTGAGCAAAGGTTTGCATGCCTCTTTATGGGTGAAGGTTACTCTTGCAAGCTTGACCTTATTTAGTAATGTTTATTCATGCCATATACTGGTATATTTTAGTAGCTGTACTACATATGTAACATAGTTAAAAGTAGTGATCGACCGATATAGTTTTTTCGTTGCCGATACCAATATTCAGGCCATTGAATATCGGTATATATATATATATATATATGTGTGTGTATATTTTTTTAGCACTTGACAGGTACTGTTGTGAAGGGATCTGGGGGTTCAGTTCATAAGACCCCAAATCGCTCCTCTGCACTTAAAAGCATTCAAAACTGCAAGTTTGGCTGTTTTGAATGCTGTAATTTTTCTAAATCTGGCGCCGAGTATCCGGAAGTGAGGTCATGACTTTACGTCCGGGTTTTGACCTGGAGATCGGGTCTTCTCTTCGGCGGCCGTGCAGGATGGTTGCCCGGGTCTCCCGGTGGGACAGGAGACACGGGAGAGCCGCGGAAGGCGGCGGGAGGGACGGGGATGTCGGGAGGGCGGGGATGTCCCCTCCCGCTCCTTGTAATGACAGCCGAGCAGCTTCTCAGCTGCATCGGTTGTCATTACAAGACAGGTGAACGTCGGCTATGCACGCCGATACCGGGGTGATGCCTCTAGCTGCAGGCATCACTCCGGTACAAGCACTTTCCCGAAATATCGGCAATATCGGTAACCTCAGGGGCCATTTCCGATATATCAGGGAAAGTGCATATCGGCTTTGCCGATAATCGGTCAATCCCTAGTTAAAAGTGTAGCAATATCTGCCATCAGTACCGATAACACTTTTAACACATTTAAGTTGTGAACCCAGGTGTGAGAACTGAGACAATGACCATTCCGGCATCTTTGGTTTGTTTGTTTTATTGTATTTAGGGGATGAGAGGGATACTCCTCTGGCTCTTCTAGGCTTAACTGGGACTTTGTACAAAAAATGCTCACTATCGCTGTCTTGGTGCCAGCTGAATGCCAACCAGCGCTTCCTGACGCTTCAAATGCTGCTTGACAGAATTAGTGCTGAAACCTCGACTTTAACTTGGATTGTTAGCTCAGAAGCTCCAGGACTGTAGAACTCTTGACTCCTGATACTTGGTATAGCTCGAAAGTCACTGAACAGCTCCCTCTAACCCTTCACTGGCTGAGGTAGCTCCTTGTCACTCCTTGTGCTGCTGCAACTCTCAACTTTGTACGCTTCACACTGTACACTGACTGTTCAGGGCCCAAACTGCAGGTACCCCCTCTAATACTTCAGGGTCCTCTGACTAGGCACCCCCTTTAACCACTTAAGCCCCGGAAGATTTTACCCCCATTCCGACCAGGGGGTATTTTGCGATTCGGCACTGTGTGACTTTAATGGACAATTGCGCGGTCGTGCGACGCTGTACCTAAACGAATTTGGCGTCCTTTTTTTCCCACAAACAGAGCTTTCTTTTGGTGGTATTTGATCACCTGTGCGATTTTTTGATCACGCGCTATAAACAAAAAAAGAGCGTCAATTTTGCAAAAATAGCAATATTTTTCACATTTTTTTATATGAAATTCCCCAAAAAAAAAATTTAAAAATCAAAATTTTTTTACTTTTTCGGCCAATTTGTTTTATGCTACCTATGTTTGGTAAAAAAAATCGCAAAAAGCGTATTTTGATTGGTTTGCGCAAAAGTTATCGCGTTTACTAACAAAGGGAAAGATTTCTGTCATTTTTGTTGTTTTTTTTTTTAACGTGTAATGGCGGCGATCTGCGATTTTTTTTGCGGTACTGCGACATTGGGGCGGACAGATCGGACCCTTGACTGACATTTTTGACACTTTTGGGGTTACCAGTGACATTTCTACAGTAATCAGTGCTATATATATGCACTGTTACTGTAAAAATACACTGGTAGTGAAGGGGTTAACTTTATTTGGGAGGGAGGGGCTGTGTGTATCCCTAGGGGCGTGCTTTCTACTGTGATTGGCTGGGGCTTGAGCTGTATGGACACTGATCAACGGATCTACATACTAGATCCGAGTGATCAGTATCCTAACAGCAAGGAGAATGACAGGTGGCTTGTTTACACAAGCTGCCTGACATTCTCCCTCTCCCCCGCCGATCGCCGAGTGACCGGCGGACATCGGGTCCGCCGGTCACACGCGCGGGGGGGTCCGTGACCACGCGGGAGCGCGCCTCCGGGGGCGCGCGCTCGCTCCCTAGACCCTCACAAGCTAGTGACGTAGCCCTACGTCACTTTGCCTGTGAGGGGCTGACTGCCGACGTAGATCGGCGTTAGGCAGTCGGCAAGTGGTTAACAGCTGACTCCTGGATCCCTAGAAACTTCTCCGGAGTGGTCCCCTCTGACACTAGGCAGACCCCCAGGGGCAATCCACAGTACTCACAACCTTTGTAGGCTTTCCTGGAACTGGACCCCTCTCTCTCTCCGCTGGATCTCGGCACACCGGATCCCTCTGCAGCTCTGCTCCACACTCTTGGGATTCCCAGGCCGCCACCCGGGACACCCGCTTCCTCTGACAGGAGGAGAGACAGCCGTACTCTCCCTCCTGGGACTCTGCTTTCCGCCAAAGACACTGCGTCATGCGTTCCTTCAGAACTTATACCCACTCCCAGAATCCTCTGTGGCAGAATCTGCCTTCTGGGGTAGATACAGGCCTGAGTGTGTCTCTGATTGGGTTTCTTCCACTGTCCAATGAGAACCCTGTCATGGAGCCAGTGGGGATACTCCCCTCTCAGCAGACACACCTGGGAGACATGACAGCCAGCTGAAATCATGGCCCTGCTGTTAGGCAGCCAAGGCCCACTATACTTTACCTAGCACCTACCTGTAGGGTGCTACAAAAGCATAGAGCCGTATATATGAAAAGTGTGCAAACAAGAACATTTATTTTCAGAATTATATCAGAATCCTTGTTTCATTTTCACCTTGTGCTGCATAAATTACACCTGGAAGCTGGTTGGTTGCTATGGGTAAAAATAAATATTCTTGTCACATGTTTTCTAGTATATAGCTTTTTAAATCCCAATAGCACTTTCAGTTAAATTTAGCTAAAAACATTCCAGGTGCATTAAAAAATACAGTTCATTGTCTTTAGAAAGCAGCCACAGTCAGAGTAGAAAAGTCTGTCCCCTGTCAGTATGATGCAAAGGAGGGCCATTGGGTTACAAATCATTAGATGTGGTGGCCTCAATGGATTTCTTTTCTCTGACTACAGTGTTACCCCTCTGTTTTTACCCGGTGATCTGGTCAGTAACACACCTCCGGTATTAGTGAGACACAACTCTGGAGAAAAGAGCACAGGGGGCACTGCAGACAGCAGCATTGTCAGTCGGGAGATGGGAGTGTTGAATGTTTTAGCAGAATTAAATACTCTAACAAATTGAAACAAAACTGCAGCTCACACTTTATAATCCATTAAAGCAGACAGTTTTTTTTTTTCCTTTTGGGATAAAAGTTTTACATGGATAAATAAAAGCTGATCATTGTATGCACCCATGCCAGTGTTAAGTGGTTTGTCTCATCCATGTAAACGGATACATTCTGATGGAGAGGTTGTGCTTTTGAAACACAATAAGCTTGCTGGCTGGAACACCAGATGAAAATAGAAGAAAGAAAGCTTAAAAAGAAAATGAATGCAGCCATCACATCTAAGAATTGGTAAGCTGCAATATAAAAAAATGTTTGCTTTTGGGTTTAATACCACTTAAAATGTAACCTGCAAACAGAATTAAATTTTCCATGTCTGTCTTCCACTCCTACATTTTTGGTGATGGCTTCCCTTTTCTCCAGACTAATTTCTTCATAGATTTTATGTATGCAAATAAATTCACAGCCACCCTAATCAGGTATAACAAATATTCTAAAGGAAGTTACTGTTACTACTTATATTGTAAATTCTGGTCTTCCATAACCGTCCAATGGGTCAGTACAATTTTGCTGCTTTTAGCTGCAGTTTAGAGAAAAATGCCATTCAGTAAATATCTGTAATTGTCTATAGAATCACTGCTAAATGTAAAAGCCTTCGCTGCAAGAAGTACAGGAAATGCCATATGTACGCTGGCACATTTATTAGATGAAGGTGCCAGTAACTCAGTTTGTAGGGAGTTATTGCCATTTGCAAAACATTACCAGGTGCTTAACACCGCATTAACTCCTTGCAAATTGTTATTGAATGCAATGCCAGATTTGTTATTTTAGAAGGTCAGGCCACCCAAAGCTGATTTTGATTTATTGCTAAATGGTGGAGGGGACAGTCAGAAAAATCACCTTATATATTATATAGTGGTTCTAAAGGCAGAAGGTTTTTATTACCTTAATGTACTCTATGCATTAACATAAAAAACCTTCTGGGTCCAGCCCCCCGCTTATACTTACCCGAGTCCCATCTCAATCCAGTGCATGACAGCAGCAGCTCTCCTGGGTCTCTCTCTGCTCATTGGCTCACACAGCAGTGGTATCCATTGGCTCCTGCTGCTGTCAGTCATGGCCAGTGAGCCAATGCAGAGAGAGCAGAGAGCAGGGCTGAGCTGTGCTCTGTGTGTGTGAATGGGCAATGTCTGTTCACAGGAGCGTGGCTCAGGACTGAGCCTGCTAAAGTACCCCCATAGCAGGAGGCTTGCTGTTAGGGGCACTCAACAAGGGGAGGAGCCAGGACTGCCGGCAAGGGACCCAAAAAAAAGGATCAAGGTGGTTCTGTGAAAACCATTGCACAAAGCAACTAAGTATAACATGTTCATTATTTATTTATTAATTTTTTTAATTACACCCTTTATATTCATTTAGGCCCCTTTCACACGGCTCAGTTCCGTAGACGGAGCCGTTCTGCTCAGCGGGGGATCGATCTGCTGATCCCCACTGAGCAGACAGAATGACAGCTCTGTCTCCACTCTGTGTGCGGAGACAGAGCTGTCAGATCCCCTCTGTCCCCTATGGGGGAATCGGATGAGAACGGACCGCCTGTCCCTTCTCATCCGATCCGATCTGCCAGACGGATGGAAAATAGGGTTTTCATCCATCCTGATTAGACGGACAGGATTGGATCGGATGTCAGAGGACATGTCTCTGCTGACATCCGCTGCCCTATAGAGATGCATGGGGCATCCGTTCAGATACACCTGAAAAACTGACAGGCAGATCTCAATGGTCCGCATGTCTGAAAGGGGCCTAAAACTACACTGCACTGGCAGATTATCAAAGATTGCACAAAAAATATTATCAGTACATCGGATAATGCCTACAGAGACTTAGTGAATGTTGTTCAAAAGTTTTCATTTGCTTTTAACATCCAACTGAATGAATGTCATTTCATAAACCAAAAAAAAAAAAAAATGCCATTAAAAATGAGATCATTTGAGAATACATTTCCATACTGCTTCTTCAAATTTTTTTGTCACTACAGATGAAAAGAAACATAAATTTGACCCCAACGATTAAGAAACACTGGGCAACATTTCTTTTTTGTCCAATGCTTTGCTTCTTTGTCAGGTGATTAGGATTGACTCCTTCAAACTGAACACAAATATCGTTTCAGAAAGACTGTATTAAACAGGAATATGAGAAATATGAATATAACTTTTAATAAATAATTTCATGTATTTAATCCTATAATGTTTCTGATGCACAGGGGCTGATTTACTAACACTGGAGAGGGCAAAATCGGGTGCAGCTGTGCGTAGAAACCAATCAACCTCTAACTTCAGCTTGTTCAATTAGGATTTTTTCCAGAAAAAAAACTGGAAGCTGATTGGTTTCAGAGCGGCACCATATTTTGCAATCTCCAGTTTTAGTAGATCAACCCCTCTGTGTGAGTTCAACATGGCTAAACGTGTTTTGATGCTGAGTGTTGTTTGTGCTCCGTGTCCGGTGCAATTCGCTGCAGTGTCCCACAATAGTCAGCCAGCATTGATGGACTCCAGTTGCTCTAAAACAATTTTTTCTAATTTTGTAATGTCGTGATGAAACCTGTCACCATGTTCGTCACTTTCTATACCTAGATTTTCAGGGACTAAAGCGGCATACACACTATACAACTTTTGTTGGTAGATTGCCGATAGATTTTAAGCCCCGTACACACGCACCGATTGTTGGCCGTAAATTTTCGGCCAATGTCCGATCGGCCGATTGTCGGCTTGTTAGTATGATGCTTCCGACAACCGACTACGACTTTTCGGCCGAACAAAATCTGGTGTGCATGCTATAAAATTTTTGTTGGCCGTCAGCAGAACGGCCGATTGTTCCTCAGTCAGTACAGATTTTGGCCGACAAAAATGTGATGATCAAGACTGGGCATGCTCAGAGAAGAAAAAACACACGAAAAGTAGACCAGAACATGACATCACTTCTGCAGTTGGTTGTTGTTGGCCGACAAAATTCATGTGCAGTCTAGAGCACATTTCAACCAACACAACAACACTGGACAAAAGACGGCCGATCGGTCAGCCAACAATCGGTGCGTGTGTACGAGGCTTTACCTTCAACTATATAGTGCAAGGACCTGCCTGATTGCATACAAATTGAAAGTGTTTAGGTCTGACCTCATATTATATGGTTTTGGTAAGTCTAAAGGAAAAAATCTAAAGAAGATTGTATAGTGTGTATCCAGCTCAAGTCCAAGTGTGAAAGCAGAAAATGTAGCTTCATTGACATTTTGCCCTTCATAATCTTATGTGCTGTAAGACATTTGTCAACTAGCAGCATGTAGTTTTGTGCTTTTTAGTTGGCAAAAATGCATACTTGAATGCTTTCCAGGCAATTTTGTCTGGCCACACTAAAGGGCCATACACACTGTAAGATTTTCTGAAGACTTTTTCCTTTAGACTTACCAAAACCATATAATATGAGGTCAAACCTAAACATTTTCAATTTGTATGCAATCTGGCAGGCCCTTGCACTACACAGAAAAGGTAAAACTGAAGGAAATCTAACCACAAAAGTTGGATAGTGTGTATCCAGCTTAAGAGATCTTTGCACAAACAACAACTGAAATTGTGGCACAAACAAATGCTAGTGCACCATCCACATAAGTAAAGCTGGATACACATTATACAACTTTTTTTGGTAGATTTCCTTTAGATTTACCTTCAATTATGTTGTGCAAGGGCCTGCTTGATTGCATACAAATTGAAAGTGTTTAGATCTGAACTCATATTATATGGTTTTGGTAAATGTAAAGGAAAAAATCTGAAGAAAATTGTATAGTGTGTATCCAGCTTAAGCCTCTACCCCCCTAGATAAATGTTAAGATACGCTTGTGTAGCTTAATTTGTTCATAAGAAGTTCATAAAAATCCCATAGGAATAGTGATAAACATCAGTAGGCATCTCAGCCTGAGACAGGAACAAATCCCTGAATTTACAATAGAGAAACACAAGGGGGCGCCAGCTAAGTGCAGCATCAATGGGTTTATTACAATTAAAAAGCCAAATGCAAAAACTCACAGAAATATATAATCAAAGAGCTTATCTGCAGCCATGCCACATTAGATAAAAGCCGTCCACTAGAAGCCATCAACCACACGTTTAAATATATATATATATATACAGTATCTCACAAAAGTGAGTACACCCTTCACATTTCTGTAAACATTTTATTCTATCTTTTCATGTGACAACACTGAAGAAATTACACTTTGCTACAATGTAAAGTAGTGAGTGTACAGCTTGTATAACAGTGTAAATTTGCTGTCCCCTCAAAATAACTCAACACACAGCCATTAATGTTTAAACCGCTGGGGTGTGAGTACACCTCTAAGTGAAAATGTCCAAATTGGGCCCAAATGTCAATATTTTGTGTGGCCATCAATATTTTCCAGCACTGCCTCTGTCTCTTGGGGAAAGAGTTCACCAGAGCTTCACAGGTTGCCACTGGAGTCCTCTTCCACTCCTCAATGATGACATCAAGGAGCTGGTGGATGTTAGAGACTTTGCACTCCTCCACCTTTCATTTGAAGATGTCTCACAGATGCTCAATAGGGTTTAGGTCTGGAGACATGCTTGGCCAGTCCATCACCTTTACCCTCAGCTTCTTTAGCAAGGCAGTGGTTGTCTTGGAGGTGAGTTTGGGGTTGTTATGTTGGAATACTGCCCTGCAGCCCAGTCTCCGAAGGGAGGGGATCATGCTCTGCTTCAGTATGTCACAGTACATGTTGGCATTCATGATTCCCTCAATGAACTGTAGCTCCCCAGTGCCGGCAGTACTCATGCAGCCCCAGACCATGACACTCTCATCACCATGCTTGACTGTAGGCAAGACACACTTGTCTTTGCACTCTTCATCTAGTTGCCACTACACATGCTTGACTCCATCTGAACCAAATAAGTTTATCTTGGTCTCATCAGACCACAGGACATGGTTCCAGTAATCCATGTCCTTAGTCTGCTGGTCTTTAGCAAACTGTTTGTGGGCTTTCTCGTGCATCATCTTTAGAATAGGCTTCCTTCTGGGAGGACAGCCATGCAGAACAATGCAGTGTGTAGCATATATGGTCTGAGCTCTGACAGGCTGACCCCCCACCCCCTCTGCAGCACTCATATGTCTATTTCTCAAAGACAACCTCTGGATATGACGCTGAGCACGTGCACTCAATTATTTTGGTCGACCATTGCGAGGCCTGTTCTGAGTGGAACCTGTCCTGTTAAACTGCTGTATGGTCTTGTCCACCGTGCTGCAGCTTAGTTTTAGGGTCTTGGCAAACCTTCTTATAGCCTAGGCCATCTTTCTGTAGAGCAACAATTCTTTTTCTCAGATCCTCAGAGAGTTCTTTGCCGTGAGGTGTCATGTTGAACTTCCAGTGACCAGTATGAGAGCGTAAGAGTGATAACACCAAATTTAACACACCTGCTCCCCTTCACTTCTGAGACCTTGTAACCCTAACGAGTCACATGACACCAGGGAGGGAAAATTGCTAACTGGGCCCAATTTTGACCTTTTTTATTTTGGGGTGTGCTCACTTTTGTTGAAAGCGGTTTAGACATTAATGGCTGTATGTTGAGTTTTTTTGAGAGGACCGCAAATTTAAATGACATTGTAGCAAAATGTGATTTCTTCAGTGTTGTCACATGAAAAGATATAATAAAATATTTACAAAAAATGTGAGCGGTGTACTCACTTTTGTGAGATACTGTATATATATATCAAAGTGTACTTTTTCAGGTTCTGTTATTGAGTTGGCCCACCCTTTGCAGCTAAAACAGCTTCAACGTCTCTAATTCATCCCAAAGGTGCTCTATCGGGTTGAGGTCGGGAACAACTTTGTGGGAACAGTTTGGGGATGGCCCCTTCTTATTCAAACATGACTGCACACCAGTGCACATAGCAAGGTCCATAAAGGCATGGATGAGCGAGTTTTGGGTGGAGGAACTGGCCTGCGCAGAGTCCTGACCTCAACCCGATAGAACACTTTTGGGATGAATTAGAGCAGAGACTGTGATTCAGGCCTTCTTGTCCACATCAGTGCATGACCTCACAAATGCGTTTCTGGAAGAATGGTCACACATTCCCATATAGACATTCCTAAACCTTGTGGACAGCCTTCCCAGAAGAGTTGAAGCTGTTATAGCTGCAAAGGGTGGGCCAACTCAATACTGAGCCCTACGGACTAAGACTGGGATGCCATTAAAGTTCATGTGCGTGTAAAGGCAGGTGTCCCATTACTTTTAACAATATAGTGTATATAGGCACATTCACAACACTGTTTGAAAAGCATGTTGGGCTCTCTAATAGGAAAGCCTAGCACTACATTTGAGCATTTTGGTGGGCTGTATCAATGTAATGCTTAGGGTAAAACTAGAATAGGTTTGGATCTACTTAATTTTAAACTTGGTAAAAAAAGCTTGTACATACTCTCAAACATATGACTTATTTTAAGCCCACTGAAGATCAATAATGACCCATTTTCTGTAAATGAAAAGTCTTCATTTCTGGTTGCAAATGTAATTTTAATGTATGAGAAAATATGTGCTGAGAAATATTCAGGGGCTGCCATTGCTAAGCTTTTAAATATGTTAGTCATGCAGATGTCTGTGGTTTATGTAATTTGAGTCCCAGATTGGACCCAGAACATGTACCTTTCTGAAGGTCAGAACTCCTGATATATATATATGCTTGTTCCAGGTCAGTAACTCAAATAATTTAGGCTGTCAGATCAATGTGAAAGCAAGACAAATTGGGGTTGATTTACGGAGAGTGCAAAATTTATTGCAACTGTGCATGGTAGCCAATCAGCTTCTATCTTCAGCTTGTTCAGTTATGCTTTGACAAAAAAAAAACAAAAAACTGGAAGCTGATTGGTTTTCTGTGCAGAGCGACGCTAGATTTTGCACTCCAGTTTTAGTAAATCAACCCTATATTGTTTTCAGTAACAGCAGCCTCCCTATTTTTATATGGTAAAACACCATTGCGAGGTGTGACACAACAAGGAATCTCTGTACTTGTGATTTACAGTAGAAAGTACTGAAACCATTGGAACAACATGACAGCCAAACAACTTCATTTTCCGTAGAAGTAAGCGACGCCAGTATTCATATTTGTATTATAGCTTTCTTTTAAATGAAAGCAGTAATCTAATACTCATAATAAATATATAAAGTAACAAGTTATTGACCTCTGTTTTTGGGTTAAATTTTTAAAAGAAAACAGTAATATTCTTGGTTTTCGATCTTTAACAGCAAATAAATCCTTTTTAAGATCATAAAATAACGTAGTCGCCATTACACTCCATTGATGTTCTCCCTACTATTTAAAGGTTTAGTGAAGGGAAAAGCAATGTTCACAATAGATTCCCATGTAATTGATAAAAAAAAAAAATTTGTGTTCTCCAGGTGACCTAAACATTAGCTGGGATATTTTTGCTGCTCAGCGTTCTCCTTTAATTGTTAAGCCTTTTCAGTGTTTGTAATCAGGACATTAAATGTGACAATATGTACAAGCAAGGCTCACACCTTGTGCATGTCTTCATGCTGGGTAGCATACTTTTCCTATTCACAGCTGTGATGGCTCTGGCAGGGTGTAAAACACATGAGTATAAGACAAAGACTACAACTGCTTGTCTTGCTCAGGAAATGTGCACAGCAATTGGTGCCATTTATTTGGACTTCCTTTCATGCTGAAAGCCTTGCAGGCAGCTGTGTGCCAGCCATGATATATTTAAATGTTTACATTTTGATAGTATTTAAATTTTGATGTATTTCTCTAATCTTGCTGCTGAAACTAAAAAATGATAAATGAATCAGCTCTGCCTTCACAAACCTAACTAATGAATGTGCGATATATCAACACTCCTATATAAAACTACTAAATAGTTAATACATCAACATTATAAAGTGCAGTGCGGCAATAAAGAATAAAGTGCAGTGCTTATATAAATAATGCAAAAAGTCCTTCAGGTGCTTTCAAAAGGGCTCATGCTTGATATGGACTTAAAGTAAATCCAGGGGGCCAATTAGTGCTCCCCTTCTGGGTCCCCACTCACCAACCTTAGATGCAAGCCAGCTTGTAGTGCTTTCTCCAACACTTAAGGTGTTAATAGCTCTCCTCCTCTCCTCAGGCTTCACACAAAGCTTGGCATTGAGCTAGGGCCAACAGTTATGCTTTCTTTAGTACAGTGAGCGGTTACAATGGCACTCCTTTTCACTCGGTTAGTGGCTCTCATTAGGATGTGTTAAAGGAATAAAAGAGAGCGTAAAAGTGTATTATTTATAAGTATTAAAATAAATACACTTACAGTGTAAAAAACAATGTCAAGCCGTATGGTTATGGTGGACGCCATTACGTTCCAACCACCGGAAATTACGCCACATTACAATCCCCCACTGACGCGTTTCGACCCTCCCACTGGGCGTCTTCAGAAGCCCAAACCATACGACTTGACATTGTTTTTTTACACTGTAAGTATATTTATTTTAATATTTATACAATTTTACACTATGGGAACCTTTCAGTGCCAAGCTTTGTGTAAAGCCTGAGGAGAGGAGGAGAGCTGTTAACACCTTAAGTGCTGGAGAAAGCACTACAAGCTGGCTTACTTCTAATTTCGGTGATTGGGGACCCAGGAGGGGAGCACTAATTGGCACCCTGAATTTACTTTAAGTCCATATCAAGCATGAGCACTTTTGAAAGCACCTAAAGGATTTTTTGCATTATTGATATAAGCACTGCACTTTATTCTGTATTGATTATATTATTGATGCACTGCACTTTATAATGTTGATGTATTATCTATTTAGTAGTTTTATATAGGAGTGTTGATATATCGCATATTCATTAGAAGGTTTGTGAAGGCAGTGCTGATTAATTTATCATTTTTATTTCATGAGGCACTTTCACCTTTCAATCAGCAGCAGCCCTATAGAAGAAATTGTGGTCAGGATTTGACACAATTAGCACTTAAGTTATCAATTTAACACCATAGCATGGGTACTTACAAATATTTGTTGCTGAAAGTGACTTTATGTTTTCATGTGCATAATTTCAGAATATTTAACGCTTGTTTTTCTAAACAATATACATCATGTGTACTGGGCTACTTAATCTGAGTTTGAAGGTCAGGCACAATCTATCATTGAAGTGGCAACTGAGCATTCACCCCACCTTTATACAACTGTCGGATGTTGTTTACACTCCAGCTAGACATTTTGCATTCAAAGTAACTCATGGGGAGAAAACTATCTGTTAGATGAAGACCTAAGGCAATTGTGGACATGAGGGCATGGTGGGACAAGATCATGTTCTCTAATGTTCCTGCAAACATCTCTGGCCAGAGAGGAAGACTGAGAACCAATAATCTGGAGCCAAACACAACCAGCTAGACCATTCTTGTTAGGAAAAATTCCTGTGGCAAGTATACTAGTTAACGTGTTTCATGGTGCTGCAGTGATTGGTGGGCATGGTGAAAAGTAGGTGATCATAAAGAATGGTATTTGTTTAATTTCACATCTTCTTAGCATCTTTTCACAGTCTCCTTTGTGGTTCCTCATATTTAGTCATATGACATCACAGGAATCATAAAGGAGATTGGGGCTGAAAGACTTCCTTCTATCAGTTGCTGTGATCACAGTTCTAAAAAATAGGCAGGTAGCTCTATAATGCACAACGGTTGTCACTGACTGTGGGTTCTGCTTTGATTTTTTTTCTGAATGGTATAGTATCTCCACTCAGGACCACCAGTCTAAAATGTTGCTTTAGTACTGGCCCAAGAGGGAAATTCTCTTCCGCGTTTCCATCCCTGGCTGGCCAACTGTGACAGACTAGAGAACATTTCTGTTGTTTTCTGCTGATAAGATGTAGCTGGGAGATGATTATGAGCGCTTCCTCCCTTCTCTTTACTATGGCGAAATTTGATCACTCAACTGAAAAGATGTGTTGAAAGAGAGATAAGACTGTCCCTCCATCATCAAGTGTGCATGGATAACAAAAATTGGCCATAGTCATAAGCAGAAAGCTGCAGCAATCTTATATCTAAGGATCTAGCAGATACCCTCCAGCAAGCCAGTGGGGGAAATTAGTAATTGGGCAGGTTGTAAAACCTTGTCTAGTCTTTTCTGTTCTCTCATGCCTGTCTGTCCCATCTAACCTCCACCTTTCCTATCTGTGCAAACAAGTTCTTCCATCTACCAGCTCAATCTAAGCTATCCAGGGACCAATGTTTGTATACACTGTGCTCATATGATTGGGACTAGAAAACACACAAATGTAGAGCGCTAAAAAAACACTGGCATATGAAGGGTGAATGCAAAACTACCAGACTGGGGAGGGGGAAGGGGAATGGGAAATCTCAAAGAAAAAAAAAAAAAGGGGGGGACTTCTATATAAAATAAATACCAGTAGATATTGAATAAAAGTCCCAAATCTGGATGTCCAATGGCACTGAGCAGCTCTTCTCAGAAGTGAGGAAGACTCTGAAGCAGAAAAAGACAAAAAGAAAAGCTCTCTAAGTGCAGACAAATTTATTGTAAAATAAGAAAAATATCTGTAGCAACTCACAAGATGCCACGGTATTCAGGCTTTTTTGCATCAAATATGATGTGAAGCTCTTCTAGGTGGTGCCATCTATCCACACTACAGGCAGTATACACTGAAACACCGTCTGTCACATGGGAGGAAGAGAGCCGGCTATCTCTTAGCGGCGTCCGGGGAGGCAACTGCGGTGTGGAGATGAAGTAGAGAAGAATGCGGCCACGTCACCAGGGAGCTGGAATGCTTGGTATGATCGGCATGCAAGACGCGCGTTTCTGAGCATGCGCAGAGTCCCGATCGGACATGCACGCTCTTTTCATCAGGTGATGATTGGGACTAAGGTATGCTTGTTTTAGTCCGTGGTAGGGAGGAACATTGGACACAAATATTCTCTATGGGAGAGAATATCAGCAATGGCTCCATATACTGTGTAATCTGTTGCAGAATGTTTGGCCACAGCTACATATACTGGAGCACTGCTTTTATTCTGAATAGCAGCCTCTTCTCTAAACCAAAGGCTGAAAGCAGAAGAAATTATGTGGTACTTGGAGTTTGTAACTTACCAATGTGACAGCACTGGGCCAATCAACATTATCATTGGAGATTCTATAGGCCTTTGTGAACTCTAACTCCAGCACGTGTAGCTTACACAGGACTTTGCTATTTTTCCCTGCTGCTGAATAAAATAAATTGGTAGTGAAATAAAACAAAGTATTTGTTTTGAAATCTGCTCTAAAATGAACCTGTTGCTTTGCCCTACATGGGCAAAGTTGGCGATTTCTCCAGTTTAGTAATACCTTGCATAATGATCTACTCTCAGTTTAGGTTTGCTTACTGTTGACTTAAACTCATCCAACTTTACAATAATTTGACTCCCTTCCTTGATCTTCTTTTTAGCGGCATTCTAACAATTCTTTCACGACAGTTTCCACATAATTTATTGCTCACAAACACACAAAGTTCTTTAACTTTGAAATCCATAGAGGGACCCCTCAACTCCATCTATCTCCAATTGCCTCCATCTCCAGGCTATACTCAAATCACAAATATTTTGCATTTATATTGAACCATAAATCTAAGCTCTGCCAGAGTGATTGATCATGCCCCTTTTCCTTCAGAAATTTAAATGCATCTAACTCAACAAGGAAATATTCGACAGTACATAAGTACATTACCAGAGAGCGCTCTGCTTTAATAGCAAGTTGATTAACTGGCATCCTGCAAAAACTGTTATAGGAATATATAGGGCAATGCTTGAGTCTCTGATCATATTAACACTATACATTAACCAAATGATCAACTGTTCCATTATCCAGCCTTGTGTATCTAATTGACGGCTCTTATATCTTTCCTTTCATTTCTACCATTCAGTAACATTAATATTGACACGAGTCACAGTGTGAAGAAAGAGGCTGCTATGCCAACTGACTACTGTACTGATGAATGTTAATATGGTTAATATGTGTTTATTATTCATGAGCTGGAGAAAACACGTCATTATTTTAGTGGATTGTTTTATGCAATGAAAGTAATTCTTTAATGTCTGCAGGCAATAACAGGGATTTCATTGTAGATGCATAACACTAGAATGTGTAAAAATAAATAAAGTGAAATCCCGATCTCCTTTAGAAAACCTGTTTAAAGTGCAATTCTGAGCAACACGTTAAGAGTCCATGCACACTGGGCTTAAAAGTTCTTTTGGCAGGAAAAAAAAATGCTCATATAGAGTATTTTTGTACCGGAGTTTTAGTATTTAGGTGCGTTTACTGTTTTTTTTCTGCCAGAAAACTCCCTTCAAAAACTCAAACCAGAAGGTTTTTTTTGCTGCCTCTAAACGCTAAGTTTGAAAATATGCCTCTAAACATTCTAATGCGCATCGACACATAAGATAACATTGAGCTGCTACTGCTATAGGCAAAATGCAAATCACTTGTAGAAGCAGCGTTTTTTTAAGCCCAGTATACATGGAGCAGGAGACACTGAACGTGTTTGCTAGTACAACATGTTTCGGAGGTGTAGTCCTCCTTTCTCAAGTCCAACCCACCCTAGGTAGAGCAAAACATTAAATAAAAACCCAGGAGCCGCCTCCTCCACACACCTTAAGGGGAACCCAACCTAAACAAGAGAGGCAGGCTAGAGGCAGTCTCCTAACAATGCAAATGGTGGATACTAATGCAACCTATGCTTCAGATGAATTTACATAATACAGACTTAATAGTCAAAAATGTATAATCTAAACATCTCTTTAAAACTAGGCAACTCATCATAATATCAAAATTAAAATTAGAAAATAAAAAAACACTTGCTGAAACAGGACTCGCTTCTTGAGAAGGTTCTTCCTAAAGTTCTAAAAATTGCGCTCAAGAAAGCTACTAACATTAAATCCATTAGCCGCAATGATGGACCTGGGAGGATGAAGGACATGCCCACCTTTTTGAACATGACAGGGTCTTACAAATGTAAACTTAGTTTTAGTTAAGCTTGAAATATATCTACCCACATATGAGTCCATAAAATAGTGTCAATATTCCTATAATACAACTCTTTCTGTGAAAGACATTCTAATAGTAGCCATAAATGTATGTTCCAGTACTTATAGAGAAACTCAGATTTACAGATACTCTTCTTCTGAGTGCATGATATGTTTTCAAAGATTTCTGCTGAGTGTGACCTAAACTTTCATCATTTTTAGTGTTAGGAGAGACTAAAATAAGCTGTATTAATGTTCTTCAGCTGCATCACTAAATGGACATGAGCTGCATGTAAGAAAAGGTCTTCCTTCATGTTCATCGGTTCAGAGTATAACTAAAGACAATATTCTGACAATTGAGGGTACATAGCTGGCTTCTACTTGTTGATACAACTGAAGCTGATTTTCTGTAATTGTTCCTATCTCTGACTGATGTCAGATGTCTCGAAATACCAACATTAATAAAACCACAGAAGGAATCTTTCATACGGAAAACAGAGAAGTATTTAGTAGTTTAGTGAAGCACCTTACGAGGATATAACTAGATAGTTCTGGTCAGCATAAAATGATACATGAGGGGCTTTGCTAGCCATTAATGTAAGTTCTAGCAGTTGAAGGGAACCTGAGATTTACAGTTATTCTTCTTCTAAGTGCATGTTAGGCTTTCCAAGATTTACAGTTAATTTCTGCTGAGTTTGACCTATACTTTTAGCCATTTGTATTTGGAGAGAATAAAAAAGCACTAATGTTATTCATTTTCATTACTAAGTGGACACGAGTTGTGTGTAAGAAAAGGAAAGGTCTTCCCTTAAGCCTGGTTCACGCTACTAGCTTTATCGTTCAACCCGGGCTGAACAAAAAAAAAAAAACCTGACAGCTCAGGACGGAGCCGCTGTCCTAACAATGTTAAGTTAGTACAGCGATCTCCCCTGCTGTTCTATTGTGTTCTGACAGGAGGCGTCCCCCCCCCCCCGCCAGAACACTCCAGTCAGCACTCCCATTGGCTGAGAATGCTGATCGGGAGCTGGTCCACAGACCTTTTATGGTCATTCAGTCGGCTGCAGTACAGGCGGGCCGAATGTCAGGGGGCATTGGACAGTTTCTATTGACCTGGCTGATGCCACGTGACATTCAGCCTGTGTATATGGGGCTTTATAGTCAGGATATTGTAATGCAATCATAGGGATGTGCACAATCAGGAAGAAAATGAATAGAAGGGCGCTGAGGTCTGCATTAAATTAAAAAAAACTTTATTAAAATAAGCAGCACACTTACATAGAAGCTGGCATGAAACAGCATAGATAGGGAACTCCTGGGACCAAGCAGCTGTAATCAGTGTGAGGCTGTAGACATCACTGAGCAAAACAGAAACTGAGGATGACAGGGAGTCCGCCAGCTCCAAGTATGGATATTGGCAGCGGCGTTCTAGGCTGCATATGAAGATGACAGTTGTCAAAATGCCTGGTGGATGTGGGGGGGGAGGGGGTGGGCACCACCCCCCTCAACATTCCAACAGACCAAGGGACTATACACTTCTCCTAGGAGCGCCGTATGTACTGTGTACTTGTACACTCTTTGGATGTGCACAATCAACCTATCAACTCATGGACAATCCAGTTTTGTGTGCTTATTTATAGTTTTTAAAATAAAAAAAAAATAGTTTTTTTATAGTAGTAATTAGTAGAAAAGGAATTCTTTATTGAATGAGGCAATATTATATAATATTCGCTATTGTCACACGGATCCTCCTCCTGGCCAATCAGGAAGTGGGTCCTGAGACCCGTTTCCCGATTGACCATGCCATTGGCCACTGAGGAGGAGGGAGGAGATGCAGAAGATTGAGGGGAAAGAAGCCGAAGATGCCGCCGCCATTTGCTGCTGCTGCTGCCTGCCCTCCTTCCACATGCCCAGGCAGGGTGAGTGAGCCGGCGACGGGGGGGGGGGGGATATGGTGTACGGCCTGGTGTAGTTCCGTGGGGGGGGGGTATGGTGCGGTCCGTCTGCCGCCCCCCCCCCCCCCCCTGGCCCATGGAGCACCAGCCACCACTGCTTTTAGATGTTTCTCAGGACTTGAAGGTGTCATGGCTAATTGCAAGGACTTTTAGTCAATGTCCGAGTGAGTTTGTCCTAAAGGCAGGATGAGCTCTCTTTCATAAAATATACAAGAAGCCCGGCTTTTAAACTTTTAACCCTTTGTTAGGACCGACAGTGTTCAAAACTAGTTACAACTGTTAATGAAGATCTGCCTTAACAGTACAGACAGTTATTTATGGCAGCTGCCCAGCCCACTCACATACCTAGGGAACTAGTAAGATTTTACAGTTCTAGAAGTTCCAGAAAATAAAATTTAAGTGCTCGAGCTCCAAGAAGTTTTACGCCCTTCATGACCAGAGCATTTTTTGCTATTTAGCAATGTGCTATTTTAACTGGCAATTGCACTGTCATGCAATACTGTACAGAAATTACATTTTTATCATTTTTTTTCACACAAATAGAGCTTTCTTTTGGTCATATTTGATCACCACTGGGGTTTGTATTTGTTGCTATATACATTAAAAAATACAAAACATTTTTAAAAATAAGGATATTTTCTACTTTCTTTTAAAAAACATAGGCAATAAAATCAAAATTCATCATAAATTTAGGCCAAAATGTATTCTGCTACATGTTTTTGGTAAAAAAAATCTCAATATATTAATTAGTTTGTGTAAAAGTTATAGCACTACAGTACAAACTATGGTACATATATTTGAAAAATTATTCATTTTGATGCACTGACGGCCTGTTTCATTTCATGAGGCCCTAAAATTCCAGGACAGTACAAATTCCCCCCAAATTACCCATTTTTGGAAAGTAGAGAGTCTGAGACATTTAGAAAGAGGCATGGCAAGTATTTTGAAGTTGCCATTTTTGTAACAGTTTTTTTGAAAATGAAGAAATTATTTATATTATTTTTTATTCCATACTGTCACCAGTGCAGTACAGTGTCATTAGATAACTATTGTGGTGGTGATCAGGGAAACTGACTTGTGACAGTATGTTAAGAAAGAAAAAAAAATACATTTTTTTTATTCATTTGTTTAACATTTGTTTTTTTTAATATACTTTTCTTCAGAGTAGTTCAGTATCACCATAGTAACACTGTACTAATCTGGGGGGGGGGGGGGGGTTTGCCAGGTTTTTTGTTACATTTTGCTGTTATAATGAAAATCATTGTAATAGCAAAGTTTTTGACTGTCATGAATGGGTGAACTACTCCTGACGGCTGTGATCTGTGATTGGCTACAGCTAATCATATGGTATGGGGTGCTGTGATTGCCCCAGGTACCATGTGATAGCTGTAGGCCAATTACAGCATAGGCAACACAGGTGTAATGAATTCATTCATTCATAACAGGTTTGTTGACATTGTGATCATGTAATCACCAGGCCCCGAGTACCAAGATCCACAATTTGCTGTGTCCAGCAGTCAAGGGAAAAAAGTGCCCCAGGGGCAGTCACCTGATATACATGTATGGGGATATTGACCAATGCGCTAACCAATACGTGGATAAATGGAGAATATATAACTGTGTAATAGAAAAGTGATAGCAGCCAATTTTTTGTAGTGTCACCACATAAAATAAATATTAAAATTATAAAAGAAAATTGGCGCTAAAATAAATCATTGGAATAAAACCAACATACAATATGTCTGGATCCAATAATGTGCAGATAACATGCCAATAGGTGAAACAGAATATATGTGAAGGAAAAAATCCCACATAAATAGTGTAATATATATAAAGTGGAATAATCTCCAATGTAAATCTATAGTCCGAATAATAAATAGGTGAAAAATATATTTATCAATAGCTATAAATTCCAATCAAAATAGTGACAATGATCAGTAGAAAAAAGTGTGTCTTCTGTGCAAAATCCCAGGAAACCAATAAGCACTCATCCACCTATAAGTGCAGTGGCCGCTTACCTTAATGAAGAGAGATGATCGCATTCATATAAATCCCAACAATGGAAATAGATCCTCCACAGGGATGATATTCAGCTCATGGAAGGCAAACAAATGGCTCCATAGTGTAATTCATCATGGCAAACCTTTATTTAAATAGTAACATCTTACATTTAATTTAACGATCATCAGTGCATAATAGTGAGCCCACAGGGTCCCCAGATGATGAGATGTAACTGAATGTGGAACTTCCGGTCTCGGCCGAAAACCGGAAGGGACTTCACCCAGCTCCTTCCGACGTGTTGCGTCACAGATAACTTGACTTTATCAAGGGTTGGAGAAAAGATGATCAATCATTTAAATGTAAGGTGTTACAATTTAATAAACGTTTGCCATGATGAATTACACTATGGAGCTGTTTGTTTGCCTTCCATGAGCTGAATATCATCGCTGTGGAGGATCTACTTCCATTGTTGGAATTCAAATGAATGTGATCATCCCTCTTTATTGAGGTGAGCAGCCACTGCACTTATAGGTGGATGAGTGCTTATTGGTTTCCTGGGATTTTGCACAGAAGACACACTTTTTTCTACTTATCATTGTCACTATTTTGATTGGACTTTATAGCTATTGATAAATATATTTTTCACCTATTTATTATTCCCACTATAGATTTACGTTGGAGATTATTCCACTTTATATATATTACACTATTAATGTGTGATTTTCTTTCCTTCACAAATATTCTGTTTCACCTATTGGCATGTTATCTGCACATTATTGGATCTAGACATATTGTATGTTGGTTTTATTCCAATGATATATTTATTTTAGCACCAATTTTATGTTACAATGCCTGCATGTGCCGTCCTGCCACAGTATATGTACTGTGACGGGTCAGCAAGTAATTAAAAAAGGTAAGCTGCTATTTTTATGCTATATCTATGAGAATATGTAACAAATACAAAGTAGGGGTTCTCTCAATTTGGCTGCAAAAGTGGAAATACACTTTAAAAAAAAAAATCAGCTTAAAATGTTTTTTTCTCTGTGACAAACTTTTACAAATTGCATATGTTACTATTTTAATTACCAAAGTGCTATAATGTTTTTTCTGGAATTAATTAGCTGTGACCCCCATGAAGTTGAATTCAACTGGATTTGGCCCACTATTTTATATGAACTTAATATCCCTGGCTTAGACCTACTAACTTTTCCTGATTTGATTGAAAAAGTATTTTTAGAGAGTGTGAAACATGTTATGCTCTTAGTTACTTTCCAATGAGCACAGAAGAAAAAATAATACTTACATTTCATACTCTTAGAATAATGACTACAGACATAATGGAAGAAAAAAATGAATACATTTACCATGTTAACATCCCCCTCCCCCAGATTCACCTGCCTGCTATATTCACAAGTTTCTTTATTATTCATACAATATACAGTGGGGAGTAAATGATCCCACAGAACCTCTTATCTTGTTATCACTGTTGCTTTAATAATTACGACTCTCCATGGGGAGCGGTGTCTACATTTTAAAATGTTCCAACCAGTGACTGTGCGCTAATTATACAATCCTTGAGGTTAAATGGTCTTTCCAAGGTCTTTCTATTGTTCTCTAATTTGCATAGAATTTTTTCATATGTTAAATGGTCCTTTATCATCTTAATTGATCTTCACTCTACTTTCTCCGGTTATGTGAAGTTCGTTTTGAATTAATAAACCTATAATCTTGCTCCTGAAATGTGAATTTTTATCAAATACCAATTTAATTAGTTTGCCATTCTCACATTCATTCTGTATTACCATTTAATCACCTTTTCCATGCTGGTAGTACATAACATGACTAAATAACCAAAATACTATGTTGTGTGTTTCTTTTTCTTTTTAATATTATTATTAAAACTTTATATTCACAGCCTGAAGCTGGCAAGACTTTTTAGAAATAGTATAATATTACTTCTTGCAATTTATTCTGTTTAGCTGAAGCAGAGCTAGCAATGCACTTAATGACTCTATTTCTTTTGAGAAAAACGTCAGCCAGTTTAGAAAAACTGAAACCACAAAAAGCCCATTGACTAGATGGCCTAAGTGAGGGGTATTACAAAAAAAGCTGCTAATTCCACATTTAGCTGCTTCTTTTTTCCTCCTTTTTTTTAATATCGTATTAAAAGGAGACAATTTTCCCAGCAGAATTGTTAGATGTGACAATAAAAGCTATTCCTAAACCTGGTAAATCGTGTAGAAAATGACAGTCTTATAATTTTATTAAACTATTTTCTCTAATTCCTTGCATTTAAAAGTTAAGCTTTAGATCTTATCTAACTGAACCCACTGTGGGTTTTGCACCTGTTTGCCGAGAAAGAGATTAATTGAAATGTGATATAGTTGATGCTAGAATGCTGCATAAACATTATTACTGCATATTGAGACAAAAAAAAATTCAATAAAAGTATGTGGTTAAAAATTAATACAGAAGTGGAGCATTTATGTCACAAATGACTCCAGAGAGCTACCACCACATAGCTCCACATTCTAAAACAAGCATTGGGGAAAGGGAGAAACCTTTCTCTCCCATTTGGGATTAAAGTGCTAGAGGAATGGAAAGGAGTTGCACAACAGAACATTACTATACATTCTAAATTGAGTAAATGCTAAACATAAGAAAACTTCTAAAATCTCATAAAGACTTCAACATGTTAATGTAGTTTCAAAAGTCATTTTATCCACAGATACTGAGAAGGGCTTCAGTCGGATGGACTGGTGCTTTCTACAACACACTCTGTGCCATGTTAGTCTTCGTTCTCTAATGATAACTTTATCTTCTTCTCCACAAGCTGCAGTCAGGGTCAGTGATTTCCGGTTAGACTATTTTAGTGTGTGCCCCGTGCATACACTAACGGCACCACTTATATAATATATATATATAATGTTTGGGGGGTTATAAGTAATTTTCTAGCAAAAAATGCTGATTTAAGCTTGTAAACTACAAGTGCCAGAAAATGCTTCAAGTAGTGGAGCAATATGGGGAACTGTCCAATTTCCAGATAAATTAGAACAAATCCAAAATGTTAAATATTTCTTTTTCACAGGCCGCACCTTGTTGGCTAAACAACAAATACCCCTTCCAATGAGTGCACTCCATTCTTAAGTACCTGGGCATACAAATCATGCCTGAGCTTTCCCAACTGTATGACACCAATTTCTTTTTTTCTTTTTTACCTGGCAAACACTGACCTTAACATGGTTTGGCAGAACTAACACCTTTAAAATTACCATTCCCCCATAGCTTTTGTGTTCCATACAAACTTCCCATATTTATCTCTTAAGCCTATTTTTTACGCATATACGTTCTTTAACAAAGGTGTTTGTATTGGACAACAACAAACAACCCAGAATAGGTACAGGGTCCCTGTCTTCCTCCACAAACAGATCCCACAGATCCCAAACAACCTTTGGAGATGTCTGTCGGCACCGGGAAGTTTACTGCATATACTGTATTCTGAAGCTGCCCCTTGCCCCATTTTGGACTGAGGTGCACAACCTAATTCTCACTTCTGTAGATCCTGGTACCAGTCCCCAGGGCTATCTCCTTAATTATATTAACAAACTTCCTTTTAAGAAATACAAAACATCCCTGACAGCCCAGGTATTTAACGCTGCTTGAACTTGTGTTCTGGTCCTTTTGAAGTTCACGTTTCCCTCAACAACCCCGCCTATGGTATACCAAAATCAATCAAATTAGTAAAATGGAAGAACTGACAGCCATGCTCCACAGCCGAGAAGAAAACCTTTATATGTGGTTTCCAATTACAACAAATACAGGCTCCCATACCATTAAATAATGACCCTGGATAATACTGCTTGCATCAACTAACCAGAACGATTGCCGATATTGTTCTATGCTTGCTGACCCCTGCCATGTGTAGAATAATGAGAATGGCTTAGATAGGTTTCTATGCGTTTCTCCACCCTGCGGATTGTCATGGGTGTCCACATCACAAGTGCACTCGCCTTCCCTTTCCTTCCCCTCCCTTCTTCCTCCTATTGTTATTTAACCCTGTTCTACCCCTTCTTCTTTTCCTAATAAATAAGTTAATGCTTTAAAATTGCTTCATGGCATCTTTTCCTGAGACAATCTTTCTGCCTAAAATTATTTTTGTTGCATACTTGTTATCTTCAATGTTTTATTGTGTCCTGTAAATAGTGTAAAGTATAAATTAGACATATCTTAGCTGAAGACCATATGGCTCTCAATTAGTGGATTACTAATGCATTCTGTTGATTGATAATCTTGACCCTTTGTATGGTTGCTAATGTCTTTCTATTTACTGTATTGGTTACAGTTTTGTATCAGCATAACTTTTTTCCGAAATACCATATATCCTCATTATATGCTCTAAACATTGTTATTTGTCTGAAATAAAGAATACAAAAACAATGTTTTGTCCCATTCTCCCAGTTGGTTTCCTGCATTATTGCCCCATAACATGCTCTTCCAATGGAGACTGAAAGTGCATTTAGGTACATTGCTCAAGCATGGCCATCTGTTGTCACCATAAGGAAACCTGCTCTGAGAAATGACAAGCAGCTATTTCTAGAGTTACATACATGTAGACAGTAAATCACTAGAAAGAGTCTGTTGGGGATTAACAGTGCTGAGATGCAACAAAGGAGAAAGAAAAGGTGAAAGCAGAGATTAGTGAACAAAAATAAACAAAATAAAAAAGGTAGTTTGATACACAGTGCTTTAACCACTTAAGCCCCGGAAGATTTTACCCCCATTCCGACCAGGGGGTATTTTGCGATTCGGCACTGCGTGACTTTAACGGACAATTGTGCGGTCGTGCGACGCTGTACCTAAACGAATTTGGCGTCCTTTTTTCCCCACAAACAGAGCTTTCTTTTGGTGGTATTTGATCACCTGTGCGATTTTTTGATCACGCGCTATAAACAAAAAAAGAGCGTCAATTTTGCAAAAATAGCAATATTTTTCACATTTTTTTATATGAAATTCCCCCCCAAAAAAATGTAAAAATCAAAATTTTTTAACATTTTCGGCCAATTTGTTTTCTGCTACCCATGTTTGGTAAAAAAAATCGCAAAAAGCGTATTTTGATTGGTTTGCGCAAAAGTTATCGCGTTTACTAACAAAGGGAAAGATTTTTGTCATTTTTGTTGTTTTTTTTTTAACGCGTAATGGCGGCGATCTGCAATTTTTTTTGCGGTACTGCGACATTGCGGCGGACAGATCGGACCCTTGACTGACATTTTTGACACTTTTGGGGTTACCAGTGACATTTCTACAGTAATCAGTGCTATATATATGCACTGTTACTGTAAAAATACACTGGTAGTGAAGGGGTTAACTTTATTTGGGAGGGAGGGGCTGTGTGTATCCCTAGGGGCGTGCTTTCTACTGTGATTGGCTGTGGCTTGAGCTGTAAGGACACTGATCAACGGATCTACATAGTAGATCCATGTGATCAGTGTCTTTACAGCGAGGAGAATGACAGGTGGCTTGTTTACACAAGCTGCCTGACATTCTCCCTCTCCCCCGCCGATCGCCGAGTGGCCGGCGGACATCGGGTCCGCTGGTCACACGCGCGGGGGGGTCCGTGACCACGCGGGAGCAGGAGCGCGCCTCCGGCGGCGCGCGCTCGCTCCCTAGACCCTCACAAGCAAGCAACGTAGCCCTACGTTAGTTTGCCTGTGAGGGGCTGACCGCCGACGTAGATAGTCGTGCGGCGGTCGGCAAGTGGTTAACACACCAAATGTCATCAAAGTGATTCTAAATGAAAGAACTAAAAAATACAAACATGTTCATTTTTCTTTCATTCATTGACGAACACAGCTCCTGATTCTTCTTAACTATTGGGTTATACTGCCCCCTACAGGACTAGGACACTAGTCTGCCTAGTCAGGAGTAAGGACCTAGTTCCTTGCTGGGATCTCTGGTTCTGGCATTTTTTTCTTTTTAAATATAATTTTTTCCCCCTTTTATTTTTTTGTTCCTGTTTGATCTACAATTAAGTGCCAGACTGGGCGACAAACTGGATGATCTAGATCCTTAGGGTCCCCCCATCCAGCCAGCCAGCGAGCACGCGCAGACCGCAGCTCCACGCTAGGTCGGCCACGACATGACCCCACTGGTTTGGACTAAACGTCTTGAGAGGGCGCATACGAACTGCTTTCGGCCTTAGTCACAGTGTTTCCTCCTGGCCGACAGCACCCACATTACGATGGAGCTGTGTCCTGGCCAGAGCGGTGCCCACCCTGTTCCTTGTGTCATAAGTAGCTGTCCTCCCTCTACCCCTGGAGGGTTTTGGGGTGGACGTGGGCCCCTCCCTGGGACGGTGGGACCCCCTGGTTCCCCTCCTCCCCCCCCAGCTCCTCTAAAATTTTGGTGATCACTTTTGGCCCCCCCCCCTCCCTGGGTGAAGTTATGAGCTGGCTTTTGCCGCATGCTCTTAGGGGGGGCTGGTTGGAGTTGCTGTTGACCGAGCTGCTGACCAGGTTTTCCGGGCTGTGGATCCGTGCACTTACGGCTAGGCCTCCACAAAAATGTAGGCCGTGGCCTGCTAGGCCATTTGCTCAGCTTGGTGCTTCCCTGTGTTTGACGCTGTGGGGGCGCTTAATTTCCTTAAGGACAGCCTTGCCGCCATGTTTGTTTGGGGCACCTGCCCCTTTTAGCGCTACGGGACCATCAGGGTACCCTGCCTGCGTGTTTTGGGGTGGACGTGGGCCCCTCCCTGGGACGGTGGGACCCCCTGGTTCCCCTCCTCCCCCCCCAGCTCCTCTAAAATTTTGGTGATCACTTTTGGCCCCCCCCCCCTTCCTGGGTGAAGTTATGAGCTGGCTTTTGCCGCATGCTCTTAGGGGGGGCTGGTTGGAGTTGCTGTTGACCGAGCTGCTGACCAGGTTTTCCGGGCTGTGGATCCGTGCACTTACGGCTAGGCCTCCACAAAAATGTAGGCCGTGGCCTGCTAGGCCATTTGCTCAGCTTGGTGCTTCCCTGTGTTTGACGCTGTGGGGGCGCTTAATTTCCTTAAGGACAGCCTTGCCGCCATGTTTGTTTGGGGCACCTGCCCCTTTTAGCGCTACGGGACCATCAGGGTACCCTGCCTGCGTGTTCGCGTCCCGGCGGGCGGCCCCTTTTAAGTGGGCTATTTCCTATAATGCCTTCTATGAAGGGCTTGGAGGGCGACCCCCTTTTTTTTTGCGGGGTCCAGTAGGTGGTTAATTCTTGGGCCCTTGGTCGGCATCCCCTTTGCGGGATCGCAGTGGCGGCCTCCCCTGATTGTTATGTTTTCGGGGTGAGCTTGGTATATATTGACCCTACTGGGTTTGCGTCCATGCTCCCTGAGTGCTCTGATAGAGAGGATGAATCCTCTGCTTCTCCAGCCATGCATGAAAAGGCGCTGGTGGATGCACTGTTTGTGTCAGTGTGTGACAATTTGAAATTGGAGGTTGCGGCTGACGCTGCGTCGGAGGCGCCGCTCCCTTTTTGGCAGCCACAGGCCCTCCAGAGTGGCGAGGAAGTTCCCTTTTTCGTTCACTTTGTCAATACTGCCACAAAACAGTGGCGTTGTCCAAAGCGCAGTGGTTCCTAAGCGCTTTTTTGCTTGCACTTTTCTTAGGATAGCTGCGTTAAAGGTGGACAGTCCCACCTGTAGTGGACTTGTCGGTTTAAATGTTAAATAAAGCTACCTTAATTCTGGTTGAGGTGTCCCCAGCCTTTAATAATCTGGCTGATAGGAAGTCGGAGGCTCTGGCCCACCATATGTTCACTATGGCTGGTTCGGCACTTAGGCTGCTATTTACTATTGCCTTGGTGTCGCAAACGCTGACCGAGTGGGCTAACCTTTTATTCTGGGACCTGGAGGGGAAACAGCTTCCCCCTGTCTTTGTGGAGCTGCCGGATCAGTTGGTCCAGGTGCTACAGTTTATCTGTGATGCCTTTTTGGATGCGGTACCTTTGATTTCTAGGCTGTCGGTAACAGCAGTGGTCCTTCAGCGTATTATCTGGCTGAACTGCTGGTCTGTGGACTTCTAAGTAGGCCTTATCTGATCTCCTCCTTGTAGTGGATCGCCTGTTTGGAGCTTCCTTGGATGACATTGTTAAGGGTCTCGCAGGGGAGAAGAGTACGCTTCTTCCGCAGGCTCCAAGGTCAAGGAGTCCCTTCGTAGCTGTGGGCCATTCTCTTCGGCTTATAAGAGGTCTTTTCGTCTCTCAGGGTCTCAATAAAAGGGATCAAAAGTCAGGACCTCCACCAGAGGTTCCAAGAGAACCTGGTTTGGCAAGCCATGAGTGTGCTTTTCCAGACCTGTAGACAAGGCTACCTCTGCATGCAGGGGCACCCCCATGCATTTCTGGGGTGGGGGGATGTCTTCGATGGTTTACGGATCCATGGACCTCTCTGGTACAGGACAAGTTATTCAGTCAGGCTACAAGATCGAGTTCGGTCTTATCCT